>NC_139718.1:10574640-10669640 GCF_964188405.1 Protomyctophum parallelum
TATCGGACATGAGATAATGCTATTATGGTTTATTGAGTTTCATCATGTTCCATAACATTTTGCTAGCTGTGTGTTGCCGTCCACCACCAGAGGAGAGGCGCACTGGAATTGCTGTCGCACAGAGATACAAGTCCCCTGTGGCTCATTGAACCAGAAGACTTGAGAAACGAGCTCTTTTCACATTAGGAAACTATGAGAAATGGGCTAATCAATACTTAGGAGAATATTATGGCAATGTAAATGGTCCCTGTCATACATGGTCGCCTTGGTATGAGTTGTCTCTGTGAAGAACATAGACTGTAATCTGCTGTAGAAATGCTGCCGTAGGTCTTATCTTATATGATACTTGATAGATGTTGAAGAGACAGGAGATATGTAAACTATCTCAATGAAATACCCTGGCTAAAGATATTTGAGATGTACCCCTTCACTTACAGTGGATGGAAGAGTAACAACGTGAGATAGTGTTGAAAGTAAAGCAAGATGAAATTGATATTGCTTAGTGGATAAGGACATCATAATCATATTTGTCATATGCGGCACTCACACAGGCATCGTGTGAGGGTATGTAAACTTATAGGCTTCATAGAAAAGATGCACTGTTAAGTCTTCATTTCTTGCCGTTTTGTCAACATGCATAAGCAAAAGTCTGTTAGCAAAAATGATGTAGTCTGAGCAAAGTTATGGAGAGGACTTGCCTCAACAGCGGGCTGGTTTTAGACACCCATCTATTGACCCTTGTTGTACAAAAGGAGACAGCGGCAAAGCTGAGTTGTGTTCTGCCTAAATACGCTTCAACACTAAACTTCTGAAAGAGATCAAATAATAGATCATTTTTCATAACATTACACCTTCATTTCATATATTCTTTTGTCTTTTTTTTGCACGCTGCTACTTCAGCAAAGAGCACAATTCAAGCAGATTTGTGTGATTTCATGTCAAGTCAGACAGGAAGGTAATTGTATTGCCCCAATGCTAGAAATATCTTGTTTTTATATCCTAGATGTTGGCCAAGTGTGATTTGATCTCCGTGTCAGCCGACTGTATATTTTGCATTTATATATCAGGATGAGTCTCTCTTCATGGCAGATGGTATCAATTGCTCACATATTTTTAATTTGTTCATGGATGAGATGATCAGAAATGTATTCACTGTAGCATTTAGATAATTATGTGATGATTCATTCCTGTTTCTAAAAGAAATGTATTTATTTCTGTATTGAAAACATATTATTTATTTTCAAATATATAATTATAAAGAGGTATAGAGTTTTAGAAGAACAAAGTTCATTCCTGATTAGAAGATTTTTGCCTCTCCCTAGCTGCACTGTCCTTAAGATGAAGCAACTAAGATGTGTGTCGCTTGCAATAGTCTTTGAAATCCACCCTTGTATTTTTCTGTGATTGAGTGAGCTTGTCTTGCACAATGGAGCCAATTATGTCCCGTCTCTTGAGAAAAACAAAAAACATAATATGAATTAGGTCTGATTACTAACAGAGACACCAATATGTCGGACCAAAATGTCCCTCGGATTAAGGCATATTATACTTCACTGCATGACCCTTTCACTCCACAAGAATGACATATTTCCTATAGAAAGTGAACCACGTTAACCCTTTTTTACAGTGTCTAGAAGACCTCTTCTAGACCTATAAGGGTGTCTAGAAGCGGCCCAGGTATGTGTGGCTTTGTCTCTCCGCGGCTAATCTTTGCAAACCACTGGACAGATCAACGCCACATTTCTTGTGCATGCTGCCAGTCGGCCGAGGAAGTAAATCGATTAGTATTTTACACTATTGTGAATTTGCAATCTGCTGTTCCTCCTTATTTGGGCAAGACAGAGGTCATCTTATGTGACCTCCATTAACATGATGTCAGAGATCCACAGGGAAGCCACCCACGGTGTTATTAGACCTGGTCTTATTCAGTTGGAAATACGTCATTTTTTATGAAAGGGACGTTCGTGCAAGACGAAGTATATAAGTTACGTTTTGAACCATTTCCTTCTTATTCCCCTTTTTCTGTTCCCTCACTTTCTTTCCTATGATAAAGACTTGCCGCCTCTGCACACTGGTGAGTTTTATACTGTACACTGATTTAAACCACATCGTCGCCCCATGCTCTTGCTATTACTGCCTTATTGAACATTCCCAGCCTTTCATTTAGAAACCGCTTGATTATAGATCGTAGCCTATATTTGTGTAACGGCTGATCTTGGTTCACTGACCACCCACCACCAGGCGCCCCCATCTCATTCTTATCAACTAAATGGCAAGTGACCCTAGATCAGCTCATTTCAGACTTTTTATAAAATGTTTGAATCAGACTTCAAATACCAACATACTCTGTCAAGTCCTGAGTGTTAATATTTACTGTGTGTAAATGTACCATTGTTACACACAGTTAAATTATCAGAAGCTCCGAATTTTGCAGTGCACCTGCCTACTTTTTCTGCTTCCCTCCCTGGGTGACACGCATTCAGTTTACTGTTGGAACGGTGCATTGGAATAATGCACTATTATGCATTGGAATAATAATAAAGAAAAGATTCGTAATTAAAATTCAGAAAAGCCTCATGCATCCAATCTACTGTATGGACAAATGACAGAGATGGGATACTTTTCTTTCAATTTGGTCATACCGGTATTAAATTATAAAATGTTGAGCTGACTCAAGCCCTGGCCTTCTGAAGAAAGAAACCAAAGGTTATTATCAGTTAAATCCAGCTAAACTCTGACATGCTTTAACAGTGGTTCTCAAAGTGGGGTGGGTCCCCAGCAAAAGTAATACGGCATCACAATCAATACAAGCTCAGCTTGTACATCTATCTTTGAACATTTTGTAACAATCTTGAAAGTATCGGACAATTTTTAAACATTTTCAATTTCTTTAACACAAATCTCTTATTATGGGTGTCCCTGGCACAAAGTCTATTTAGTTGGGGATCCGCGGCCAAATGCATACATTTGTCTGTGACATGGAAAAAGTGTGAGAACCATCACGCTTATAACGCTTCCATTTTCGGACACCACAGTTCTTTGAACTATGATGGGGGTGTAAATCACAGCACAATATAGCAGAGTCAGAGAGAGTCTAGTTCACTACCTTTCAGTTTAGTTCGGGGGAGTTAGCACTAGTATGATTTATTTCTGCAGTTTGAAACACCCCTTTAGGCGTTCCTGACCACTGAACTTCTATCTGCCTTAGGAATCGTTCGACGGTCTCATATGTTTAATTAAGATGTTTGATAGTTACAATGTCTTACATGGCCCCTCGTGCCTCTTCCCAATTCCAAGTTTATTTTTTTCCATTGATAAAAGGACAAGTATTTTCTGTTTTATTGTACGTTCCAAATGCCTTTTATTCTTTTCTTTTTTTGTGAAATGATGCTGGTTTCATCTTGAATCACTTCAAAGAATTGTTTGTACCAAAAAGAGTGAGAAGGGAATCGAAGCGTCAATTTCTGTTCATTCCCAGGTGTACAAAAGATGATACTTTACCATTGGTTCCAGGTGTGAAATTAGTACATAAACTAGCATGGAGTTTGGGGAAAATCTTGGAAATATTATTCATAGCACAGAGTATTTGTATGGTTTAAAATGGACCTCTGTAATATAAGAAAATATTTAATTGTAATAAATAATATATGAGTTTGAACAGATTTTTGTTGTGATTTTTAAGCCCCAAATCAATACATTTACAACTGTAGTAAGAGATACAACTGTAGTAAGAGATTTGTCCCACATGGTGGCATACAGTACTAAGTGAATTGTCAGTCACCAGAGCTTGTCAGTCTACTGGTGAGAAGATTACCAGAAACAGAGACAGACACAGACCTATTAATGGCGCTAAATGTATAATAGTGGACTCCTGATGTGCCACACATTTTAAAATGATAGTAATTCTGCATTCATTAAAAAATAATCTGGGGACTGGCAGCTGACTTGCCAGTGGCTGTATACCGACATCAATGAAGCATGGTCAAATTCTATTCCTTGGATTTGATCAATACAGTCAGTGCTTTCATCGCACAGTGAACAAAATAAGTTGCCACATACTAATTTTGTCCATGTATGGACACATTGATTAGCCCTGGCTGAAACATGTTGGCATACAGTAAGTAAATTGTCAGTCACCATTACTGGCGAGAAGAAGTGTACAGAAAGTGTTAAAATTATGTTTTTATGTGGCAACACCCACCAGTTTATTAAGTATAGGCCTACTTGGTTTTCACCTTAACACCACCCACCTGAACTTAAGTCTCACGCCCACAGTGTTGTATGGGGGAGGGGTTAGGATTATGATGTCACAAAAATGGTAGCCTCTGAGTATTTTCGATTGGGCCTTTTGACTCGAAGGCTTTCAGCTTTCAGGAAGACCAAAAAGGGAGTGCATGTATATGCACACATGAAAACTCTCTAACCACACCTGGGGGGGGGGGGGGTCTATTAGACTAATTAGAGTAATGTGTATGCGTCTCCATAGACGCATACACATTACAAGTACAAACAGAACATCACTCTATCTTTAAGCCGGCCAGTGGTGTGTCTGAACATCCTGTTCTCTGTGCAGACATCCAGGTGAAGCAACGCACAGCACAGTCTTCAGTGTGTGTGTGTGTGTGTGTGTGTGTGTGTGTGTGTGTGTGTGTGTGTGTGTGTGTGTGTGTGTGTGTGTCTTTAGATCCAAAATGTGGTCCTATTTCTGAGATGAAAAGTCTGCCAGTCTCTCTCTCTCACGCTTTCTTTGACCTTGAAGGAAACTTGCCGAATGTTGTCTCTCACACAATGCCCAGGGTGTCGATGGGTGCCTTACGATACCCTCCCTGCTGAACGGAGGCCGCCGTCCGCCAGTAGGTAAAAGTACACAATCTGCCAGATTCCCACCCATGAACACTGCCAGTTGCATCCAGTTAGCACCCTGCCAAGCCACGCCTAGAGGAGGCACTGCTTCTGGGAGTCTGCAGAGGTGAGTGTCTTAACCCCGTATCTCTATGCCCTTCAGATTTAGATACACAGCACAGCACAGCAGTTAAGTTTACAAATTTACAGGTATGAGTATGAAAAATATTTATTTATAACATTATAAACATTTATTTTTCAGGTTTACTGCTTACTCTAATCTCGCATTTGTCGCTCTCTGGGTATAAGAGCATCTGCTAAAACTGTATAATGTTTCTGCAACATTAGAAAAGAAAAAACATAGTTACTAGATACGGTACTTTGCAGATTTGGATTATTATTTCAAAACATACATTAACCACTTCAGTACTAGGCTATATACTTTGGCTATTTGAAAATAGCCAATCGAGTTTGTAGATCTGCTATTTTCAAAAGATTTCTAGATACATTTATGTATTTCTACCTTATTTCTACCGTAGTATTAATACTTTTGTGATAATGTACACATTATCATTCACATCGTTTTCTCAATCTCTTTTTTTTTTTAAACGATGCATACTGAAAAATAAACAAAAGACAAGCCACACAAAAAGAATACTTTTACTTAAAGGACCACTTCACCACTTTTCAACCTATCTTACTCACTAATAATCATGAAGAAATGGTGCAATTTTTTCTACTCTGTGTCTCATAGGAGGGCTGTGGGCAGTTGAGAAACCGTCTTCCAGTGACATCATCGATGGGAATACAAGCTAATAGAAACTACAGGCTTTCTAGTTCAGAAAAGTTGCAATGCGAAAATGGAAGCCATCGTTCTCACGATAATGAAAATCTAAAAAAGAAATGGAAAATAAATCTTGTTTAAAAAGATATCTGCCTAATTATGATGTCACTGGACGACGGTTTCTAAACTGCCCACAGCCCTCCTATGAAACACAGACTAGTAGAAAGAAATCGTGCCATTTTATCATTATTAGTGAGGACCTATTATATGAAGATAGGTTGAAAAGTGGTGAAGTGGTCCTTTAAGTAAAAAAAAAACATTTTTGGGGTCATGATGATGTTCTCATGTCTGTGATTTTGATGAAATGACATCACTTTACCCTAAACAAAGTCCAAAGACTTGGCTGCTTTGCCAGTTTCACGACTCCTCACGTAAAAGAAAATACCATTTATTTTTTCTACATTTAAAAAATAGCTTTTATACTGTATATATTTCTATATTCTTTTTTAACATTTATTTTTATTTTTATGTTTTATATTTTTTAAACAAACATCTAAGAAATGTTGTATAATAAAATAAAAAATAAAATAAAAAGTAGTGAAAATAGCTGATCTACAAGGCCGCAACACCTTGTAGATGCACCTTGCGAAGCGGTGTGTTGTGTGCTTGTAGATCTCCTATTTTCACTAGTTTGGGTCGCTGGCAAACGTCTACTTTCTCTTTTTTATCTCGAGCTGAAAGGTTTGGGAAACACTGGTCTATACAGTGGACAGGTTATGTGATTATGTGGTCTGCTAAAGCTACAAATGTTTGCTAGACCCTATAATGGTGTCAGTCATCTATGACGTATATAATTTATAAAATTATTATTTTTCTTATGAAAACAAATTGCCTGGGTCTTGTCATGTTGATAATAATAGCTGTCATTAAAAGTCCATAGACTTGGCTGCCACATGACTTAATTTCCGAAAGCCTGACACGTCCCTCACAAGACTATGTCTAATAACAAGCATGGCTTCATGTGGATCTTGGACTTCCTGTGGCTAGTCCATGACGCCTGTTGTCTATTGGGGTTAAGGCCTATTCATAGTCTGGATTTTCGGTGATGAGGTGACCACCGCTCCGGTGGTGAGCTGACCACCGGAGCTGAAATAACGTTGAGCGGTGGTGAGTAAAAACAGAGAGAAGGGCTGGAGCGGTGGCGGTGGTTTGCTCTTCACCGTGGCTCGTGACGTCATGTTGTAGTTCGGTGGTCACCTAACCACCGTAAATCCAGACTATGTATGAGCCTTTAGCTTATTTCACACATATTATTTATGCCTTCAGTACTGCAAGCATGACTTGCTCATCTGTAGTAAGTGTACCTGCTGCTTTGCTCAACTGTTTTAAATAATTATTTATATTTCTTCATATGCTTCTGTTCTGTATATTTCTTTGTGTTTTTCTGTTCTGTTGTTTTTGTTCTTCTGCATTTCCCCTTTCTTTTCTTTTTTCACTCACCTTTGTACACTTTTGTTACTTTGTTTGCTTGTTTGTTTAATTATTAACACCCTTATGTGCTACTGCTGTTTATTTCTATGCACTAAAATGAATAAATAAGTGTCCCCCCACCCCATGGGCATAGGAGGGGCTGGTGCCCCTCAAATGCAATATATATTCAGAAATTGACTTCCTTGGCCTACTGACAGTGTTCACAAGAAATTCGTCACTGATCGGCATAGTGATTTGCGAGATTTGCCACGAGCAGATTTATTACAGCAGATACATTTTGGGGCATACATACAGACAATCACTCTTCTAGATCTTGCCCCTTAAGTGCTACGCCATAAAAAAGAAAATCAAAGATCACCCGTTATTTGTGGTTAGACAATATCTTGAAGACTTGAACACCTTGGAACCTTCGTATGCGATGCAAGTAGACTAGCCGACACCAACTCAGGACTCCTGAATCACCGCTCTCCTCACCCTCCTGTCTTGAGCTCCCCGGTTGCGGAACCATGGTATACCCACATTGTATCCTGCATCACCAGAGTAGGATGGTCCTACTCTTGACCAGACTGTTCTAAGACATTTTTGAGCCCAAGAGCCTGGCCACCTCCTCGCTCTCACTGGGATCCTCCTGGTCAAGGATTATCTTCAGCTTGAGGACTGACTGATTTGAGCTTCGCCACGTCCTTGCTCGCTTACCAGCTCAGTGGCCTTGTGGTTAGAGTGTCCACCCTGGGACTGGGAGGTCGGGGTGCGATCCCCGGCCGGGTCATACCAAATATACCCTGCTTGGCACTCAGCATCAAGGGTTGGATTGGGGCACGTCCCTGTGACATACTAGCATCATGTCCAGGGGGGGGGGGTGTACTACATCAAGCTCCCTCACGCTAAGGAAACAGCCTCGAGGCTCAGCAAGGCTTCCTGACTTACCTCCTCGCTCTCTATGTGATCCTCCTGTTCCTGTTCAGCTTGCTCTGCCTCTTCCTGTGCCTCCACCGAGGGTTCAGGGCTGGCAGCTGCCGCAGACTCATCCTTGACCACTGGGATGGCAGAGGCGGCGCCTTCTACAATGGCTTCTGTGGTCCTAGGGGGACATTTCCCTTTCATTTCCCTCTGACACTCCTGGCCAAGTTGTTCAAAGAACTGCTTGAGCTTGGTGACTCTCCGACGTTTCGCACTCTCTCTCTCGTTCTGTTCGAAGACCTTTTTTAGCTCGAGAACTGATGGCCATTGTGGCACTGCATGTGCAAACATTTTAATTTTGCAAAGGTTAGAATGTAGTTTAGATTGTCTTTATATATATTTTGTAAAACAGTAAGACTTTTAGTATAATATATAATACACTTAATATTTCTATTTGATCAGTCTCTGTTGTTAAAACATTATGCTGTAATTGGGGTGTTCTATATACACACACTTGTGACATACCATGACGTCATCAGCTGTTGCCATTAAGGAGTTACGTGTTTCTATGGCCTTTTTGTAGTAAAGTAGGTGTTCTTCATTTCTCCGTCAAGCTGTCAAGCTACAGTAACTAATGCTAAGACTGTGGTAAAACACCCTCGTAATAGTATGACAGTTTATCCACGTTCAGTTATCCCACCTCAACCACTCCTATATTTCCTGAAAATATTGCTTTAACTTGTGTTGTCGTGTTGTCCCACAGTATCTGTGGAAAGTCTTCTTTATATTTGGAGCCCGCCTACAGTACCCACTACCCGGTAATCTCTACAACTAACATACATTCACACACACACACACACACAGAGACCGTTACCGTATCCTCTGTAAACCAGATAAATAAGTAAATAAGCGAACATACAAAACTTTTAATAAACATAAATGTAGAACCGCACTCTGTCGAGTGCATACTTGCTTGTTGCACACTAGTAGGCCATATATGGCCAACTAGTGCGCAAGCAGAGCGCGCAAGTACTTTCGACTGCTGTAAACTGTGGAATCTCAGTATCTCTGTGAAGGAACGTTACTGGTTACTACCGTGCCAGCCAACCCGCCACTTGATGCGTATGCAAATAAAACAGCAGATTTGTACCTAGTTTGCTGGGACCAGATTACATAAATTACCATATTTCTTACGTCATCATTGAGAGCTAGTCATACATATACACACCATGTACTCTGGTCCCAGCAAATCAGGCACAATTTGCTATTTTATTTTACTGATTATGTATATAGTATACGTATGACTAGCTCTAAATGATGACGTAAGACATACGTATACATATACATATACTATATAGAGTATGTAGTTGTAAGTTGATTAGCGGTATACTGTGGTTACTTTGCACCAAAAACCGTGCCAGCCAACCCGCCACTTGATGTGTATGCAAATAAAACAGCAGATTTGTGCCTGGTTTGCTGGGACCAGATTACATAAATGACCATATTTCTTACGTCATCATTGAGAGCTAGTCATACATATACACACCATGTACTCTGGTCCCAGCAAATCAGGCACAATTTGCTATTTTATTTTACTGATTATGTATAGTATACGTATGACTAGCTCTAAATGATGACGTAAGACATACATATACATATACATATACTATATAGAGTATGTAGTTGTAAGTTGATTAGCGGTATACTGTGGTTACTTTGCGCCAAAAACCGTGCCAGCCAACCCGCCACTTGATGCGTATGCAAATAAAACAGCAGATTTGTGCCTGGTTTGCTGGGACCAGATTACATAAATGACCATATTTCTTACGTCATCATTGAGAGCTAGTCATACATATAAGGTTCAAGGTTCAAGGTTGTCTTTATTTGTCTCCCTTGGGAGACATTTGTCTTGGAGACAGAGTCACAGCTGCATACAAATAACAGACACGTTCACATACAAAAAGAAAAAACACCATAAAACACCTACATACACAAAACAGAGATATTGCACACATTCCCTTGATAAAGTGCAACTATAGTCATTAAAGTGCATTCGGCATATACACACCATGTACTCTGGTCCCAGCAAATCAGGCACAATTTGCTATTTTATTTGACTGATTATGTATATAGTATACGTATGACTAGCTCTAAATGATGACGTAAGACATATGGTCATTTATGTAATCTGGTCCCAGCAAACCAGGCAAAATTTGCTGTTTTATTTGCATACGCATCAAGTGGCGGGTTAGGCTGGCACGGTGCACACAGACCGGGCGAAATTATTACTTGCGCGCTCTGCTTGCGCAAGTAATGAACAAACTAGTGTAGTAGTATTTTGGTTTTGAATCCCTGTTTCGTTTTTTGTTTTGTTTTGTTTGTAAGGAGGGGAAAGTAAATATACATAGGCCTATTGCACATTCCTCTCTAAGGAGGTTCAAAGCATCACTTTATCACAGCCGGCGAATTTACAGCGAAAACAAGTGACAGGACAGTTTCCCTTGACAACTAGAAGAACTTAGAAGAACAAAATCACACTGGTCACATTCTGCATAATATTCAACTTGATGTTTTAAAGGCATTGCCAATGCCAACTTGCTGATTCTCATACATCTGTCTCTCGTTTCTGAATGTTTGGTGTGTTGCCAGCAGCATCGCTAGTGAACACACTCCTTTCATCTGTCTTTGTTGTTGTATTTCACAGAGAAGCTTAAGTGTTCTCAAACATGTTGGGCTTTACGGCTCGTGTGTACAGCGTGCCTCTCTGTCAGTGTGCCTGCCTTGTGGTTCAATAACACAACCTTACCCTCTCACCACCATTGTGCTCTATCACCCGCTAGGGACACTTGGGAACTTCCTGGAAGAACTAGATTCCCTGATCAGCTCCTTTCCGAAGGATGTCACCCAACTTCAACCTATCTGCTGCAGAGAGGTATCTTCCTGTCGAAGGGTACGTCCCTTCTGTGTTCATTCAACCTCTCACTGTCTCCTACCGTCTCCCTGTATCCTTCTCCTCCCACTCATAGAGCTGGTATTGGTCCTTGTGTTCCTTGTGTTCTTCAGAGGCTGCTCTCCCTCTAACCTCTGTTATACCCCCCTACATATCTCTGATCACCACTTCATCTCCCTCTCTCTTTACCCAGCAAGCACGGTCAGGACCTGGACGAATTAGTGTCGTCATCAAGTCAAATCAAGACTAATCAGATCTGTCCCAGAATATCATCTGATTTCAACCAACATAAATTCGGCCCACTAAGACGGACATCACTGGATGTATCAGGGAGTCGGATTGAGGCTAGTTCAATTTAAGTCATATCATAACTAGTGAGATATGGCCCAGAATAATCAATATTCTTTCAACTGGTGAAGACGTCCAGATCATCCCAATATGGGCTGTGATCTGGCCTAGTCCTGAACGTCACCGGAGGACGTCATCATGATGTCATCATGACGTCATTTGGCTTGCAGGGTCTCTACTACTCTCGCACCTAAACCTGAGCTCCTTAAACCACTCCCCTCTCTCGTCCTATCTTCTCTCAACCCTCATCTGTGTCTTTCCCCTCCCTCGCTACTTTCTCTCTACTATCCCATCTGCATTTGACCGTCACCGTCCTCTCTTCCAGGCCAGCATGCCTGAGTTTGCCGGCTCCCTGGTTAATCTGAAACCCTCAGAGCTGAATGAACACATTTCAGGGCAGCTGAAAGGAAGCAATCTGAGAACCCATCGACAAATAAAGGAGAAACAGCACCCCCTTTCTACGTGAGTCAACAGTCTGTCTCGAGAGACTAGAAAGGAAGTGACACAAAACGGAGCAACCAGATGACCTATCCCACTTTCACTCACTCCTTTCTGCCTTCTCCCTATCCACTGCTAAGTCCTCTTTCTACCATGCTACAGTAATATAAAATCCTGTGCTCTAACCCAAGAAAGCTATTTTCCATTTTCTCCTCCCTTCTTAAACCCCCTCCCTGACCCCCACCCCCACATCAGAGATTCCTTTTCCCATCTTCCCACTAATCAAGTGTCTTACTCACCCAATGCTAACCCCTACATATCATGGCTATCTGGCTATCCTCCTTCTCCTATCTCCAGATAAGGTCATCAAACTAGTGACCTCCGCTTGACCTACCACCTGTCCTCTTGACTCCACCCCTTCCACAATCTTCCAGGCCATTGCACCTGATCTGCTTCCCTTCATTACCTCCATCAACACATCTGTAACTTCGGGATTCAAACCGGCCCGCTCCATGGAAACTGCACTCTATGCAGTCATAGAAGCACTACATCAGGGGTGCCCGAAGGGTAGATCGTGATCTACCAGTACACACAGAATGTACAGGTAGATCGCATGACATACCCCTAAAAATATATCATTTAAATAAATAAAGAACTATTCGTGACATCTGCCACTTGAATTTAGGTGACCTAATTCGCTTGATTGATTGACATCAAAAAGGGCAAACCCACAATGCAATACTTTGTTTTCAAGAAACGTCAGTCAAAATTAAAGTAAATAAAAGTAAGTTAAAAAAAACCCTACCAATTCCATTTCCCCCCGCTATTTCCCATTCCAAATGCGTTAGCCAGGCCTATTATGTAACTATTTTCAGCAATGGGATAATATATATTTTTGGGTGGGTACTACTGGGTAGATCTGGTTGAAAGTAGCTCTCAAGTCTAAAAAGTGTGGGCACCTCTGCACTACATGCTGCAAGGTCAGCATGATGTTGCCAACATGCCAAATTCTTCCAGCACTCGTTAATTACATGGCCGTACTAAATCGAATGCTTATCCATACCGAAATGGTTCAGTACGAATGTCTACTGTTACAGCCTTACACTTTTGCAACTACACATTTCTACTCAAAAGGAGCAGACATTAGTAGCCTGATCTTCTGTACCCTGATAGGTTTCCGCCACCCGTGGACTTGTCCTGGTTGGTGATAAGGTCAGCAATGGCTGTAATAATGGCACAATCTTTGGACTGGCGGTTATTCCAGTCCACAGGAGCAGGGCTACGGATCTTATCCTCAAGCAGGGAATCCAGCTCTCTCCGCAGACTCTTGACGAGGTGAGCGATGCGCTTGGGGGACTTGAAGACGATCCACTGGTCGATAGCGATGGTCTCATAATCTCCGTCTTTCTGGATAGTGATGTTTCCTCCAAAGAACAGCAGCGAAAACGGGGACACCTCTGTACAATCATACAGGAAGATAGAACTGGTCCTCATCTTGAGGTGGTAGATGAGCCAGGTATGGTTGAACTGAGTTTCCTCAACATTGACAGACTTGGGGTGGATACACACCTTCCCATCAGACTGAGTGTACACCTTAACCCCTGGCCTCTTCTTGCTGTGCTTTGGTCTTATCATAGCCACCTTAGGATATAGACCAGCCACAATCACCGCCTTGACCAACTTCTCATTTTCTGCGTTGACATTGGACTTGTGGTCTTTGGGGTTGCTGCTACTGACAAAGCCTATTGACATTAGGTGCTCAGCAAATTTACCCTTCATGTCGTGCAGCATCTGGAGGGTATTGGCTGATAGGAAGTGTTCCCAACAGTAGTCCCTCTCATACCTGGCTCCACGCCCCTTAGCCTCCTCCCAGCCCCGGAAGGCATTGACAATAGTTAGATGGTCACTTTTCGAATTTCTGGACAAGATTCTTCTCTTCATGTCTGCCATCTTCTCCTTGCCCAGAGGTATGAAGAAAGGATCTTTGAAGCTGAGTGAGGCAGCAATTGTGAGGACAGGGTCAAGGCAGCCCAGCAGGGCCCCAAACAGGATTAGTTTCCCGATGTGCGGCTCCACAGGCAGACGCGCCAGGTGATAGCCCAGTGCTGTCAGATTCCCAGAATTGTCCAAGGCATTCAGATCTACAAGGTGTTTAATGGCCAGACTGACTGCCTTTTCAGTCGGAGGGTCCAGGGCTTTAGCCATGAACTCAGCTATAGGCCCCAGCTTCAGGATCTTGATCTGCAAGCAGAGCTCCTCCAGTGGTATTCGCATGATCTCTGGGAGTTGATAGGAATCCATTAGGCTAGCCCTGAGACTGTTGTATAAGTGATAGCACTTACCTGGACACACCCTGCCAGCACGTCCTTTCCTCTGCTTGGCATTGGCCAGGCTGACCCAGTCAGCTGTCATGGTGCTGATATTATTGTCTGTGTCATAGTTGGTCTCTTTGATCTTCCCTCCATCTATCACAAACACAATGTCATCGATGGTGATGCTTGTCTCAGCTATATTGGTAGCAATCACAATCTTCCTTACACCAGGGGGAGGTCTCTTGAACACCTGAGTCTGGTTCACCATAGGCACCAGGGAGTGCAGTGGAATAATGACGAACCGATCTGATCTGAACATCTGCTGAGCCTTTAGTAGGTCATGAAGACTACTGATGTCACTCCAACCAGGCAGGAAGACCAAGATTGCTCCTTCCTTCTCGTTGAGGGCAATATGGCGTATCAGTTCCCTGATTAACTCCAGGTCAATCTTGTCATTATTGTTCAACATGTCCAGCACCTCAATGGTGTTGTCAGAGTATCTGCCCTGTAATGTGCGCATAAAGCAGGGAAAGCTCTCTTCATATTTAGCCTCTAACTGCTCCCTCTCCTGTTGGTACTGGCGCCCCTGCATGAACTTTCTTTTCCTCGAGGGCCGTCTGTCCTGCCTCTGGGGGCGATAACGCGTCATCTCCACCACATCCTCCAGGAGGAACTCCTCCACTGGGAACGTCAACCCTGGGATGTGGAACATTGGACAGTCGTCAAAGTATTTGGAGAACTTCACGGCATTGAGTGTGGCACTCATGAGGATGACCTTGAGGTCCTGTCGGACCATGAGCAGGTCTTTCACGATGGTAATGAGCACATCAGATTGGAGGTTCCTCTCGTGTATCTCATCCAGAACAAGGTGTGTGATCGTGGACAACAATGAATCGGAGCGTAACCACTGAAGAACAATGCCTGTTGTACAGTACAGCACAGAACCTTGTTTCCGTGGTAAACGGCTCTGCAGACGAATCTGATAGCCACAAGTATTCCCGTACCCAACAGTTTCTGCCCTTTCCGCTGCCACGCGCTCTGCTACAGAGATGGCACTGATCCTTCGGGGCTGAGTACAGACCACCCTGCAGAGGGAGCCCATTCCTCGGTTGATGTAGTCGTCAATGATGAACTGAGTGACCTGGGTGGTCTTTCCACAGCCTGTCTCCCCACTCACCACCAGGACACTGTTAGAGTTGATCAACTCTACCAGTTCCTCTTTCTTGGCGTAAGACGGCAGTTTTTCCCTGAATTTCTGCATATTCTGGTACTTGGGGTCACCTTTCTTGCTGTTCAGATCTTTATTCAAGAAGTCATCCAGTGTTTGGTTTCTGACCACTTCCTGAATCAGGTATTCCATATCCTCCTTTTGCCCAGGGACTTTCCCTGTCTCATCTTCTACATCATCCCATTCCCGCATGTTAGGGGGTCCATCTTTGACTGCCATCTGAGTGAAGTAACATGATTTGTTAGGTCTGTCTTCCTGTGCAGCACTAACTCTCTCTTCCAACTCTTTCAGTTCTACCTCCATCTCCCGTTCATCCTCTTCAGAGACATCTCCATCAACGTAACGGTGACCATATCTACGAGTTGCATGCCAGTTGGCAGATGTGGTGGGTCTGTCATCTCTGCTGTGTGTGTTGGAGGCAGAGTGGTCATTCTGGACAGAGTTAAGCAGATTGTTGATATGTCGCTCTCTGGCCGCATCCATCTGCACCACCACTTGTGAGCTATGATCAGCCTGCTTCCTCCTGACTGCTCCATTGGTCTGTTTCTTTGCGTAAAACAGACCAATCTCACGTCCCTTCAGATGTGGTGGTGGACGTTCTCTCCTGTACTGGTCATCACGAGAACCAGAGTTGGAATGTCCCTTTTCCCATCTTTCCCTGTTTCTGTGTTCTGTTCTGCGCCTTTTCTCCCACCTCCTGCTATTTTCATCATCATAACTCATATTTATGAATGTGTTGTACAAATGGTAAGGGAGCTGCTATTACACACATTTGTGACATACCATGACATCACCAGCCATTATGGAATATTTTACAGCATGTCACCTCTAGACGTCTAGACAAGCATTTGCATGTCCGTCCGTCCATCCGTTCCATCCGCTACTAATCTTGCAAACCATATTTAGGCGTCATCAGTGTGACATCATCAAGTAAGAGATCTGAATTAGACCCTGTCTTGTTTTAACAGCGTAACCCCAAGGAGACGAGCCATCAAGAAGAGTGTGTGTGTGTGTGGGTCCACATGCTAGCTAATCACACAACTCGATCAGCACAATATCTTTGTGCATATGCTGCCAGTAGGCCAAGGAAGTACATCCCTGAATATGATTCACATTATTGTAAAATATAAATATTTATATAAATATACATATTTTTGTGAATATTGAAAATAAATATATTTGTGAATACATAATCTCAGACCTACTGTCCCTCCATTTTGGGAAAGACTGATGTCATCAATATTAAGCAAGAGCCCCTGTCCCTCCCGCACAAGTGACAAGTCCTCCCCAGCCCATAGGGCTCAATCAAATGCAGAGGTGTGATGGCGTCTGAGGTATGTCTATTCCCTGACAAATCCTCTGTTAACCAGAAATAATAGCCTACTCATTTGCATGTTTAGTGTCTTGAAACTGAAGAACTGGATTTACTATCTATCATTCTATGACAAGAAAATCAAAAAGGAAGAAGTTTGGATGTTAAGCTCCCAGTAGTTTATTAGTACATAGTTCAGGAATCAACATTTCCACCCCTCCGGATTTTTTTTAATTATATTTGTAGGCCTAAATTTAAAAACTGTGTACATTGGTGACTATAAACTAGCTGATATTGAGGCAATGAGGCCTACAAAAACATGAGGAAAAAAAACTTACCAACAAGGTCAACTAGTGGGTTTACTAGTCGACTAGTTGCTTAAAGCCCTGTGTGTGTGTGTGTTAAGAGTTCTCAAATTCTGCCCAAAACCCGACCCAACGTTTTCAGGTCTAGAATGTGCTAATTACTAGGGCTGGGCCCTAATTTGGGGAAAAATTGGGAGTTTGGGAGACTGAAAACATTGTTAATCTGCAAACATAATTGCAAATATAATTACCATAATCATTGCATATTAGGACCAAATATTAACCAACAAGTCACATAAACAAAAATAAAATCGTCCACTCCACACATTGAACGTTAGTTAACTGGTTGAATGTTTACTGAACAATTAAAAACAACATTAATCTGGGATTTAAGGAGCATACTCTCATTTTGCTTAGACTGAGAATGCCTTTAAACAAACTTGTTTTTATTTAATCAAATGTGAAATTAATATGGCAACGATGAGGATATTTCACACTGAAATTACACAATTTCAGTCATTTGTCACAGATAATTAACAGTTCATATTCACCCCATTAACCCAGCATAAAATACAATGTTTCTCTTGAATAATGATAATAGTTCAGGCCCAGGGATTATAATTTACAAAATGCCTTAACATTTCCAAAACAATACTCTGTAATGACATTCATTAACAACTAGATTATGTACAACCTAAGTCACGTTACAGAGGTTGGACTGCACGTATATACCAGGCAGCTAATAAAAGAAAGAACACACTTGCCCCTGGTCAAATCAGATATTTTTAAACGTAACCTCAGTTAAACTTAATTTATTCCTAAAAGTAAACTCAGTAAAACTATACCTAAACCGAGTAAAACTATTGTTCTTGCTTACTGTAAATCGCTCTGGACTAAGAGCGTCTGATAAATGCATAAATTGTAAATGTATGTATGCCTAAACCTAAACGTATTCCTAAACTTAATCTCTGTAAAACTATGGCTAACCTTAACCTTATTCCTTACCTAACCTCAGTAATACAAGAATACTGTGGGCGAGCTATCTGCGAGGGAAAAAAAGGGTCCGAGTGTATTTTGGGGCGGACCTTCCGGTAGCAACCAATTCTATGTCTACAGAACAGCATGTCATGTCATGTCATTCATCCTTCTTTATGCATTTACATTTGCAGAATAGTATACATATCACTGTCACTGACAAGATTCAATACTCGAGGCGGCTTAGTGCAGTAGTTCGCAACCTTTTCAGGCCATGACCTAGTAGGAGTTCAGGCATTACATTTAGTTTGACTTTGACTCGGTTCCACAGATAAATAGATGGCAGATCAATCCACTTGGTCAAACAACCTCTAAAAATTCAGTATGGTCCTGAACAGGTTACTACGTAGTTCTTTTTTTTTTTTTACCACCACTAAATCAAGTCATTTCTCTGGAGAATGAGCGTCATCCTGTTCAGGCTTTTGTGTGTCTCCTGTGTTCATTCCGTCCCGTGCGTTGGCCTGTTCAGAATCAGAGGTACTGTCAGCTGTTTCGGTGTACTGAGATGGTCTGAGGAGATATTCCAGCTCCTCCACACTGATGGCCACCTTTTCAGGGATCAACCACCGCTTGAAGTTCTCCAGGGCACTGTGAAAGGAAATTATAATATACAGTATTAAGACACATTCAGAACAGTGGTTGTCAACATTTTCTGGATCAGGGCCCACTTGAACATCTTTTATTATTATTATTTTTAGAACCAATTAGGCCAATTTGACCCTTTTTCTCTCCACACACATTTGTGTTGTCACTGCTGTTGTATCCTACCGACTCACCTGCCAGTGAGGAGCCCCACCAGGAGGACGTAGGGATCAGGGTTGCTATTATAATGAATTAGAGCTATTTTCTTTCACATATCACATAATTGAAGTTGAAAACAAAAATACCAATGAATGTTTCAACAATGCATCTTGTTTGTTTGCACTTGAGTCGCTAATAAGTGGCACGTAGAACTGTTTTCACTTTAGATTCCCACATGTGAGGAAACCAATTTAATGTTGACCTTATGGACATAATTAAAGTGTGATGGAACTGTTGCTGCTCGGCAGTGTGTGTGTGTGTGTTGGGGTGCTTTTAAAAGCCCTTTAATATGCCATTACCGGTCTCATCAGTACAAAAATATCGATATTCAGGACACCCTCAGTCTTTTATACTTTTGGTACATCATTCCGCCCACCTATCGTCCATGTCACCGCCTTGGAAGAGCTCAGACGTCTGGGCATCATGTAGGAATCTGTCCCAACATTCTTTCTTGGCTTGAGACAAAGAGCGCAGCATGTCCCTGGAGGTAACATCACTGGACTGGCCCTTCAGTCTCTTCAGGCGGTTCTCTGAAATCAAATATAGAAACAACTTTTTTATTTTAATTTCTATAACCTCTTTTCAATATCCGAGATAACATTTCCAAGTCAATGCATTTGTCACATAGCGGTTTTCATTGACTTTTACTGGGGAGTAAGGTAAACCCACATGCCACCAAGGTGTTGCAACTGTGACAACTATAATGGTGATTAAAATCCCTTCAATCCCTAAAACATATTTGATCCACAACTCTGGGGTGAGTGAGCAAAATATAATTCAAACTGAGGAGTGACCCAATCTGCCCAGGGAATTTTTGTCTGGTTTCCAGGCTAGTGGGCACTGGCAGACAAAAAAAAAGAAAGAGAAAACAGAAGAGGGAAACAAGCTAGCCATGGTTCACATGAAGCTCGTACTTGTTCACGAGCATGACTGTCATGATAATGTAATGAATGGAGATCCATACCTAAACTTGCTATGTAGATGTCTGAATCCTCCATGGGTTCCCAGTTGGCACCAGGAGAAGAATGCGCACATGTTCCATTTGATTGTCCATTCGCCTGCAGGCCGATTTGGGATGCTGGCTGGAAGGAATCTGTGAAGTGGCTACTGTTTACGTTAACATCTTGACTGGGTTCTTCCACCTTTGCTTCTGCTGGCAAACTGGAGCAGATCTCGGACCAGAGCTCTCCACTGGACCGAACCTCCTTGTTCTCGAAGTTCTCAATCATGCTGCAGCTGGTTGCACTAAATCGAATGTCCTCGGCAGCACGGCTCGGTTAAATAACCTGAATAGTTAATCAGACATATGTGAGAATCTAGTATAGGATTAGGAAAGTGAATATAAATGAAATCAAATGGAAAAGCATATGGTAGCCTACATTCAGGCTTGCCACCTATCAAGCTAGTAGCTAAAATTGTGGCGAACCGTAACATTATACTATATATGTGCCTGTGGGAGGAATGTTGTTGTTGTTATATCAACATCTTACCTCTTTGAAAAAGACAATACGCAACAAAAACACTTGACCTGCTAGCTAACAGTACCCATGATCTCTGAAAAACAATGTCTAAAATGCCACACGGACCTAGCCTGATTATCAGACTGTACACTGTAGACTGTAGCAGTCCACTCAGAGAGTGGGCGGGGTCTTTGGGCTGGATCCAGGCAAACACGGACCGTAGTCAACTTCCTTATTTTGAGTAATGTCATTGGACCATCAAACTGCCTGTCACATTGTTCTGCGATCTGATTGGCGCTCTGCGGGTGTCTGTTGGAGACCCGGAGAACCCCCATCTTATTGGTCAGATTTGACGGTCCTGTGCAAGGACCAGGAAGTCCCAGCCTGGGACATCGATGGTGCTTTTCATACCAAAAGAATGTAAATAAATACTACCAGGGGCTGGAAGGTGTGTTGTGAGTGACCACTTTTGTTTAATGTAGTATTTTGTGACCACTGATTTAGGAACAGCCGCTTTCTACAGTTGTTCACTGTTGTAACTTGGTAGCGTTGTAATATTGCTGAAGTCTTCATAATCTCTTTGGTCAAATCCTATTTTGAATTGCTTAGCCTATTTGTGATTTCATGGAAGTTGTTTTTCCTTGCATTGACATGAGGTAAACACAAATATGAGCTCTGTGACATGATGCACCTACTATTCCTTTATTTGACATAATTATTTGATAAAATTTTCTATGACTAACCTAGACCTAGAATGCAGTGTGATCATTTAATTAGATTTTGTTTATTTACTGTAGTTTGTTTGTTTTTGCACACACATTTCTCATTACAGTGTGGGAGATGCAAGCAGTGTTTCGTCTGGCTTTAGTGGCTTTGCCTATGGGTGTGCTGCTATCCCGGACAATGGCTTGGAAATCCAGTGGCAAGACTCAAGCAGAACTCATCAGCAGGCTTAGGGGTAGGTAATGAACAACTGATGAATTCCATAGATTTATGGGTGTCATTGTCTCCACCACCCATAGCGCAACCGATTTGTAGGGTGACTAGATCCAATTTCCAAAGTGTTCATTTGAGGGACAGAAGTATCACTTGTGTGGGACGGGGCGGGGTAGCAACTTATTACTTAAAACCTTTGATTCTGACATGTAAACCAAATTAAAGAAGGTTGCAAGTTATGCAAATTCTGGCATATTTTCATATAATGCTCAGATTAGGAGCCCACATTTGGAGCTCTGGCTCATGGACTTCCGACTTATTTTGGTATTGCCATTAACACCTGAATGCAGCCTGACTACTGACAAGTAATGTGAACCAACCAGAATCTCAACTGAGAATACAGGTTCTGTTTCAAGCTCCGTCTATAAAGAGACACAATTTGGCCATCAGTTCAAACCTGTCACCCTGCACTGCAGAGCCACTATTACAGACTTCATAGACAAGTAAGATGCGCAAACGCGAACGCAGCTCGTGTGTGTGTGTGTGTGTGCGTGCTACAGCTGCGCCCTCTGGTGGCGGGCGGGTGGTGTCACAGCGGGACAGACAGACAGACAGACAGACAGACAGACAGACACACACACAGACAGACATGATCTGCAGGGTCTCATAGTTAGTGCTCATTGCGTTTGCAACAAGCACTTACCTGCTGATGCCCTTTTAGGATGACCAGAATCAAATCCAAACTGTTAATTTGAGGGACAGAAATATTTGTGTGGGGCGGGGCCGCGTTAGCAACTTATTACTCAAATGCGTTGATGGCATTTTCGACCATAGGCCTAATAATGCCTATCATTTTATTATTAAACCCCTCTGATCTCACATTTGGTTTTAAATGCAAATTTTGGTCATGGGTAGTATGGCTGACTTGGTACCGTGGCCTAGGGGATATTTCTCATGTTATTTTAACAGACTTGTAGGCTACATTTTGCAGGAAAGAGGCAATGAAACAGAAAGCCAACTATTAGGGGACTATAGCGGGCATTTGAACACTGCTAGTGTAATGCTTAATTGGGTCGTCCACTCACAGTTAAGTCTTTGTATTGAGTTTGTGCTTGAAATGTACTGTACTATTCTGCAAACTGTTAATAAATATTTCAATCAATCAATCAAAAACAGACCAATAGTCTTCCTCCGACAGACAGACCTGTTAAATCCTGCCTTTATTTCCTCCGACTCCTGTAGACCATGGGGTGATCCGCAGTGACAGAGTGTTTGACGCCATGTTGGCTACAGACAGAGGAATCTATTCTAAAGACTACCCATATGCTGACTCTCCTCAATCCATAGGTACATCAGTCACAGTTTGTTTCTTAGCAACCCTGTAGCTTACTCACTTATAGTACCGGTATATAAGTGAAAGATGTATTCTAAGACATGTTTATTTCTATTTTCAAAGGATATAGGGCAACGATTAGTGCTCCACATATGGTGAGTAATGCAATATTTGCCGCTTTTAAGACAAATTAGCGCGCAATATCCCTAAGCTCCTCCACTAATGTGCAATAACATGAATTTCAGTCAAGACATGAGTGGAGGTTTTATAGTGCTCTTTCCTTTGTGTTGCCTTTGCAGCATGCCCATGCTCTGGAGGTACTGAGTGACAAGCTAACTGAAGGAGCATCAGTGTTGGATGTGGGCTCAGGGAGTGGCTATCTCACTGCCTGCTTTGCAAGGATGGTAAAGTGTATCATCTTATAGTCAAGTTATTTCTGAGTTGATATTTCCATGCGATATGGCATCCGTCTGACCAAGTTACAGTTTAATTTAAAGTCAAATGTATGTATACCTTGTTGCGCGTTGGTGTCGTTTAATAACTGATTTCCACTGAGCAACACTGTCATGCGCCAGAGTGTAAATTAGGCCTAAGTAGTCTACGGCAGTGCAGTGGTTGGTTGTCAATTTGGGGATTGGGGACCCCCAGTGATCCTTCAGAGGATTCCAGGTGGTCCCCAGCTAAATTATTGTTAGTTGTAACCAAATGTAACCCTTATCTGTAAATCTGAAAGTGTACAAATGGAACCAAATAGAGGCTGAACTCTTACGGTCTATTTGGTTCACTCAAATTAGAACTCACTCTGAGGATTTTACAGTGTAGATTGAAGTCCCAGAGATAGAGAATTGTATCTAAAACGTTTGCGAATATCTGATCTAAAGTAAAGTGTGTTCTGTTGCCCGTAGGTAGGGCCCAGTGGTAAAGTGTGTTCTGTTGCCTGTAGGTAGGGCCCAGTGGTAAAGTGTGTTCTGTTGCCCGTAGGTAGGGCCCAGTGGTAAAGTGTGTTCTGTTGCCCGTAGGTAGGGCCCAGTGGTAAAGTGTGTTCTGTTGCCTGTAGGTAGGGCCCAGTGGTAAAGTGTGTTCTGTTGCCTGTAGGTAGGGCCCAGTGGTAAAGTGTGTTCTGTTGCCTGTAGGTAGGGCCCAGTGGTAAAGTGTGTTCTGTTGCCTGTAGGTAGGGCCCAGTGGTAAAGTGATGGGGATTGAACACATCGACGAGCTGATGCAAACCTCAGTGAGAAATGTGCAGGCTGACGACCCACAGCTGCTCTCATCTGGGCGCATCATACTTGTGGGTGAGTTGGATAACATCGGGATATATGATCTTATAGCCTTTATTGTTGCACACAATTGTCGTGCACTGAAAATCGCTGATCTACAAGTTCACATTGTGAGCTTGTCAGCTATTTTCAATGTGTGACACAATGTGCAACCATGTATAAATCAGTCTGTGTTGGTTGCTCTCTCGACAACAAACATATTGGATTTGACAGATGAGGTAACATCATGTCATTCATACATCCGTTCACAGCTGGGGATGGACGGCTGGGCTATCCAGACGGGGCACCATATGATGCCATCCATGTTGGTGCAGCTGCGCCTACAATTCCCAAGGCTGTAAGGACTATTATGGTTTCAAATTTTATAGAATGCAATACAACATGATGCAAAAAAGTAAAAACAACAAAATGTCTTCTTCAATATATGATTTAATAAATGTGTACCGGTATATTATAATAGAGAAGTGGATTATTGTGCTACATGATTAATATATACAGTATATACACACACACACACACACAAACATGTGCTCGTGTGTATTTGGGCATTGATTTTGTACTTTCAAATGCCCTATTTTTTATTATATACGTATTTATGTATTTATAATTAATCTTGTGCGTGTGTGCATGAGGAGCTAATCTCCCAAACCGCAATCAGTGGCAAACTTAGTATAGCACTGCTAGTAGGCCACATGAGTACCTCCTAAACCACCAAAATGTATATTTATTATATTGTAAAAGATAAGCATATTTTTTAACAATCGAACTATACAGACAAGCCTGTAGATAATGAAAAATATGATAAATTAATTACTCTGATATAATTCAAACTTCAAAATCCACCACTCTGTGTCAATGAAATTATAAACAAAATCTCACTATAGTCTCATGGTGGTGGTTTTCCAAGAACAGTACTTTTCAGAATGCCTTCCAATTGTATTAACCTGCCAGCGATGGTTCTCTATACATTCACAACTGATAGTGTGGTAATAAACAAAAAACAAATACATAAAATAATTTAGTTAACTTAACACTACAGTACTGCAACTGTTGAGCTATTCGGATACCCTTCTAATGACATGCCGTCAATAAAATAAAAATCACACCTGTGTGAACCGAGTGGTGCAACTCCCCTCTCTCCCCCCCTCCTCTCTCTCTCTCTCTCTCTCTCTCTCTCTCTCTGCTCGTCAGATTAGTTTTATTATGGATATCAATGAACCTAGACAGTCAGTAGTTGGATTTGCGTCCAGCAGGTGGCAGCCATGTCACATACTTCTCTCTTTCCAATTTCACGCATGCGCACACCACTCGTGCTCATGACGACGACGACAGATACCCACGGACATTCCTGATTGTAGGAGTGGTTGCACCACTCAAAAATACACGTAGGTCTTTGGATAACAGTAAAACCTGCTTCAAATTCCACCAGAAATTATACAGCTCATTATAGCAGCCCAAAAAAAGTGAAAAAAGGCAACATGCTGCATTTTCAAATGTCTCTCGTCCAATGTGCCTTGGGTATTGTGTGCCTCCCATCATTTGATGGGACAAACTTTCAAACGCATTGTCACTTTGAATTTCCCAGCAGGTAGACAATGAGTTCATAGGAGGAGAGAACGATGGCTGTGTTGGGGATTTGTCTGATCAGCTGTGGAATCAGTCCTCTGTAAAAGGCTAAATAGCCTTCCTCTACCATTATCAACCTCCCCGTCTGGAAGAAATACTTGTACTTGCTGCCCTCCTCCCGCAGTCTCGTCCGAATGACATCGTGTGGGTAGGCTATGCAGGAAGCACAACCCTTCGAAAAAGCAGCTGCCATCATAAGTTTCAAGAAGTCTGTTGCTCCTTTGTCCGTTACACTATTTGGGTGTTGTCTTTCAGCGATCTCTTTCTTCAGTGTCTCATAGATAAGGAAGAAGATCATCTTCTCAGAGATGCCAGCATAGGATGCCGTCAGGCCCCGATAGAAGCCCCTCATACCTTCTGTTCTGTAAACATAGCGGGCACACTGCAGTGCGTTCATCTTCTTTTCTCCCCTGGCTTTTTTCTCCAGCAGCATCCTCGTCGTGACCATCCACACAGGGTTCATGAGGGAGTTTGAAACAAAGGCTGCAAACCCAGCAGAAGACATGTGCACCGGTCCACTGTTGGGTACAAACACCCCATTGAACATCTCTTTAGACTTTGAGTACGCAGCAAAATAGATGGCTCTGGAGGGAGCCACACCGACAAGGGTGGGCCCTAAGCCACGGAAGAGTGATCTTGGTCCCTCTTTCTCTAGAATAGACCGTAAAACCTGAAGCAGACCAGGCGTAACAGTGCCTGGCCCTGGCCGGATGACTCCGGTACTACCCACAGTACCCAGCTGATTAAGGCCAGAGGACTGCAACCGGGTCTTCAGTACCTCCAGGGGACAGGTCACGATTGCTCCCACTGTACCACTACATCCCCCGGCGAAGAGATGCTTGCGGCAGTGTGCTTTAGCATATAGCTCTGGCTTTACTGTCTGCTCACGAGTTCAAATGTATAATATTTAATTTTAACTGGCCGATGCTCGTCGGGAAAGAAAAAAAGTCTGTCTGGCCGTGTCCTTTATGTCCATATATTGAATTCTGTGTCAGCCATGCCCAAATATGGAGTCCAGGTCAGTCTATGATGTCAGTACTTTGATGTCATATTGATGCTTGATGTATGGTTATGGTACTCCATATACTGTATGGGGCTTTGTGGATTGACCCATAATGGTTTGGACAACCACAGCATGTATAGCTTTTACAATGGAAGTCAATGGAGTCATATATACTGTAGGTATGTCATAGATGAAGACCACTAAGATGACTGACATCACAGGCTAGTCACATGAAGTCTGAGATCTGCATTGGAGCCATGACGTTTCTATGTCGAACTTATTATGTGGTCTCTGTCTATTCCAGTTTTGATATGCTACAACATAGGACTTAATCCTATTTTGAATCATCATTGAAATGTAATGCAAAGCTCATTTCCATGCAAATGACAACAGTAGTATGTCAATGTTATCTTTTCAATCTCTGTCCTGGAAGCTCTTGGAGCAGCTGAAGCCTGGGGGACGGTTGGTTCTGCCAGTGGGTCCAGATGGTGGCAATCAGGTTCTAGAACAGTACGACCGGCAGAGTGACGGAACCTTCCTCAGGAAAGCGCTGATGGGAGTGATCTACGTGCCCCTAACTGACAAGACACGGCAGTGGCCTAGGTATAAAGATACAATGACTAGAAATATGTTGTTACTAAACCAATATAATTGAATTTTGATGTAATTTAGGTCCTCGATTGTTATTTCCATGAAAGAACATAAAGCGTTTCTAGTATGGTGATTTGATCATAAACATGCCATTTTTATTTCCTACATCTGGAGCCTCATGAGTTTCCTCATATCCTTGCTATTTGTCTCTTCACAGAGGCGATCTCTGACTGCAGTGTGGTTGCCTCTGCAGGAGGGGGCGCTGGTGCTGCAGTTCCTGAGTTCAGTAGAACTGCTGATTTGTTCCATCAGACTCCAGTCCTCCAGCCAGGCCATCCAGCCAGCTGTCCTGCTGGCTTGTCACCTAGCAACATGAAAGGTCAATGTGGAGTGAGCACATATAAAGCTGGGTAACAGTGATGACTGTATTCTCAGAATCCACTGAGTCAGGACAATATTGTAATATGTAAAGTAATTTAGGGTATTTGGTATTATTGTTGGAAGAAATGTTGAATGTGTATTGCTTTGGGGATATTGCTTTCATGGATTGCTTTATGTAATTATTAGTAGCGAACAGAAATAAAAGTCTGGGTACCGAGGTTACTTTTCATATTGTTTTGTGTGTAAACCAAATGAATAGGAATGATTTGGTCATCATGATTTGTGTTATTTTAATGAAGTGAGAACATTTAAAATAATAGCATTTGAACTAATTTAAATTGTGTGGATTCACTTAATTAATTAATTTCTGGTTCTTATGCTTTGTATGTGAAACAGTGACAGCATGTTGATACACAACACAAATAGATTTCATGCATTTTCCCCCTTGTGTTTTTTAATTACATTTGAAACATGCAGATTAACTAATAAAATATAATTAAATCAAAAGTGTGAGTCTGACAAAGTGATTTATGTAGGCTACCTGCCAAAACTATGGGCTTAATCTGAAGTGCCGTAATCTTAGAATATAATATAAGTATGGTCATAATGCAGGACTGTTACACTCACGTGACATCGATTCCCTTCCCACGTGGCGTGACGTCACGTAACTGTAAAATAATATATACGACATCCCCGTGGCCCTTGGTTATTGTTTCGTTAATACACCTGTAGCGCTCGTATTCAGGTCGTCAGGATATGGGTCGGGAGCTTACAGTCTAGGGTCGGGAGTCGGAACCATATCGGACTAATCAGGAGTTGGACCAGGCGTTCGGTAGGACACCCTAATATTACGACACTACAAATTGGCGTCATCATTGCGCGCCGCCGCCAAAGCAGGACCCCTTCAAATGACGCACGTGAGTGTTTTGATCCCCCCATGGCTTTGATACGCGTGTTTAAATCGTATGTTTCACCTATTTCGGATAAAACGCTGAGTCTGAACAACTCTATAACAAACAAACCCATAGATTGTATGTACAATTTTGTCACAGCAGGTCATTTTAAGAAATGTGTGTCTCCAGTACGTGCCCAACATACGCGGCTGTTTGATTGTGAGCTATCTCTCGATCACAGTGTTTGTTTCAAAAACAATATAAAACCCATCATTCACAACCTAAGGAAAAGGCAACACATTGCATTTCGCTATCTACAGAACGGAACAGCTGCTGTAATTGAGCAGACGCCGGACTCCGCTGTCGTAACCATGGATGGAACAGAAGCAGAAGATACTCCAGATAGCAGCATCGCGGTCAACGAGGGGGCGACTACAGGGGCGATTAAACGAAAAAGTGACGAGTCCGACGAACCAGAACCGAGCGGCCGAGGGAAAAAACGGAGGGGGAGGGGAGGTAAGAACCTCCGTCCTGGGGAGAGATACATCCCTCCTCCCCAGAAACGGAACCTAGGCGTTGGTTTCAGCCAGGAACATTTTGATGAGACGTCGTACTACTTTGAGGGCGGTCTCCGCAAAGTGCTCCCTTATTACTTTGACTTTAAAACCTACTGTAAAGGGCGCTGGGTTGGGAAGACTCTTCTTGAGGTCTTCAAAAGTGAGTTTAGAGCAGAGTCTATAGAGTATTACCAGAGGGCTGCCAAGGAGGGACGTATTCGACTGAACGAGACTCCCATAGATGACCTGTCGTCCGTTGTGCTCAGGGTTAGTATAATCATCTTTTATCTACCTGTAAATGTTCGAATATAGCCATTTTCTAGAAATGTTAGACTGTGGTGCTGTGATAAGTTTGATTAATTTGATTCATATCCCATGTTCCCATCTACAGAACAATGACCATATGAGGAATACAGTGCATCGCCATGAACCTCCTGTGGTTGGCAGGCCTCTAGAGGTTCTGGTAGACGATGGGGAGGTGCTTGTGGTTAATAAGCCAGCCTCCATACCGGTCCACCCCTGTGGTCGTTTTCGTCACAACACTGTGATATTCATTCTGGGAAAGGAACAGGGTGTCTCTGAGCTCCATACGGTTCACAGATTGGACAGGCTCACTTCCGGAGTGTTGCTGTTTGCCCGGACACTAGAAGTGTCCAAAAAACTGGACAAGTTGGTGAGAGATAGACAGGTAGGTTCAGTACGGGGTGGAGCACAACTGCTGTGCTACCTCTGGTGACAACATTTCCACCCATGTCTAGCTATCTATCTAGAATATAGAAAGTGAGGGGCGCTAATACATTAAAGTCTAACTTGATTATGTGAACAAACGGTGACAAAACAAACTTAAATTATCTTTATTGTTAATGGCATTTCATGTTTGTTAGGGACAAGATGATGTAAATTTTCCCTTCATTGTCAGTGGCGTTTTTAAAACAAACATTGAACTAAAAACAAACATTAAACCTGTATATAGAGGCTAGACAATAGTCATTAACTTCCTGTTTTATGAAGTTTGCATAATGCTTTAGGTTGTCTCGTGATGTTTTCCCTAAAGAATTTAGTACTGATAGATCTTCCACATCT
Source organism: Protomyctophum parallelum (assembly GCF_964188405.1). Taxonomy (NCBI): domain Eukaryota; kingdom Metazoa; phylum Chordata; class Actinopteri; order Myctophiformes; family Myctophidae; genus Protomyctophum; species Protomyctophum parallelum. Next base: position 10,604,527 of record NC_139718.1, read on the forward strand.
TACAGATGGAAAAGGAGTACGTCTGTCGAGTGTCAGGGGAGTTTCCTGAGGGTGAGCTGGTCTGTGAGGAACCCATCCTGGTTGTCTCCTTCAAGGTGGGCCTCTGTCGGGTTGACCCCAAGGGCAAGGATTGTAGAACTGTCTTCCAGAGGCTCAGCTTCAACGGAAATACCAGCGTGGTCCGCTGCATGCCCCTCACCGGCCGCACACACCAGATTCGGGTCCATCTTCAATATCTGGGGTTCCCCATCGTCAGAGATCCTGTCTATGGGTCCTCGGCCTGGGGGCCCACCAGGGGCAAAGGTGGCCTATCGGGGAAGAGTAATGAAGAGGTGTTGAGAGCTCTGGTGGAGGAACACCGCTCCAAGGAAAGTCTGCACCTGCTCGATCTTCCAGATGATGGGATTGGTATTGTAGAGGAGGAAGGGAGCACTGGCGCCATGGATGTGGCTTATGAGAAGGACAAGAGAAGTAAAACGTATGTGTCGCATGACACCTCTGAACCTGACGAGACTGGAGAGAACTCTCCAAATGAGACAGCCACCTGTAGTGACTCAACTGACTCCTGTCAGCAGAAACCTCAAGCAACCCGAGATGGCCTGTGTGGTGAATGCAAGATTGTACGACCAGACCCCACGGAGTTGGATCTCATCATGTATCTCCATGCCTTACGATACAAGGGGCCAGATTTTGAATATAGTACACCTTTACCTGATTGGGCAAAAGAGGACTGGGTTGAGGCAGATTAGTTTTTTAACCCTTAAAAAAAACCTGAATAAGGACAGGACATTACAGTATAAGGTTTATACTGTAATAATGAATTGCCAAGGGGCGCTAGGTATATTCAGCTGTTAGTGTAGATTTTCGTATTACACAAACCTTAAATTCCCATTGACAATGAATGAAGAATTTCCGTCATCTGACTCTGAAGAGTGCCCCTCACTTCACACGGGTGTGATTTTTATTCCACATTTAACACAACATAACTATGTGACTATCATGATTTGGTAAACCCATGTGTATGTGCAGTCAAGGCATATTGACTGTGTTTAGCGAGTGTTTATCGCAAAACAAGAGTGTGACTATCATGTGAGAAATGATACTTTTTGGTGCTGTAAAATTTCCTATTTGTTTTGTTTGATATTGTATTTCATTTGTGTCACCAAAATTCATGAATATACGGTAATTTTCTGTTTTTCTTTTTCCTATCGAATTATTTCATTGCAGCCTATGATCCCTGGAGTTTCATCCAAATTAAATTGAAAGAAACAATGGTTGCAGGAAAAATAAATGCTTTATTAGTTTCCAATATTGTGAAAAATCAACAAAGTCAACTATGTTGAATAAAAGTGATGACAACCTTTCATTTTTCTCTTCATACAAAGCCTGTGATGAATGCATGTACTAATTCATCTCTTTCTCAGGCAGGTTATTGTACTAAAAGTTTACCAAAGTTTGACCACCCGAAAGGTGTCATTTTCCAGTTCTTAAAATACCATTACTCCTCCATTCATCCTAGAAAAATAATTTTGGTGTCTAACCCTATGTCTTGGTTATCTAGGAATCCAATTAGCATATATAAATTATATAAAAGTACAATGATATATTAAAGCAATTGTTTATAAGGTTTTAACAGTGTAATAGGACATTTCTCTTTTCTATAATGCCGTACTGCTGTATAGGTGAATTCATCACCTATACACAATTCACATTCTGTTGAAGCTTTCAGGAGATTTATTTTGATACCATAACAATAAGGAATATATTCATTATTACTGGGTGGTACTGTCATGTGACATTTGTAAAAGCATGGCTGCCAAGTGATAGACTGCATGGGAATATTACACAAATCATGGAATAAATTTACAGAGTCTGCCCTTTTTTTTGTAAAGGTGTCTGGCAATAATAATAATAAAAATAAGTCCCCTATAAGGGTAGTGTTTCCCAAACTGTGGGCCGGGGCAAACATTGTGAAAATAGGCAATCTATAAAAGCTCACAACGCTGAGTGTCTTTGCAGCAAACACACTCAGTCAGTAGAACCAAATGGCCACTTGTCTGGTCTATGGGGAAGATGGACTCCTCAGTGGGGATACAGTGGAGAGAAATGGGCCTAGAGCAGGGGTGTCGAACTCAACTTGGGGCGAGGGCCGCATTGGTCAAAAGGTCACTTGATGGGGGCCACAACCAGTTGCGGACACACGCTCGATGTCTCAGTCATGCAGTCACTGCTATAATATCTATCTATCTATGCTCAGACCCAGCCAGCCAGCCACACACATAGTGCTCAGACCCAGCCAGCCAGCCAGCCACACACATAGTGCTCAGACACAGCCAGCCAGCAAGCCACACACATAGTGCTCAGACCCAGCCAGCCACACACATAGCTCCGTAAGGGAGTGGTTGCACCACTCAAAAAATCTTCAAAAAACTGAAGAGGCTACTGGAGATTGGAGAACCTGATTTGGACATGATCTGATGCAGGACAATATTATGTCACTATGACAGAAAGAGAAGATGGGTCTGGACACATTCATTCACCCCATAATCTCAGTGGAAATTGGGGATTATGTTGACAATAGTCGACAGCTCTGCCGATTAATAATCGATTAATTGAACCCACCCCCCATATTAATCAATATCACAACATGGAGGTCTTAGAACTACCACCACAGGGACAGACAAGCCCCAATCTCTCAAGCTCTCAAGTGCCCCATAGCTTTAATGGGACATGTACTGTATGAGCCACCTCGGACATGCATAGAGGAGAAGACCATGAGGGTCTTCTTAACTTTGCTCTTCTGTGCTCCAAGTCCCCAGGGTGAAATCCAGTGACCCCCCACTCCCCATACTCCCCTGTGCCCACCTGAGGGGAACCCTAGGCCCACTAAACTCTAGACCGGACCCCCCTTTACCTTCTCACCCAACCCCACCTATCATACTCCCCTCTGCACCCGGTAGAGACTTAGGTTCTGACTACTCTGCACTAAGAGTAAGTAGAGCGTCGCAGTCCCGCCCCCTCGAGAGAGACAGAGAAGAAATCACCGTTCATTTTCCTCATAGACTTTTCAAAAAGTATTTATTTAAAGACGTTTACGCTGCGGACAAAGCCAACTCTTGTCGTGACAAATCATGATGAATTAGAAAGTAGAAAAGAACAGCAGATTACAACACTTGTTGTTTTTCTTCTTTGTAATTATTTGTTTGCTCCAAAATATTGTGTTTGTTGTCATGATTTGTCACGACAAGAGTTGGCTTTGTACGACGCTTATAATGTCTTTCAATAAATACGTTTAGAAATGTCTATGGGAAAAATGCATTGGGAATTATTTCCTGGGCCTGGCGTCGTCATGAAAGGGGGCGGGACTGCGACGCTCTATAATGCAAGAAATTAGTTTTGGGTGGGGTGTATAATGATGAATTATTTACAGTAGTTTGAGCCAAAGTTTATCCACCAAGCTATCCAAAACGTTTCAATATTGCAATCATGTAGGCTATTATCTATCAACTGACAATATTCTCTGCCACAACCTTCTGAATTACTGAAAATTGTGACTATTAGTTTTGTTGTGTTTTGAGGATATCTTGAAACCTTATTCCAAAAAATATATAAATATTCAGACATTTATTAAATATTTAGTTTAGTTAACTTGAAACTGGTGACTATTTCAGAGGGTTTTAACAGTCACAAACACAATATTGGATTTCACAATTATCTAATTGTATCTCTGCAATTTGAACAAGTTCAATGGACTCCTAGACCCCAAGAACATAGGGTTAGACACAAAAAGTACTTGTCTAGGATGAATAATGAAGGAGTTAGGCTATTTTAATGGTTTTTAGGCCATCTTGGACATCATCTTGAAAATAACACCTTTCGGGTGATCAAACTTTGTTAAACGTTTAGTATGTTATTAGGGACACCTAATACTACAAAAAACTGTTGAGAAACCTTTTGTTGCAATTTCTTTGGGGTAAGGTGCTTTTTTTCATAGATTTACTCGCCTATCATCCAAGAAATCTGTTGTCAAAAAGAAACCCTTTATTAAAATAATTGCTTGTAGGCACATTTTGACATTTTACTGGTCATGGTCTATTGAACCACCATCTCAGCCATAACACCTGCGTTGCATACCTTGCATCACATTTCTTTACTTTAAATACATCAATACAATATACATAGACTTGGTAGTTTCCTTTTGTAAAGGACATGTCCTTTGCACACAACTCACACACACAGTTAACAATTGTTTCAACAAATGAAACAACTTGTTGCAAGGATTTTGGCACATGCTGCATGTATTGTGTATCGATTTATACATGCATAGAAATAATGCAGAATGGTAAAGGCATTCTCATTCTCCCACAGATTCTGTGTTGTATATGACATTCAGAATCACCGTACATGACTGATTTCTCCAAATGTATTAACTATGGAAGTAGTCACATGCGTGTGCTGGCATAAAACGGCCTCAGAACTCAGTCTGGGAGTCCCATGTCCATACATTGATATGTTTTATAGTCAACAATATCCACCTTCTGAGCCTTAATTATTCAACAATGTTTGGACCAGCCCACATAATAGAATTACTTCATTATAATTATCTTCATTAGATATGTCTTTTAGAATCAAATACACACTGCATTTCTTGGCACTGACACTTATTTTGACAGTAAGACAGTTAACAAATAAGACATTGCTAACTGTACTGTAGGTCTCTGGTACACTACATTGACAACATGAACACACAGCACAAAATTAAGCTTGTAATGACTATGTACTACAGTAATAGTTAAACTGCACGTAATACATAGGCACACATCCAAAGCAGCACTTTCTCCTTAATGTTTTAGTTTTCATCAATGTTTTAGTTTTCATCAAAGTCCTTGAATGTATCCACATGATGATGGGTATGACTGGAAGGTCAATTCCAGCATGGATAACATTGGTGGGTGATCACCGTCAAGTTCGTCAACATATCTGAACTCAAATCAGTTCAGATATCTTTAGTGAAGGTGTAAGAATTCCAGGCACAAAATAAAACTTTTTTTGTAACTGCAGTATGTTTTTGTGTTGCATTCTTCTCCTTAAGTGTTAAGGGGGATGATTATATCATATTGTAGTCGAGAGGAAAATGTCTGTAATGTCACCTGCTCATCTGTTGTCTACAAGTGTCAGGATAAATTAATCATGCTTTGAATTTGACCTTTCAATGAGGAAACATCCATGCTCTGATCTTCATTTGTAATAAAAAGCAGAATTACCACAGCAACAACATTGACAAACATGCTGCCACTTTACATGTTACATTTGAGATTGGCTTCTATTTCCTGTGAGCATTGTTAGGAACAGTGACTATTCCTTTTGGTATTACCACATTCTCTAATTATAGTGATTTTACACTATTTCAGAGTACTTCATACACAGTGAAGACCAAGTTCTCCCTCTGCTCAGCATGTTTCTTCCCTTTGCCCATCTCTTTTAATCCATACATCCGGCAGGTCTGCCTTACTGTTGGGCAAGATTACCACCTCCTCACTTTGGCCCTTGCTACAACCTGACGGAGTGTCATAAACATTTTCCTTGAGTGAGAGACGCAGGGTATCCCTTTTCCCATTTAGGTGACCTGGCCGTAGCTGAACTTCACCTTCAGTTTGCTGAGCAGTGGAAAGCCCTGGTTCTACGTCACTCAAGCATGTCTCGTCGGAGACCTCCAGCTCCTCATAGGAGCTCTGAGACTGGGAGGAGAGGAGCCTCTTGTGGGATGGATGGTGGCTTTCCAGGCACTCCTCTTTGCTGGGTTCATCCTTGCACAGCGACGACTGGTCAATGGTCTCCAAGGTTTTGCTAATTATAGTGTCTTCCATGCTGGAAGATGAGAGGGAAGCACTTCTCCACACCCCTTCCTCACCAGACTGACCTCTGCAGGTCTTACACAGCAGCCTGTCCTTATCCAGGTCTTCTTGTTGTGGGGTCATGGACTGGAGGTTGTTCTCTTTGTATGGAGAGGAGGTCTGGAAGGCAGGAGGTTGGTGACTGACCGTATGTTGACTACTACACAAGTCTTCACTCTCTGCCTCTATGCTACATCTTTCCACATCCCTCCCACAGTATTGAATCTCATCAGAAAGTACAGAGGGCCTGTTGGACAGCTTGCTTGTGCATGTGCTGTTCTCAAAACTGTCACTCAGCCGGTAGGCCAATGGCTGCAGCTCGTACTGCTCAGGGCCCCGCCCCCCACCCACTCTCTCTGCTTCTATCTGCTTATGCCTCTGCTTCCGCACATCGTGATTTGGGTAAAGATACCCACCAGCCTCTTTGTCGTCGTAATTCCTCCTGCCTCTAGATCTGCCAAAGGCCCCGTTAGCAGCCGAGGGAGATGAGGAACCAGGCTCTGCAGATGAGGACACCATGCCTTCAGAGACCTTCTCTGATGAACACGGCATCGTGCTCCTCCCACAGCTTCTCTGAGGCCCAAAGAAGCAGCACAGGGACTGGAAGAAGAAGGTTGCAAATCCACATGCCACACACTTGACCAAGAAAAGGAAAATCCCCAACTTTCTGAACAGTAAGGCCGTGGCAGGCAGCATGAGGATGCCAATGCAAAAAAATGCACCTGAGCCAATTGCTACAGGGCACCCCATCCTTTTTGTGGCGTGTGCCACTCTCCCGATTCTATCGGAGTGTGGCGCCGAGCTGTAGGAAATGCAGTAGTTAGCAAGGAAGTCAACAGACAGCCCTGCGGCGGCTGATATAAAGAGAGCCTCAACACCATTCAGCTGCCATTCTAGAAGAACTAGGAGACCCACAGTGACAAACACACTCCCCCCTACAGCCACAGTTCCATAGATGCTCAGTGGAATATTCCAAGTGGTCAAGAGAAGTGATGCAAGCGTAAGAGCAACCGATGAGCCGGCTACTACTAGAGTCTCTGAGCTTAGGGATTGTTGTAGGTCAAAGAGAGACAACTGACTGACGAACCAGCCTTTCTCCAGTCCCAGTGGAGCTTCCGATGTTTCCGTGTTGAACCATGTCACAATTTCTCTGTAGAAAACACTGGTTCGGCTATAGTTATAGCTGTAGAGGTATGTTGTTTTGAATGTCAACACGAGGGCAGCTATTCTGCCATCTGGTTGGAAGTACAGGCCTCCAGCGTGGGCCAGATGGCCCTCAGCATGGCGCTCTGACAGCATCATACTGAGGCATTGCTCAAACACACTAGGTGTGTAGGGGAAGGGGATATTATTACAACAGAAATGCAGGGAGTCCTCGCTCTCTGAGCACCGTCTGATGGACACCCAGTGTACAAGCTGTGACACGAGACAGATGTTATCTAGATTGTCCCCTTCTGATGACGGAGGGGAATAAAAGCTTTGGTTCTGGACCCTCCCACATAAATCTTTCAACCAAACCTGAGCATCTGGACTGCTCATGTTAAATTCTCGGTCTAGAACCAAAGACCCATTGCTTTTTGGGTTGAAGTGATCCCTGTTATCAGTGAGCTTAACCCCCCAAACGAGCATCAACGTAACAGGTTGATCCTCCCCATTCTTCTGCCTCTCAAACATAAACATGTGTCTGTACTCTGCATCGTACCTCTCAAATGGGTGGCTGGAACGGAACAGCTGCATGGTCTTGCTGTCTAAGGTAGGCAGCTTCATACCAGGGTCAACACAAGTTATGTATGTTCCTCCAGCAGCGAGCACTGCAAACCAGCAAACCCAGATGTATCTGAACTTAACCACCCCGCAAGGCAGGATTTTCAGGAATAACAGATTGGATGTGTCAGTCAATCCTCGTTTTAACCCTCTCAGTTTTTGTCCAAGGGTGAACAGACACCGCTTCCTGGAGCTCGTATCCCAGAAGCCGCCATGGTTTTGGGAGCAGCAGGGCTTCCATCCCTGGGCGGCTACAGAGGCGGCAGACATAATTGTGTGCCGCTCGCGGAGAATGAATAAGCATGGCAGCCATACTAATGCTGAGAGTGAACTGATCAAAGACGCAGTACCTAGGTAGATGGAGAAACACCTGATTGCTGTGATGCTGCTAAGGTAACCAGAGTAAAATGCTGCGCTTGATGTCAAGCCTGAAACAATGATCAAATACCCAACTTCCTGCATAACTCTGTTTACTCTCTTGTCCAGGGAAGCGGAGGGGTTCTGGGACAGCTGGAGATTCCAGAAGTCGGCAAAGGTAAATGCGTGATTGGTGAAACTGCCCAGTAGAATAAAAGCTGCCGATAGGTTGATTAAGGGGAAGAAAGTCAAGCGAAATGCAACTTTGTAGAAGAAATAGGAAGTAAGCAGTGACCCTATGATTGCTATTAGAGACAGTGCTGATATGAAGACAGACTTGAGATACAGAGTCATCGTGAAGAATAGAGACGCAATGGCAATGACCGGGTATACCAAATCTCTCGCCAGGTAATGCTTAAACAATGTCTGTTTGATGCCAAGGTCCATGCCAGTGATAGTTGTATTGTTATAGGTCAAATCCCGTCCTTCAAGACTATTCGTGTATATCTCCACCATATGATCCCCTTTGTCCACAGGCAGGAACAGTAAGCTGTACTTCAGCAAAGGGACTTGGTATTCCACAGTCTGTGGGGCAAGGAAGTCTTTGTCAACCAGGAAGTGGAGGATCTGGAAAACCACACGGGAGTGTTTACAGCGGGACGGCACTGAGGCGCAGCTGCCATGTTTGGGTCTCTTGACACACGTCTCCACTAGTTGTCCATCGTGGTAGTATGGAGCACAGTACCGCAGTAGGCTCAGTGACTCGGACACCTGATGGGACAGAAAATAAAATGTAAGTAGTGTATATTGAATAGAGCTATCCTCTTATGGGACAGGCTGCAACAATTGAACATTATGGGAAAGAGACAAACTTTTTCAAATTTTCATAGTGGAAAGGAAATTAAAAATAAAATCTACCTGGTGTGAAGTAAGGCTGAGACAGGAGGAGGCATTCGTGAGGACAGCTAGGTAGTTCCCAAGGGACCAGCTGGGACAGCAGCCCCCTCTAGACACTGTTTCATCAGCCTCCAGTCTGACGTGCTGCTGGCAAAGGTCCTGGAACTGTGCCTGGGAGCGAATCTGAAACAGACAAATTAACCACTCAAGCCCTATTTTAAACTTCCTCAAAAATAGCTTTATAGATTTGTTATTAAAATTTTAGCTCAAATCTTTTTATAATAGGTTCAAAGTGGTTAATGGAAGAAAGTTTTGAGTGTGCCAGGTTTTGAATCAAATTCACAAAATAACAAACTAATTTAAGTAATGTAGCATTTTACATTCATGCGAGATGTAATAATTGGTACAGAACGAGTGGCACGGTGAGTAGAGCAAGAGAGGCACGACAAAGGATTTTTGAGCAGACAGTACAGGGAAAAGGTGAGACAAAAAATGAGGCTACCCTGGCTTGTTCCATCTCACACATGGAGTAGATAGCCCTCAGGCTCCAGAGACTGGCAGAGTTCCCTGAACGGAATACAAGCTGGGCAAAGTGTTCGTCTGTGTGGAATAGAGGGAGACAGATGGATACAACATAAGATGAACAATCCTGAATTGTCCACTGGTCCAAAATGTCAAGCATAGTGTACTACTGGCGTACATGTAAAATCGCCTCACATTCTATTTCAAATCTTTATGTTGCGAGTTCGGCGCGGGTAAGCCTCAAGGACCGCAGGCGTTTTGTGTTCAAAGGGGAAAAAAAGCCTGGGCGAGCCCAGCAGGAAAAGTAGTGTAGGAGTCGGAGTGAACCAGACAACAAGAAAAGCACAGGGCTCTTTCACGCTAGGCTTGGGTTGATGATTGTAACATTCTTTTGGAGCATCAGATTAGACAAATGAATTAATTACTGACTGATCCGTTGGTCAATATGCTTTGTGGCATAGTTTTGTTTCATTGGCTCGGTAACAGATTTGAACTGGAAACACATTTCCAGTTCAAATCTGCTGTTGAAATACAGGTATGCCACCTTCTGAAAACCTGGCACTACAATTATCAGAGTCTACTGATTGGTCGATCACTGAAAATAATAGTAGACAGACATCAATTAACAGAATGATGGATCAGCATTGATGGCCCACCTGGAGCGTCACAGAGGAAGGTGTGTGGTGGAGAGTCTCTGTCCAGCATCCTCCTGGAACGCTCTTTGACATCTGCACTGCTCCCATCGCCATTGCTTAAGCATAGATATCAACACCCACATGCACACACAGAAATAAATGTATTCGGATCAAACGGAAACCTAATACACTGCTCCGCATGTACTGTTATTGACTACTCATAAAAGGACCTAGGCAATCATTGACACGAACACCAAATTATGTAACGCTCATCCATTTCCATAGTCAGTGTACTGTAAACTAGTTCAAGGGTTCCCAAACCTCTCAGGCTGTGACCCCCAAAAATCATATTTTAACTGGGCTCCCCCCACCCAGACAAGCATGTAGAATTGTAAGAGTTGAGGCATTAAATTAACTACAAGCTCCTTCTCTATGATAATAACACCTCGTAATGACAGACTACTGGCTATACAGTACAGTCCTTGCCTGCTCACATGGTTTCATTGTGTATAACACAGCCTCCCTCCGTCTCCCTTTTTGTTGTTTTCTTTCTGTTTCTTTTTGTTGCCCCACTTTGCTTATTGTGTTGCTACAGTATATAGAACTGTTCTTTTTTGCCCCCCCCCGGACAACTGGTGTGACAACTAGTTATTGACGCTACAGCACAGTCACGGTTTAACTGTGACTGGCACAATGAGAGCACATTATTGTCAACAAAAATTCAAAGAATCTTGTTGTTAAGCAACATATAGACTCGGCTTCACTGTGCAGAAGTCTGCCTGCATGGTGCTGACCTGTCTCTGAGCTGTTGTGGTAAAGTGAACAGAGTTTTTCCTGGCCCCGAGTTCTCCAGCAGCTTGGTAAGACTGGACTGTCGGACCTCGATATAGGTACCCCGCGGCTCGAAACCCTGAACACAAACACAGTGTAAACACAGACATACACACACACAAAGACTGAAGCTAATAACAGTGTGGACACTAGTGACCAACACAGGAACAACGAGCTGATTGCTGAATGAGTACTGTATGATGGGTTATGAAAACAAAGACAGCTTGCGCCACTTTACAAGAATGAGGAGGTTCTTGTGTCTTTGTTTAATGCTAAGGGAAAGATGCTATAGAAATAAATGAGTTAAAACAATATTCCTTCCTTGCATGGCAAATATCTTTTCAGTCTTAGATAGATGTAGCCTGACCTAAGCAGAGACATTTCTGGTCTAGAGGGGCGGGTCGCGCCTCAGAAATGCGCGCACCCTGATTGGATCTCATCGATCTGTCCGTCACCCCCGGCCCCTCCTCTCCCCCCTAGTGCAGCGCTACGTCACATCATTTAGAGCGACGCCCACCCGGAAGGGTTGACTCCCACTTTTAGACTGGTTCAGCCCACGGCTTTTTCCAGGCTTTCATCTTTCGCGCAGACGAAATGAAAGCCTGGGTATCGAGGCTAAGATAGATGTAATGATAGAATGGTAGATGATGATAATAATCAAAATCATAAATCGTAAATCGTAAATAAACACATAAAACATGATTTACACAAAGCAATGTTGGTTCAATAGATGAGGCTGAAATACCATGGATGACTCAGTTTACACTGGGGCATTAATGATAAGACAAGTCACTGTAGGAGGTTTGGATTGCAGTGGGAGATTAATACCGCACTGTTGTACAGTATGTGGACTGTTCTAGTTAAAAATAGTTTACTGTGTGTGTGTGTGTGTGTGTGTGTGTGTGTGTGTGTGCGTGTGTGCGTGTGTGCGTGTGTGCGTGCGTGCGTGCGTGCGTGCGTGCGTGCGTGTCTTTGTGACCCACCAGGAGTGGATCGGAGAAGTCTGGCAGTGGTCCAATTAACAGACCGGCTAGTGAACACCCCAGGAAGAGAACCGCACAGCCCACCAGCACTGCCAATGGGTAGTCCACAACCACCTGGGAATAGCTATCAAATATACACCAATGAAAACAAGTCTGAACGATCTCCATCTACCGGTAATCACTGAACAACAGGTGGGACATGCAGATTAACTCACAGAGTGTACAAATGGAACCAAATACACCCTCTGATTTAAAGTATCATGGGGATTTTACTGAGTTGCCTTTTCTTGTGGAAAAAAGCTTTCTGTCTTTGTCCAGTCAACAGCGCCACATAAATGTAGTTTAACATGTATGGAGAAAAAGAATACATGGTGTGTTTAAACATTGCATGCTAATTGTTTTAATGAATGGAAGTTACTGACTTTCTAGGAATCCAGTACAGTCCTCCATCCCTACAACAGAATACAAAGTATCCGTCACAATCAGGAAGTCAGGGCAAAATCCAGATTTGTGTGTGTGTGTGTGTGTGAGTGTGAGTGTGAGTGTGAGTGTGAGTGTGAGTGTGAGTGTGAGTGTGTGTGTGTGTGTGTGTGTGTGTGTGTGTGTGTGTGTGTGTGTGTGTGTGTGTGTGTGTGTGTGTGTGTGTGTGTGTGTGTGCGCACGCACACATACAGTAGACATATTAACAAAAACATTAATAGGCCTATAACACAACACACCTAACGGTTACCACATGTCGCTGTGCTGATTTGTGTGCTCCCCTTTCATGTGATCCGTGCAGCCAGTGACATCGCACTGCGTTGTGACAGGATGCATGATGGGTAGACGTGCAGCTATGTCCCACCTTCACCACTGCACCACCACCTGAGCAATCTGCATGAGGCCCTGTCACATGACAGTCATGGCAGGCGTTGGATGTGGTTGGCTTGTGGTGGCCACAGGAATGACATCTTCTGTGCTGTTGCGGATGGTAAGCTGATGATGGGGGACCCTGGGGGGACCGTAGGAGACGTAGGTTAGGTTATGGACAGGTCACCGCACATACGATGAGCATAGTATTATGTTTTCTTCTGGTTGATGGATGTGTGTGGTGTAAACCAAGGCTTTTGGGTTTAATTAGAATTGGTGGTTGACATATACAGGGTGATATGATCACTATTTTTGCCACTGCCTGCTCTGTGGTATATATATTTTCAGCCTAGCTCAAGGCACTCTGACTAGGTTTTAATGGGTCCTAGTAGATGTCATGTAGCTTCGGTGACTCTCTGTGCTCTCAGGCTTACATGGTGGTAAAGCTGGCAAGAAGACGAGGGTTGGCCGAGGCTGCTGCAGCTGTCACAGAGATTCCCTTCAGACTGGAGGACTGTTAACTGGGCCTCAGTACTACAGACACTGTCAGGGGGGCACAGAGACACTGCTGGGATCTCACTGCGGAGAGGAGAGGGTAAGGAAACAAAGAGTAGAGATGAAATATTTACAGTACATTTGTGGCTGTTTCGTTTAATGGATTCTAGCACACAGAGATACCTGAGCAGACCAACAGAACTGCTAATGAGGTACGGAATGGAGTCCTGGGCGGTACGTTGTTACTGTGCTGGAAAGTCCAATTAAAAAACGACATTGAGACAGTCTATTTGTGCTATATGTCAAGCAGGCTTGAGAATAGTGTAGAAATATATGGACACCATTATGTAATAGATACTGTAGACGGTTATACACAACAGATGCCATGAAATATGACTTGGTTTTGGCAGGTGCCAGGAATTCTCTGGCGTGATGAGTTTTTAATGTATGTTCTTCTCTGCTGCAGTTTATGTTGCTCATATACAGATACTTGGAGGAGCAATGTGGATTCCGTCCTGGCCGTGGAACAACTGACCAGATCTATACTCTTGCAGGGATCCTGGAGAAGGCCTGGGAGTATGCATATCCGGTCTACATGTGTTTTGTGGATTTGGAGAAGGCATATGACTGGGTCCCCCGGGAGGTGCTGCGGGAGTATGGGGTGAGGGGGACCTTGTTGAGGGCCATCCAATCTCTGTACACCCAAAGCGAGAGCTGTGTCCGTGTGCTCGGGAGTAAGTCAGATTTAGTGGCTGTACTCTTTCTTTATTGCTCATCTCTCTTTACAGTGGCTCAGGGGTGGTAGTGGCTCAGGGGTAGAGTGGCTGGATTGTAACCTCAAGGTTGCCTGTTCGAACCTGGGCTCCCCCAGAGTTAGTGTCGAAGTGTCCTTGAGCAAGACACTGAACCCCTAATTGCTCCTGATGTGCTGGCTGGTGCCTTGCATGGTTTCCGCCGCCATCGGTGTATGAATGTATGGGTGAATTGATGCACAATCTATGTAAAGCGCCTTGGATAAAGGCGCTATATAAATTTACCATTTACCATTTAATGTGATTTTATAGAGCACATTGTGAAATATTTTGCTGTAAAACTGCATTAGTGCACTACTGGCTACTAGTGGCTGCATTCATTCAGCGACTAGTCTGTATGTCTGTATGTCTGTCTGCCTGCCTGCCTGCCTGCCTGCCTGCCTCTCTCTTTTGGTGGCGCTGCCACGCTGGGGACCCAAAAATTACAGCAAAATTAAAACAAAATACAAATAAATACAATAAAATACAAAATACCCCAATTCGGCCATAGCCACTTGCCAAAATGTGCCCAAATGTGCTGACCTCATCACATTTGTGCTAACCTCATCACATTTGTGATGACGGCTATGGCTGTTTTTAGGCCAAGGAGTGTTTTTCGTGCAAAACTAATGCTTGGAATGGATTCAGAATCATGAAAACCCCCTAGTTTGACATGTCACAGAAATTCTCTGTGTGCTGTCGCTCGTGTGTGTGTGTGTGTGTGTGTGTGTGTGTGTGTGTGTGTGTGTGTGTGTGTGTGTTCAAGTACCTCTGGGTCATGTTAGACTCAACCCTAACCTTTAAAAAACATGTGGAAGAAATGTCAAACACATTCAAATTCAACCTTCAAAACTTTAAACAAATTAGACACTTCCTGACAGTTAGTGCTGCTAAATCCTATCTTCAATGCATGACACACGCCGGTCACACGCTGAGTGCTGTTTCACAAACTGCATTTGGTTGTAAAGTAAATATGAACAAATAAAGTAAAGTAATGGCGTAGCCACATGCACTTCGTAGTGAGTAGGGAGCGATTTGGGACATGGATTCCAAGTATTCTGATAATGGGTACTACTACTGCATTATATAAATATGTCCAAATATAGAGATGTACTGTATACTGCTGACAATATAGGTGACTGATGTCTAATGTTTAATAATGCATGAGTTGCAATACATTTACTGCTTATGTGGTCTGTGGTCTATACATCTACAACAACAATTTGTTTTTCCACATTTGAGTTGATAAAGCCATACATCCTTTTTTACCATTCTGACCTGAAATCAGATTCATACGAGGTTTCCACTGGACACACACTGGTCTGATTAACCCATTCTGACCTGAGATCAGATTCTAAAGATGTCAGTCGTTCTTCGATTAAAACAAATAATAGCAGACCTACAAGCTCGTAGCGCACCACTCGGTGGCGCGCTATGAGCTTGTAGATCTGCTATATTTCAATAGCTAAAGCATAACATGATGCTAACACCAACATGGGTTCCCGTTCAGAATGGGTTAAGTCACACTTCATCACTATGGTGACAGAGTAGGTAAACAGAGACCTACGTTACATGGTTTTATTTTCATCCCATCCGCTGGTGAGGATTAGCCTGTTGAACTGCTGGTATATTATGTTATTATGGAGCTAATATTACACAGTAGTACAATACTCGATTACTCGTCTCTGAGTCTGAGAGTGTAAAATTGAGACACACACTAGATCATTTCTACACTCCCAGAGTTGAATAAATTTTAGAGTGAATTGTGACACACACACACACACACACACACACACACACACACACACACACAAAACACACTAAAGTTGATCAATTTCCCAAATTATGTTCCTTTGCTTCACCATGAATGCCATCCTTATAAGCATATTATTGCTGGTGGTGGAAACCTCATTAGGTCCAAAACGGTTACTATTCAGGATTCAAATGAGAAAATAATAGCTCATCTACAAGCTCAGAGCGAGTTGCGATCCAACTCGTTGTGAGCCTGTAGATCTGCTATTTTTGCCACTTTTGTGTGTCACTGACTGTAGTATGGCGAAGTAGGCCATTTATTTACTATAGTTGAAATATGGAGATACAAGGTGTCTGCCCGACAGCCACAATTTACACATCTGATCAATGGTCTAGTAATAGTATAGTTTGTATTTACTTCTGTTCAAAGCTCACTTAGACAATCAACATGCAGTAAACCCCACCTACAGACAGCCAAAACTCAAAAATTAGTACCACAGACGAAAAACTGTCTAAGTCCAAATTTCATTCTAACCCCTCCACGAAAAGGCCTTGTAGTCCTGAACCCGTATCTATCATTTATACATTATGGATCAATAGTGTGGACTTAGACTGTTTTTCGTCTGTGGCATGATCCACCTCTCTGATAATATTGCGGTACTTTGTCTTGTAGTTTCACATCAATGGCATTTTGCAGAGCTGTCAGAGATAGACATGGGCATTGTGTGTGTGAGAGCAGTTTGTGGAACCCATTAATATTTCAGTGGGTGAAGAACAGAAATATTAATATATGTCACTGAGAATAAATAATGTTAAATAGGTAAGAGTTAAAAGGGCCACTAGCATATAGTCTGAGCTCAAAACGCTCAAATCCCTGTGGACAAGATCATCACATGGGTCTATATGGCTCAAAACCTATAATCTGTTTGAGATGGTTAATTTATCGGGCCTGTCTTGAGACTTGACCACTTATACTTAGACGCCAGGTTGAACGCTAACAAAATGAAAAGGACTCCAACCAGGCATCTCAGTACCCCCCACACCCCTCGCTCTCTCCCTCTCTCATTAGCTACATATACAGCTGCAGGCAGCAGTAGGGAATGGACCAGACTGGCCCTCTCGACCCAGAACAGAAGGTTTGCGTGGTGAACAGTCGTGGACTCAACAGTGCTCCCACACAGCAGCACGACAGCCAACTGTCAATAATATGATGACTGGCTGTGCACATGTGCCTGTGCCCTGTGTGCTTGCTGCATGTGTTATCTATTTCAGGGGGGCTGCTGAACAGTGCTACTGTCTGCTGCTGAGTTGGCTATATCTGTCAGGATTGTTGATTGTACATGGCCATTTTATTTAAAACATGATTTTTAATGTATGTATGTATGTATCTATGTATGTATGTATGTGTGTAGCCTACGTATAGCCTGTATGTATTTGTCACAGCAGGCACATAGCCTATACCCCAGAAACATGGACGCTGGCTTGTGATATGATAGTGGTAACCTAGGCATCACAATCACATGCAGTGTCTGGAAATCTTGTGTTGAGCAGCCATACATTTTCCTCGTGGAAGAAAAAAGTGCTGTCAATAGATCACGGCCATCTCTCTTTGCACGAGTATAGGCCTATATGCTCATATAAAATGAGCAAACTAATAAACTAATGGAAATGGCATTTCGCGTTGTGTCACGTAAAGACAGTAGAAATATTATGATTAATATTTTGTTATGTCCGAAATCCATACTGTGCAGGTTTGATAGACACGTTGAACAAACAACATAGGAACGCACCTTTGGATCATCCATTATGTCGAGAAATGAAGTTAAACGGTAATAACAAAATAAATCCCAAAGCAATGATAAGGACCCACCTTTGAGAAGCCTCCTGTATTTCCCTTTCATCTGTATTAGAATCATCCATTACAATAGCGTCCGTGCTCTCCCCTATAATCGAACACGCTTCCATTATACCAGGGCTTGGAATCAAACAAATTAACAAAACCGCAATTAAAGAATGCTCTGCTTTAGGAAAGCGAATAATCTGAATTGCCCCATTTGCTCAACGTCGTCCACGAGGAAAAGAGATGGGTCTCTTATTTATTTCTAGGCTACTACCAAACAGAAATGGCTTGTTTGAGTTAATCTGCGTGGAGGGTCATTGTGATTGGCGGAGGGCGTGTGATGCTCGCTGCCTCTGGTGAAGATGCTGTTTGCGAGTAGAGCGGTCGCTGTCCAACCAAAGGTGGTGCTGTATCAATGCATTGTAATTGGGTTGGGTCTGGTTTTTTTGTTTTTGTTTTTTATTACCGCCTGTCGCACATCATGAAGGGCATGTCTCTTTAACGATAAGCAAGCGGGCGTACAACCTGCAAAACCGCTTCAGTTAGCCTACCTACACACACACACACACACACACACACACACACACACACACACACACACACACACACACACACACACACACACAGCAGGCCTAAAGGTGACCAAATAAACTCCTGTTAACCCTCTGTTGCGGCAAAGCCAAAGATGATTCAATCATGTGTTGTAAATCATTCATGATTCATGCAGGGCTTTCAAGGATTTCAAGGCTGGATTTCTGTTTTTGATTAGAAAGAATCATATTTCAAACACCACGTCGCTGAATGGCTCCATGTGTAGAGCAGTGGTAAGAAAATAGTAGCAAGAAATCACACTTGTGTGAAGTGAGGGGCGCTAATATATTAAAGTCTAACTCATGTTGATTTGCCTTTCTGGACTAGCAAGCTATCTCTCTCATTGGCTGCCGTATTGGCTGCCTCGTTTCCAGGCCGGTCAACTATAACATCATCGTGCGAACCAAGGGATAACAGGTAAGGCACGGCACGCACACGCACGCACACACACACACGCACACACACACACACACACACACACACACACACACACACACACACACACACACACACACACACACACACACACACACACACACACACACACACAGTCACACACACACACACAGAATACGAGACGGCTCGCCCCTTTGCCAACTCGCCTCCAGCGGCTAAGATCGGTCGCCAACAACAACAACAAACTGGTTCTAAATGTTCTCCTTTGACAAACAACATTGATTCTAAATGTTCTAATATGAGAAATAAGGTAAAATACACATGGGATAAACATGGGGCGAGATATTCGTGCTTTGGGGCGAGATATCCACGCTGTGGGGCGAGCTATCCACAGCTCGGGGCGAGCCGTCTTCACTTTCCGAGATTCGCGGGGGCGAGTTGGCAAAGGGGGAGATGACCTGTTACCCACACACACCTAAGACAAATACCGGAAGACTCGACCCAGGGCGAGTTCTCTCTGAGAACTCGCCCCGGAAAGTGAAGTAGACTCGCCAAAAGGGGAAGGAATCTCGCCCCGAAAGTGAAGACGACTCGATTCCGAGCGATTCAATGCCGATGGAGAAATCCCACATAGTTAAATTACCTCATAGTCATGCTGCATGCGCTGTTGGTCGATGAAGAATTATAATCCAAGGTTTGTCAATCATATTATGGTTTATGGTTGAAAGTAAACCATAATAAGTAAACTTTAAGAAGAGATCTGCAGTCATTGTGCTTGCTAATTGAGTTGACATTTGCGCAACTTCACTGCATGGCATTACAGTAATTAGTTATTTGCCAGCACCTGCTCCAATATAGGCCTAAATCAAACTTTATTTATATAGCACATTTAAAACAATAGAAGCTGACCAAAGTGCTGTAGGCCTACAAGTGGGCTCCACAAGGTTCTCAGCGCAATGGCGCATCGATAAAAGTTGGGATTTCACTAGTGGCATTATTCAAACAGATTGATATAATTCCAAACGATCTATAATCTGTGAAGTTTATATTTTCATTTGGGTGTAAGTAATGTTTTTATATGACTTATCAAACATGGTAGCCTATATTTAATGTTCACTGA
Source organism: Protomyctophum parallelum (assembly GCF_964188405.1). Taxonomy (NCBI): domain Eukaryota; kingdom Metazoa; phylum Chordata; class Actinopteri; order Myctophiformes; family Myctophidae; genus Protomyctophum; species Protomyctophum parallelum. The sequence continues at coordinate 10,624,244 of NC_139718.1, forward strand.
GCTGTGGTACGCTTGCCTACACTCTCTCAATGAAGTGAAGAAACTCGCCAGAATGTGAAGAAGAGTCGCCCCGGGTAAAAGTGGCGAGTCTTCTTGTTACCCCTAAGACACACACACACACACACACACACACACACACACACACACACACAGACCATACATCCACTTTTACCCGGACATGCATGTCCTCTCTCCCTCTTTTGGGGGGCTGTGGAGGGTTGATGGTTGATTGATGCATGTGCAAATTAAAGGACGGCGCCACGCATGCATGTGGAAATTAACGACAGCCATGTGGACATTACCCAGTTACCATGTGTCACTTTTATTTATACTGCCAGCTGGGGCGCGCACGGCGTTGGATGGTCATCAGGTCATGGAGAAGAGAAGAGTCGTCGAAGGCCTATCCACTGCAGGGAGCGATGCATAAGTAAGAGCAGTAAACTTTCTTCCACCACTGTACAAACACCACTGCTTCATTGACTTCATTGGCTAGCTGAAATCTGGTCAAATATGCCTCTATGTCATTATAGGGCTACTTTGCACACAAGTTGACATTGTGATGTGATTTATATCACTGGTTAACTGATGATGCCACTGATTCTTTGCAACAGCGAAATAAATAGAATGTGTGAGGCTGTGAGCCTTTACTAGTTTACTCTGTTGTTTGTTTTATGGCGTTGATGATTAGCCATAAAAAGGTGCTCTGCTGCCACCTGTTGAACAGTTTGTGATGGCATACCAGCCAAGCTGCATGGTTCTCTTGACACGTTTTCAATAATGAAATCATACACTGAACTTCATTTGTCTGATTTATCCCATTGACTTTTGTGCTTACAGACAGACCATGTGACCTCGCCCTCATGCCAAAATGATCACAGTTTCTACCATTTATTTCTACATATATTTCTACATAGGCCTATATTTCTAATACATCCATGAACTGTATCCAGCACTAATTACACCATTTCTATTCATATTTTCATCATATGGAGTCATTGGAGTCAGTGCAACTTCACAGAGGTCACGCCCTAAATATTCGGCTGGCACAAACGGCATGGTAGCCTATACTATAGGCCTTCATCTGTCAGGGACAGTTAGGGACAGGTTTCACTTCCCTTTGGGGCCACCCAAATAACAGCATTTGAACTCATGATACAGTCAGTGTATCATTGTGGATGGATGCCTGTAGCGGTAGCCTACAGGCTGTAGGTCAAGTGGATTGTAGGAAATGTTCCCTATTTCCTCTGGTGTGAAGAAAAATCATACCACACATCACATTCCGTGCCCATACAGACACACAAGCTGTGCACAGGAGTGGCCGCTCAAAAAAACAACAACAAGAAGTTAATAATAACACAAACAGCCTTTTCATTTTCCACTACTGAATAATTATTTATAGCCTACTGTGTTAGCATAAATACTAGCGAATCTATAAACTCACAATGTGCAGACACAATGTGCAGACAGTTTGTTGAGCTCGTAGATCTGCTATTTCCAGTGCACCAGCTGTTTTACATTTCTGTCAGCGCTTACAATGAGCAAGCATTACATTCACCTTTTCACACACATAATTCACACACAGACGGTGGTGGAAACCATGCAAGGCACCAACCTGTGCTCATTGGGAGCAATTAGGGGTTTAGTCAGTGCTCAAGGATAGCCTGGAAACCAGACAAATCTGGCAGTGTGAGAAAGAAAATAGCCCTCAGCTGATTTAGTCCGGCACCACTCAGTTGTGAACTTGTGATTGGATTTCACTCCCTCTGAAGTAGTGAGGGACTAATCATGGCCAAGTATGCAAATATGGGGCGGGTTTATCACCAGAGGCAATGCAGGTTCCACTAATATCTTGCAGTGATATTAATCTGGCCATGCCAGATTGTAACAGGTCAGGTGGGCACCAAAACCATCTGGGCACTAGGGACAACAGGACACCAAAACCATCTGTGCAGTGGGCACTAGGGACACGTGGGCAGCGCTGGGCACCTGGACGAGTGGGCACCTGAATTAGGATTTGTGTATTCCAACACCCAAAATCTCTGCCACTCGCTCACTCACACTCGGTCACTCCAGCATGGTGTTGTTATGCTGAAATTGGTGACCTGCCGAAATGTGTGACCATCTTGTGGACTACACAACTTACATAGAGGTTTTAAATACCTTAGAATATGTTGCCTGAATAAACATTAAACAAACTGCAACTATTTACATTCGGACACAATCTGAGAACCCATCGTCAAAGAATTTAGGAAAAACAGCGCCCTCTTTTAGTCAACAGTCTGAACAGAGAGACTACTATGTGGTTATTGTGGTACACACAAAGACACAAAGCTGGGCATAGGAGGGCCTCAAAAGTAGAGCGTGTGTGTGTGTGTGTGGGGGGGGTGTGTGCGCAAACGAGGGGGTCAGTTGCTGCAACATGAGCATGAGAGGTCAGTCTTGTTCACTGGGTGGGTGACTGGGTGTACAATTACCAGAGGATACGCCTCTAGGGGGCGTTGCTAAGCAAAGAACACGCCTCTACAGGGTGTTCCCAAAGAGGCGAAAACGCAGAATTGACCACTTGTACAAAGTCCTCCTCATTAGAATCCAGTCAACCGCAGGGCTGAACGGCACAGCTAGTACTAGTAGACTACTCTCCGTGCGCGTTTCTTCACAGATCTTCGCTCGCCATGCCTATCATGGGCAACCCGTTATGTGCAGCTGCATTTTTGGCTTTCGTGGTTATTTCTATACTAGTGACACTTTTGATAAGTAGTTTGCAACTCGCTGGTCAGAAAGGATATCCTCCTAATGGAACTATAAACGAAGAGTTTGCTTCGCACTCTCAGCGCAGTGCCCTGAATTACCAACTCAGCGAAAGACGCAAAGAAATTATTCCTTTGCTCTTCTCTCCAGACAACGAAAGAAGAATATTGTGGGAGTCGGGATTTTCCCCGCAGCACCGCCCGTCATTAAAAACAAATGTGGATTTTAGTCTGTGGAACGAGATTTCAGATAGTTTAAGAAGAGCGCATATGGATGAAATGGGCTGCGATTCGCTGGTTGACGTGCAGTCAGTGGAAGTCCTCGGGTCTGGATACACAAAACTAGTTGTCAAAGTTGTCTTGCCCGAGGATCGGTCGGTGGCTTTAAAGCTGGTCAACGACCAAGGAAACGACATCTTGAAGTGTCTGGAGGATTTTAAAGACGCTCGTGGCTGCTACGAGCTCGTATCTTACAAACTGAGGAAAGAAATGGTCCTGCTACAGAGGTTGCAACATCCAAACGTCATAAAGGTAAATAGTAAACATTAATACTGTGCGTTTAGCTCCGTTAGGAACCTCAATATATACGCTGCTACGCTTTAGCTCCGAGATGATCTTCTCGGAGCTAAGGGTAGATATGAGGTTACAAACGGAGCTACTATATCTCTCGGTCGTGTTGTCTCCTCGCCTCACTGCTTGGTCTCACGCGTAAAACTGGATGAAACGGCTCATTGCCTCTGGAGGCCCTTCCCATGTAATTCAATTAAATTCGTTGAACCTCTCACGACCTTAGGTCCGGTTTTGCAATTTGAGGAGACACAGAGCCTCTGTCCTTAAAAAAAATTCCATGATCCCATCTGAAACCCCCCAGACGTTGTTCAATCAATCCATTATAGTCCAATTTGAAACCTGAACTCAGACCGCTACTTTTGAACGGAGAGAATGGTTGTCTCTCACAACGACCAGCCCCCGTCATGGTACAGCGTGTCCAACGAGTTTAATTGGTTGATTTCATAAGGATGCTCGGAATATTCACTGTAGGCTAATATGATTACTTTGGTCAAAGTGTCATTTGTAGACTGTAGACCATGTCGCCAATCATGTCCTTTCAATTTACTTCTGCAGACTGTAGTATTAAATAACTTTTTTTAGATGATTAACTATTTCTGGTTATTAATTAGATGTGTTTCTGTGCTACAGACATGCAGGCATAAACTTAAACACAAAGCCGACAAAGGACCAGTATGACCTTATATTTATGTTCGATGCCGTTACTGCTTTACAATCTTCAGCAACACCCAATTAAATGCTTCAACTGCACAACTCGAGATGTTCAACTGAAAAACATTTTCTCATTTGAAAAAAACCAAACAAAAAAAACAGTTATTTCTGTCAACTGACAATTTAAATTATATAGCTTAAATTATAAACACACCCACTTAAGCCTTGTATATTTCATTTTATGAAGATTTTATAGGCATAAGTGAAACATATATTTAGCCTGGCCACAAAATATAGTGTCAGTTTGCAAGTTGCAGTATATTGATGTGGATATTCTGTACATGCCCACAGCTCAGAGGCCACTGTGCAGAAGATGTTGGAGGCAGGGGAGATAAAGGAATGGGAAAAATCACAGCCATCCTGGAGCAGGGGAACCCTCTCCAGATGATCCAGCTATTGCAGAGCCCCTGGGAGGATAGATTCAGGGTAAGGCGTTTTTTTTTGTCTTTAATTTCTCTCTCTCTCGCTCTCTCTCTCTCTCCCCTCCTCTGATTTCTTGTTGTTCCTCTGCTGTGGTCTCTATACTCTACTTTCAAGATGTGTTTCTGTTTTTCTATCTCCCTGCAAAATTCAACTTCTTACTCGCTCGCTTAAAAAACACACACACACACACACACACACACACACACACACACACACACACACACACACACACACACACACACACACACACACACACACACACACACACACACACACACACACACACACACACACAAACAGTCTACATTGCATGGTCTGTTTTCTGTCACTTGCAAGCCTTAACTGAATCCCTCTGCCTCGCTCCATTTCTCTCGCTCCCACGCTCATACAGGCAACGACATGGAACGCTCACACTCAGTAAAGAGATGATACTATAGGGTTTTAGCCACGTCACACATGAGGGGGTTCAGGATATGGAACCCTTACAGTCGGTAAAAAGAGATTATACTATAGTGTTTAAGCCAAGTCACACATGAGGGGGTTCAGGACATTTGAAACCCCTCAAGGTCTGACATCTGTCCTTCGTATGTCCTGCGTATTTGATCAGACCATGGTCGGAATGGAGATGGCTCCTAGAGTTAATCCACCACAGGCTAAAGAATGTCATCCCATCCCTCCCCAACACACACACACACACACACACACACACACACACACACACACACAGCATGACCCACCAGCCAAAGGTATACTCCCCAGTAGGAGTCAACAAAGGGTGGGGGGGGGGGGGGGGGAGTTGTGTGTGTGTGTGTGTGCGATGATCCTCATAGGGAGAGAAAACAAATATTTTTTTGTTTTATTTATTTCTAATTCATAAAAGTGACATCATTGCTCAATGCTCGCTGGCCACTATGAATTTCCGATTCATACACAGTAAAAATCCATGTGTATACTCTGGGTTAACTGAACGCTCCAGATTTTACGGTGTAGTAGTATGGCTTTCAGGGTAGCTCGGCTTCTTCGGTCGTACCGCCGCACACAGTAATCCCACCGGGTTCGGTTTCACCAGCCTCTGTTTTTTTTGGGGAGTTTTTTTTAAACGGTGGCTTCAATCTCACAGAGTGACGTTCAAGAGACAGTGCATTACCTAATGGTTCAGCTATGTTTGTAGCGTGACAGAATCATTTCATTCCCTGTCAGTGTGCGGATAATGTTATTGCTTTATTTGCTCTGAGGTCTTTGCTCTCTATTTATTGTTTGTGTCTTGTTAGTAGATTATAATATATGATTTACAGAATTAAAGCCATTTTAGAATAGTATACAAATGTGATTGATTAAATATTGATTTTATATATATATATATATATATATATATATATATATATATATATATATATATATATATAAAGAGACTGCAAGGAACTGCACACTCCAGGGAACAGAGACGGGCAACTTACTGCATCAACTTATTTATTAGCATTTATTAGTGCTAATAAATAAATTGATGCAGTAAGTTGTCCGTCTCTGTTCCCTGGAGTGTTCAGTCCCTCCCTTGGAAGGTTTTTCTCTTTTTTGATGTCTATGCCTGCTAACTAGACGGGTCTATTTGGATGTGCAGGAGTCCCTTTTTTGTCTCATATATATATATATATATATATATATATATATGAGGGAATAGACACCCTCGTTACTTGGCTGATATCGACAATAAGCTACTTGACAAAGGCTATACAGTATATCACTGCTGTCGGGAAGAAACCACTTAACTCCAAAATGTTATTTTTATTTTATTTATTTAATTCTTTTAGGAAATGAAGAAAACCTTATATTTGTAAAACAATGTGCATGTCACCTCATCAAAGTTGGTATTGTTAGCTGCTTTAGCACAGTTTGAGTGTCCAATGGAGGTTTTCTCCAAAGCACTTTTTTATACTTTTCAATGGTTCAATATTTTTTATGGTTGTTCAATAGCATTTATTTATTAAATAAAATCGGAAACCTCAAAAGTGGAGTTAGGTGGTTTCCTCCTGACCGCAACGATATGCATTTCACATATATGCATGAACTGGTGTTTTTTTTCTTCAATTTGGCGTTTTTATAACTATTTAATAATGTTTTTCAAATTTACATTTTATAACCAACAATGTAATGGGTCTTTAATTATATTGCGATTCTATGCATCAACAAGATACATTCTATAACTGCTTTGTGGAGGTGTGTCCCTCAACTTTTATCACTTACACTTTAAAATTTAAAATGGGACCCGAATGGATCGGTGTGGTGATCTTTTTTTTCTGGCATTGATTTCTGTTCACATTGCAGGTGTGTCTGGGTCTGGTCAGACTCCTCCAGTTCCTCTCCTACTCGCCACTGGGCTCTGTAGCGCTCCTGGACTTCCAGCCTCGGCAGTTTGTCATGGTGTTGGGAGAGCTGAAGTTAACGGACCTGGACGATGCCAGCATGGACGAACCCCCCTGTCAGACAGATGCAGACTGTACCCTCCAGTTTCCCCTCAAGAACTTCACTCTGCCCTGCTCAGCACAGGGACTGTGTGAGGGTCTGAATGAAAAGAGGAACCTCTACAATGCCTATAGGTATTTATATTACATACTGTGTATACGGTAATGGTGAATAAAGAGTAATTGAAGTCACCTGTGCATGGCCACTTATTATAGATAAGACAGGTGCTGGTTGGTTGCAGGAGAATTACAACAACTGTATCTAGAGATATACTATTGCTCTGATAAAATGGATGGAACTGCATTCATAGCGTAGGTGTGGACACAGCTGAAGTTGTTAATTATTGGGTGGATGGAATGAGGGGTGATGGATGCGTGTACTGTATGGCGTCGTTTGAGTGGAAAATGGAGTCTTCTCCTGCTTTTATTTTTTAGCATGCATTCAAAGTTCTGACAGGTTTATGGCCCCCGTTTGCTTTTAACACCCTGGTGAGAGAAGTCATGCTCTGTGTGAACTATGTGATGGGGCATGTCTGTCTCCCTGTCTGACGGAGCTGTTTTTGCCTGTCCCCCAGGTATTTCTTCACCTACCTGCTACCACACCAGGCCCCGCCTGGCCTTGCACACCTGGTAAACCACATAATGAACTCCACAGGTGAGGAAGAAAGACAACCATGACATGACGGGACGCAGCTATTCATGATCAAGAAAGCAAATCAGTGCATTATTGAAGTCGTGTAATAACACGCTTTGTGAGTGAGAGCTTCATTAAGTGAACGCTAGGTTTGTGGCCCCTGGCCCCGTACTCGTAGGCTAATGAATAACTGTTGATAGTGCTTAAGTACTTACGCATGTGATAGGCAGGTATGGTAGTATGAGCTTTACCCCGGCCCGTACAATGTTCAACCTCCCATTTTGGGCGGGAACCCCTTTTGGTGTTCGCATCATGTCATGCTTTAGCTATTGAAAAATAGCAGATCTACAAGCTCATAGCGCGCCACCGAGTGGCGTGCTACGAGCTTGTAGGTCTGCTATTTTTGAAAAATCGAAGAATGACTGACATAGAAACATAGCTTTTTCAGAAAACTGTCAGGATGTAGAAGACATTTTTAGAATCTGATCTCAGGTCAGAATGGGTTAAGCCATGGCTATTTCATTGTTCAACAAATAGCGAAAATAGCAGATCTACTTTTATTTTGTAGATCGGCTATTTTTGCCTATGATGTGCCCAAAAAGGTAAACGCATAGCTCATGTTCTCTGTATGTAAATAAAAATATACATATACTTATATGAGTGTGTGTGTGTGTGTGTCCAGGGGAGCTGAAAGCTGACATCAACCAAACACTAGATGCCTTTGAACGCGTCCTCCTCCTCTACAAGTCTGGTGTGCACCTGGACAACGTTCCTCCATCAATAATCAGAGGTAGGAGCTAATGGAATGAAGGCCTCTTTTTCATAAACTAGTGTGGGCATTTAAGGATGGTGGGGGTAGCGGGTCAGAGAAGGCCCGGCTGAGCATACTTTTCCTTTTGTCCTCCTTCAGAGGCAAGGACACAGTCTGTGTACCACGTTTTCTCTTTTTCATTTAATTTCATAAAGGACATGGGGGCAGGATGTGGGGTCTCGCTCTCCCTCCCTTCTGCTTTGACAGGTTTATTAGGCAGCAGGAATGCGACAAGGTGGGCTTAACCCCCACCTCAACCCTCCCCGTCTCTGGCTCATAGATGCGTTTATTGGACAAAAAAAAGAAAAAGAAAACAGGGATACAGTGTTACAATGTCAAAAACGGTATTTATAGCAATATCTTCTTGTTTAGCCTTGTTTGTATATCAAATGAAACTCTTAAACCTTGCGTCCCCCAACATTTTCAAAAAAAGCAGATCCACATGTGAAGCTTTGAGTTTGTAGATCTATTTTCACTATTTGTTACACAGCAAATTATGCGGCTGAAGTAGTTCGCCACAACATGGTTGCTTCATATCTGCTCCGGCTCTTTTGTTAATTCTTTGTGTTGTCTACAGCGATGAAGGTCTTATCCCAACTCATTCCACTCCCAGCTCTCCTCTACCCTGCCTATACTCCCCCTCATTCCTTTCAGTTCTGTGAAATATTAATAACAGAATAACTGGCCGAGTTCCTGTCGTGAGACTTTCCATCCTCTAGACGCCGGACTGTTTGCATAGCAGCACTTTATGAATTTAATCACAGATGTGAGGTAAAGCGGCTGCAGGACTTGCAGTAGAAGAGAGCGTTTTACCTTAACAAGGAGGTGTAACATTTAGTATCTGGAGCCATACTCATCGACATGGCAAACACATCTATATAAAAAAGAAAACTAGTTGTATAACTTTGATTTACTGTATTAGCTCTGTCGTGTCTCAGATGGTAACTGTTTTTTTAGGGGGATTTCTGTAGAACTTGTGGTCGTTCCTGGGCTGTGCGCTGGTGAATCATGTTCTATTTTTATCACTACTATCTGGAATTCCATAACCCAGAGATTGTGTACAGTAGAACCCTACTGAGATCACAGATATGCTCACTCCATAGTCTCTGGTATGAAATGCCAGGGTACATGGTGTCTTCTCAGCGGATAAAGCCTAAAAGTATTTAACTCTGAAAGTGTAAAAATACACTTTTTTTTCCCCCTCTCTTTTTTCTTTTCACACTTCAATAGTTAAACTTAACAGACAGGATTTGGCAGTGTAGCTAGCTGAAAAATACAGACTTCATTTTCTCCCCCCTTCATAAGAAACACTCCTCCCACAAGTTACCTTTTCTTGGCCCCCATACTACTTCTTATGTGTATACAGTAGTCTATGTCTATTGTTCTAAAATACTCCTATGCACGTAGTTTGGCAATGTGACTACCACTCCAACTACCATCACCTCATGCTAACTCACCGACTAGACCTTTTATTCTTTTTCGCTCTCTGTGCCTCTCTCCTTCCCTCAAGTCTCTCTTTGTGTGTGTGTGTGTGTGTGTGTGTGTGTGTGTGTGTGTGTGTGTGTGTGTGTGTGTGTGTGTGTGTGTGTGTGTGTGTGTGTGTGTGTGTGTGTGTGTGTGTGTGTGTGTGTGTGTGTGTGTGTGTGTGTGTGTGTGTGTGTGTGTGTGTGTGTGTGGTTGAGTGCACTTCCAACTCAGACTCTTGCTAATGTATAGCAGATGAGATCCACAGAGCCGCCTGACTCAAAGAATGTTATAACAAATGTTGGGAGGGAGGTTATGTTCGATGGTTTTCCATTTAGGACAAGTAAAGCACACAAATTCTACTTAGATTGGATAGGCATTATTGTTCCCATGGGGAAATTTGGTTTGTTACAGTAGTAACTAATAAGTTAAAAGTGGTTGTCATCATAATAAAAATTGCATTGAGCTATAAAAAAAAGAATCTTTTCTGTATTCTCTGTGTCGTCAGCCTTTGTATTACTCTCTCTTTTTTGACCTCTTGAACCCTAGCCTCTGTTCTTGGGGCAAACATTCAGCGAAAGTGTCAGGTTGCAACATGTTGTGAGTATGTAGATCGGCAGATTTGGTGTAGAGCGGGGAAAAAGAAGGGGGCCTAGTATAGACCCCTGGGGGACTCCGATCGATCGGTTTTAAGTGGTTAAACTATTCGTGGACGGACCGAATGCAAGTCTTCAGAAAAATGTCCTGTCCTGTACTGAGCTGCCTTCTTTTGTGTTTGTTTAGATTACACAGTGATGCGAGGTATGAGGACTTCTGGGAATGTGGAGTACCGATGTTGGCCGTCCTACAGCCATCAGGGCTGTGTGCTGGCAGTCCACGGCGCCAGGGAGGCGGCGTTCATTTGTAACGCTCATGCACAGTGCACCAGCTTCATCCTCACCGGACAGAAGACGTGGACAGGTTTGTAATGCCCTCAATCTTACAGCCATGATATGATCCCCTACCCTAGCCCCCCCCCCCCCCACCCACCCACACAAAAACAACAACAAACTTCCTTGCTTGTTTCCGGCCAGTTTTGATTGGCGTATGTCCTCGCCCAGCCCCTTTTCTTCTTCCCCCACTAGTCATTCCCCTAGTCACAAGGGGAATGACTCGTGGGGCCTAGTGGATATCACCACAGTACTGGAGAGTTTTTTTCAGCAACTGAGAATCTAATAATCTGTTCACAAGAGGGGGAATGTAGAAATGTTAAGTCCTAAAGTAGAACCCACTCTAGGTTAACACCATTTCAGAGACACGGGAAGAATCACATAACTTCTGTTACTCTACCAAGTATAACAAATCCTATGAGCAACTGTACACTGCCAATGAATGGTACTATACTGTATATAATTTCATGAAAACCAATGTTTCTCCAAATGAGAAAATTTAATCTATCTATCTATAAATGTCTCTGTCTGTCTGTGTGTAATCCACGTAACTCGAGAACCGTTCGCCCCACCGGCTTCAAATTCGACACGTGTGCCACACCACCACAGGGGGTGCAGTGCCCGGTGCCGAGTCGGTCGGACCCACAGTTGTCCAGAACCGCCCCAAAAAGTCTCCTGCCCAGGGTCCATATATGGAGCTAGCCTGTTCTGACATCATTCTGACGTCTGCATATACTCCATATTTGGACATGCCTGACAAAGAACTCCATATATGGGCATAAAAGGGACACAGACATAATATCTGGGTGGCGCATCGTTCCAAGTAGGCCAGTGCGCAACGGGCACCGCTGTTGAGGCTCCAACGCATAATATCTGGGTGGGGCATGCATTTCCAACTTGGATCGTTCCAAGTAGGCCAGTGCCCAACGGGTACCGCTGTAGAGGCTCCACGGGCACAGCTCTAGTAATATATAAAATTATATAAGCAATAGCATGCATGTTTTCATACAAAAGCATCAAAATATATCATATTTTATTACTTCAATTCTGTCTTGAAAATGCTGGTAAACATCTGTGTTTCTGAAACACAGAGAATGTAGAGTGAGTGTTGCTCAAGGGCTTTAAATTGATCTGTTTTTCTTGTTTCTCTCATCCATTTCTTCTGGTTTGCAGGCCACCTCCTGGCTTCTTTCAGAAGCAGTTTCAGCCATCTGGTGCCAGATGAGACGTCAGAGGTGTATTTGAAGAAAAACAAATCCCCTGAACCTTCTGCAGTGTGATCCAAGGACCAAACAAAGCTACGGTATTACAACCAAAATGGAGCTCTTACGGCGGAATGAGAGAAACGATACACCGCCAATGGCATGAAACGGAGCAAAAATGTTGCACATGACCTCCTAAGTACGAATTATGCTGCCTTTCGCAAAAACGAACAAAATGAGAACTCCGTTCTCCTCCCGATACCCTGTCGTAGGAATATACTGAGCACATTGAGCCGTTGTGGTTGTGCAGTAGGAGGGTTTAAGCAGGGCTAAAGGAGGAGGCGTTTGAAGTGAGGCGAGTGAATGTGATGTATTTATAGGGCTTCTGCTCGGTGACTGTTTGATCTCGCTGCCAGCTCACTCTGTCTGCCAACAACTATTTAAAGGGATTTCCCTTCAGGTACAATTAGGGGGTTAAAAAAAAGGCCTTGTCCGCGCAAGTGTTTTTTCCCCAGCTTGTCTTTATTTGCCATGTGTGTTGTGTTTTGTTCAGCATCATGCCCCCCCGCTCTCAGTAGGACTTAAAGCCAAAGAAGTAATATGAACAACTTTTAAACCCTCCTCAGCTCACTGTTTGAAGCCTGAGGTACAGAAAAGAAAACAAGCTCTTATATAAAGACACTTTGATGCTAATGCGCTGAAGTTGTGGCTGTTTATCCACTTAAGCCCTATTTTATACTTTGTAGTACGATGGTATTGTGCTGCGAATAGAGCTGATTTACAAGCTCACAGCACGTCGTATCGTGACACGTTGTGAGCTTGTAGATCCCAGTCATACTACGGAGCTCACACCGCTTCACACCGGGCACGTTGTGAGTGTGTACAGTAGATTGGCTAGTTGGATAATCTTTGAAAATGTTCACCTACGCTCAAAATACCGTGAGGACACCAGATTTAAAGGTTAATACATGGTTCCACAGCTACAATGTGCCAAGATGATTGTTACCATTCCATGCCATTTCGGTTGTGTATTTCTATTTCCTGCATTGAATTTAGTTTTAAATGTAATTCATACATATTTTTCTTCAGAATCGTTAGGATGAAATTAAATGTAACTGTTCATAACACTATTTGTGTGTGTTACGGTGAATGTACACCTTGTGGGTGCAACTGTTATTTTCAGTGAAAAATTATTCAGTTAAATGAGTTGATATTCACTTGTTCCTCTGTACAGTTTTATAACTTGTTTGCTTTATAATTATAAACTTTTTGCTCCCTCTATGATGTTCTTTTCTGTTTGCAATGTCATGAAGAATTTGAGCTAACATCTTGTCAATATATCTCCCAGTGCTACTACTAAAACAAGCTGTGTGTGTGTGTGTGTGTGTGTGTGTGTGTGTGTGGGGGGGGGGGGGGGGTTTCTAGCTAATAATCACGTGCCCCCCTTTATCTACTAACTGTAACACATCTGAATGGGCAAAACTCCAAACCCACAGAGTTTACACAATACCAGAGGAATGCATTCAAATGTCCTCTGCTGAGCTCATTATGAGCCTTAATTAATACATGTAAATAAGCCTTACTTGCTGGCCCTTTCACATGTAGGACTTTGGGGAGGGGGCATTATTGTAAGACAATGGCAGTCTCCAGGACAATCAGAGTTAAATCTTCAGTTTGCACACGAATGGAATTGCCATCTGTGCTTGCAGCCTTGCAGGGAGGAACCTGGTGAGATAAGGGCAGGGCAGGCCTGATGCCTGTGCTGTTTTGGAAGGTTGGTGCAAATAATTAAAGCTGACCCAATGCAGTGGCATCCACTTCAGACGTTTACCGCCCAACCAACAACCCCCCCCCCCCCCCCCAAAATCCTTGTAATAAAATGTACTTTCCAAATCATTTGGAAAGTATTAAACTTAGTCATTGGAACAGACTTGGCAACTGAGCCAGAAATCAAGCCTCCAGATGGAGCACCACACTCGACTCCCACTGACTTGAAGGGGCATGTCCCATCTGCAAATTAAATTTTTATGGCTAGGACATTGGAGAGGCCTCAGGGTCCTCTTTGCCCTGTGGTGGCCCCCTGTTGTCTAGTGAAGAACTGGCTGATTACAACTTGATTAGATGGCAGTAAAGGAGACTTGATTAGATAAGAACAGACAGACTTAACTAAATTGACCAGCACAGCAGGATTAACGTGAATGTCTGGGTGGGTGAATGTGAGAGAATCCTCAATGGTCGGCTGTATCTCTCACAGTAGAGCTAATGGCAAATGAGACTGCAAAACAAACGGTTGTAAAATCAAACCTGCAGCTACAATAACTCAACCAGTGACAAATTAATAAACATACATTTAGTTTACTTCTTTCAATTTCACTAGGTTCTGCGAGTAGAATGAGGTCACTTATTTAAAACCTACAACGTGTGGTTCTCCTTCCTCGGAATCAGCCCTGAAGTGAAATCGCCTGGCGTCTGGTTAGTTTTTCTTGGCTCGGATTATGACATGAGTAATGGCCGACGTGGCATGCACATTTGCACATTTGGTACAATACAACTTTTTTTTTAAATGCATTGTCATGATACTTGGATTGTGATAACACCAATAACTTAATTAGATGTGTGTGTGTGTGTGTGTGTGTGTGTGTGTGTGTGTGTGTGTTTGTGAGATAACAGAACTCTCAAGTCATTACATTAGACACCTTTGGGTCATGCAAACAGCATGCCATCTTGAGGTTGTGATCAGGAATTTTTGCAGCTTGTTTTTGCACTCGGTTGGGTTTGAATGTGTTCCATTTTAAGCTACTAGGTTACTGGTGTAACTTTAGTGCTGAGTAGAATGACTGAGTACTTGTCGCATGCCAAAAATAGCCAATCCGCATTGCGTTGTGAGCTTGTAGATCTGCTATTTTCATATAGCAACACCGGCTCACAACAAAGTATGAATCAAGCCCTGTGCTTGTTTATTTAGCTGGAAATATGTCTGGGGGTTTGGAGGTTGAGGCCCTGGTAAACTTTTCAACTGATACTCTGGAACGTGTCATTTTGATCATGAAGGGTTTTCATCCCCTGATCATGGTGAAAAAAATAAAATGATAACTTGTCCTTTCTCCCACCCAGTTTGGGACAGTGCTCCTCTGTTTTGTGGGCTTGGAGACTGACAAGTTGGTCTTTTTTAAAAGACACAAGGGGACAAGAGGCGGCGGGGAAAGATTGTTTTTACACTGGAGTCTGTGCCCCTCCATCTCTGTTGTTTTAGGTTCCAGTTTCAGCCAACTTGTTTCCATAGTTTTTTATTCATGACCTCCATCTGGAAATAATATGTGTTCATGAAAACCAGCCATCAGCAATTTGTGTGTGTGTGTGTGTGTGTGTGTGTGTGTGTGTGTGTGTGTGTGTGTGTGTGTGTTAGAGAGAGAGAGAGAGAGAGAGAGAGACGACATGTGTGCCTGTGTACACAGCAAAATCCTCAGTGTTTAATTTAACCCTAAAGTATAAAAATGGAACCATAAGGAATTTACTGTGTAGGGTAGGAGGTATATTGTGGCGTTCAAGCTTCAAGCGTCTGTGGAGGGATTCCAATAAAGCCTAAATTATACTTAGTTATACAACCACGCCACTCACCCACTGAAAATAACATATTTAACTTAACTAAAATAACACTCCGGATTTGACTGTGTAGCCTTGTGGATCAATGGCTTGTACAAAATCTTCATAATCTTATGCCAGACATGTATCACTGAGCTGGGTTCCCAGCAGCATTCTAAAATGCATATCTAATAGTTATACTGTATTAATGCAATTGTAAAGTTAGCCTTTACTGTACATTAGACACAGACTACCTCCACTTGGCCAGAAGTGCATATCAGGCTTCATGATAGAGCGAGTGACCTTTTCGATGAGCAAAAATAGGTGTCTAACGCTGCAAAAATGCGGTTACTCATAGGCAAACTAATGCCTCCTTGCATTAGTTTGCAAAGAAGATCTGTGCTCTGTTTTTAGCAGGAGAGTGTATAGAGTGGGCCAACATAGGCTATAAGCTTAATTCATACTTTCAGATCAATAAGCTCACGAAGCGCTTGCAGATCTGCAATTTTCACTGTGCTTCACCATCATAAATTAAGCACAAGAGTTTTACAGAGCACTTCTGTGCTTGCCTCTTTGCTGCTGTTGGCTTCAGTCAGTCACACCTGAGAGTCCCTGGAGACAGTTAACCTGTAGTTGGCCATTAACACAGAGGGCTCTAAGTGTGCAGATACCTGTGCACACTGAATGTCTAACTAACTGACGATTTGTCTGTCTGTCTGCCTGTGCGTCTGGAGCCGATAGAATCCCCTGAAGAGCCATAATGACTATAGCAGGCCCTTAAGGAGAGGCAGCAACTGTGTGTGTGTGTGTGTGTGTGTGTGTGTGTGTGTGTGTGTGTGTGTGTGTGTGTGTGTGTGTGTGTGTGTGTGCGCATGTGCGCGTGCCTGCCTGCCTGCCTGCCTGTGTGCGCCTGTAGGCCACTTTTTGGGTGAAAATGCTGGATATGAAACCAGTTGATTGGGGTCAGCATGTGAAATTTAGGCCAAAAGTGGTTTCCCCAATTAGACTTTAGGATAAGAGTGATAGGAAGATTCTGAGATTCAATGGGTTTTATGTCACTCACTCATGCAAGTACAAGCAGTGAAATGTTGGTGTGACATGTTACAGTGTGTTCTGCAGACTATGCTAACACAAACAACAATCTACGGTAATCCTGGTTAAGTAAAGATAAGTGGAAGAAACCTTTAGCAGCAATGGAGACTGTGCAGAATTTGAAGTGAGAATAAATCAGCAAACATGTGCAGGGGATTTATTTAAAAAAGAAAGAGAATAAGATGTAAGTCAACGCAATGTCCCCGGAATTTGTACAGAAAGAGAGAAGGGGAACAAGTGAACAAGAGAGAAGCGGGGGAATAAGAGGGAGAGCTGGAGAGCGAAAGGTTCTCAGTTCTCCAGTCTGCTTTGAAAGGTGTGCCTGGATCATGTTTTTAAAAGCCCTGAAGTTAACCCCAGTCAAAAGGCTTATGCCAACCACTAGAAGCACAGAGGCATCTTGAAAGGTGTCGCAATTCAGTGCTGTATCCAGTGACATCTCCACGGACCCCCTGAATAGTCTCCCAGTGTCGGACAAAAAGGATTGCTGGATTAGTGCAGTACAGTGCACTGTAAAATCACGAGTGCTAGGTGAACTCTGAGAGTGTACGCTTGGGTACACTTGCTACAGCAGCTACGCTCTCGCTGTTAATTTAAAAAAATGTGTTAATGTATACCAAAAAGAATGGTTTTGCAATGCATTGTGAGCTTGTAGATCTGCTATGTTCAATATTGTGTGTGTGTGTGTGTGTGTGTTACACATGACCCAATAAAAATAGGCCCATGTGGAAACACTGGTCAAACATACAGTATCTTTAGCTCATTATAAAAACCCAATTTTGGTCATGAGATCCGCATGTGTCTAGGAGGCGAGTCTCCCTCCCACCGCACACCACAGGACTGGTCTGGTCTGGGTCATTTTCCTTTTGAAGCTGCCTAGCCCCCCTGCCCACCCCTCCACTCCATCCATCATGCACATACTTTGTCGTACGATGGATTATATATAAGGCATCTGGAACCCAAGTTACCCAACCCCCCCGCCCCACCCCATCGTCCTCTGTTGCACCCCTGCTCACTCTCCTCCCCGCCCTCCGTCTAGAGACTTTTTCTTCTCCAGAGTTTTTCTTCTTCATTTAGCTTCTCTGAAATTGCTCCGGTCCAGTCCCGTGCATACACAACTCCAGATTTCCATCTCCCTCCCTCCCTCCTTGTAGTTCCTTCACCCCTCCCTTCCTCCAGCCATAACACACACGTTCTGTAAATCATCTGGAGTTTCCCCGGCCTTTCAACTGGCTGAGACCTGAGGGTACGGCTGAAGACTGTGTGTGTGTGTGTGTGTGTGTGTGTGTGTGTGTGATTGATCTGTCTGTCCCTGTTTTTGCAGTTATCTGCAGCCTGGATACAAATCAAACTGCCCGCCTTTAGTTGGATGTTCTGGCATCCTCAATGACACGTGGACACTTCTCAGTGGGACAACTGTGTGTGTGTGTGTGTGTGTGTGTGTGTGTGTGTGTGTGCTTACATTTATCTATACGGTCCTTCAATCTTATCCAGTTACAAAAAAATCTGCAGTGCTACTTTTACTCTCAGAGTCCAAATACACTCCAGATTTTACAGTAGTGGATTAAGGGTTTGTAGAATTACACACATTCTTCAGTGAACATGCTCTTATACCAGAGTAAGTTAATCTCTTTTACTTTGGCGCATTATTTGGAGTTAGGCCTTGACCTCCTATTGTCCTATGTGAATGTTACAGTCAAATGCTACACAGTAAAATCCTCAGTGTTAATTAACTCTGAGTATACAAATGAGTTACAAATGGATATATCAATACTGAGAATCGTACTGTGTATCTAGAGGTACAGTGGTGAGGTTCCACACACTTGCACACAAGTGATCAGTGATACACTTTGTAATAGCATAAATTATTTAAAAAAAAATTACACCATTTTCTGTCTGGGTTTGACAACCGTCTATCTATGTAGCTATGCATGAACTGGAGTGTATTAATGTTATACTGTGTTTGTTTACCTCCTTCTAAAGTTGCCTCTATGGCACAGAGCGGTTCAATTACCTCCTGAAGATTGTTAAACCGGGAGAGGGCTGTGAAATGCAACTCATTGCCACAAGTCGCCAATTAGAGGTTCTGCCCACACAGCCATAAAACAGTTAGTGGAATCATTCTGGGGCTGTTAGATTCAACACTATTAAGAGTTCATTAGTTGCCCTGCTGCAGGAGGGGTCATTAACATATCCCCAGTAAAATGGAGGTCTTTTCAGTCATATTAATTATGCAAATTTGGGGCTGCTTCCTATGGTGACTCAATTTAATTTAAGAGTGTAAATGTGGGTCCATTTGAGATTTTTTCCGCTGTGTAATAAGCTTGTAGGCCTATAAGGAATAAAAATGTTCTATAGTGCGATGAGACACTTTTATATGGCAATGAAGCAAATGGTCACCTGTTTAAAATAGAGGCCAGTGTTGGAGGCATAGCTATTACTAATACTTTCATTATTGCCTAAATTGATTTAGCTCGACAAAAGGTTATGAGCAACGTCTCATGATCCTCCCAGCTCTTATTAGGGCATTTTACGATCAAATTACACAAAATTTGGGCATGGAGTTGGCTATTATGGAGTGTATTACCTCATCTAAAGTAACTGTGTTTGTTTATTAGCAAAGAAGAACAGTCAGCGCATGTGATGGACGGTCTGCATCCTGCATGCCAGTCTGCCAGAGTGAGAGAGTGAAGAGCTCATTTGGGGGTGAAGGTTGCTAGGTTCCGTTTGCAGAGAGCCCTCGAGCCGTTCTGTACAAACAAGGGTTGGAGATCAGACATCAAAGCTGGGGTGGGTGTGTGACGTGTGAGGTTAGTTATTGACAGGGCTTGAGGAAAAGGGGAGAACTCTCTCTGCAGCTCTGAGCCTGAAAGGGAAAGCTGCCGGCTGTAACTGCTGTATATTGTTTCCGTAAACCCTGAAACCACATGTGATAACCTCGGTCATGTGTCCCGACCTCCCTTAAAATAGTCGTCTGGAAACCTAACCACTCAGAGAACCTTTGGCCTCTTGCTCTCAATAACAGCTAGCTCAGAATATCAGAACCCATATGTTGACAAACAGGAGTTGCATGGTTTTGGTCAATGTGAAAGAACACAGAACTGTAGGACAAAAAACTATTTACAGGGCAAATGACAATTTTGTATTTGTATAACACCTTGCACGCATACATAGTAGTAGAGTTTACAGTATACAATATTTAAATCTAGTACATGACTGTGTGAGTTCATAAACTTCCTAATGAAGAGTCAAAGAGTGACAGAATGGGGTCTGATGTCATGTTTTGTGTTCACTTATTGACTGCCACGCAGACTATTAATTAATTAAGTAATTAATTAATTAATTGATTAATTTACCCGTGCCGAGGTCTTTAAACCGTGTTTTATTCAAGGTGGAAAAAATTACCCAGGTCCGTGAACTGGAAGTTAAAACCCTATTAAATCAATAGCAGTTTTTCTTTTAAGTCACCCGAAACATACATTTTGTAACCGCGATCAGCGACAGCGGGATTGGCTGTAAACAAAGCTCATTTTGATACGAATCAGAATCTGGGATTAGATTAGAAATAGAATCCAAGATTAA
This sequence comes from Protomyctophum parallelum, assembly GCF_964188405.1. Lineage (NCBI taxonomy): Eukaryota > Metazoa > Chordata > Actinopteri > Myctophiformes > Myctophidae > Protomyctophum > Protomyctophum parallelum. The sequence goes on from NC_139718.1 coordinate 10,644,450, forward strand.
AGCATGTCAAAAATCAAATTAAAGTGGGGGTGGATGGCCGCGCGGCCATTTTGATTTCCGCCCTGTTTACATCGCACTAACTAGCATGATTCCAGAGCCGAGCTAGCCAGATTAAAATCACGATGACGGAGATCTCCGTCCATGGTAGTGAACCGAGACAGAGATCTCTCCGTCCATGGCAGCAGCCAACTTAATAAAATGGACCTGAGTTGCAACTGTACCTGCAACTTGGATACACTATTTTTGCTAGAATTCTCCACAGAATATCAGGGCAGAATGCTGGGGTGAGTGGTTAAGATTCTTGAGCAGTTGGTAAGTATTAAAAGACGTTTTTATTTTATTTTTGGGGAGAGTTGAGACTTGAGTTACAGGAAATGTAACACCACAAAGTGCATTATTTCTATAGTGAGAGATGTTTTAGTGCTTAAAGCTATTCAGTCATCAAAGGCTTTTGCAAGACAGACAGCTAAGGGAAGGCAGTGATCCTAACTATTTTTCTTTTCTCCACCTAATGTTTTTTCACTCATCTGCTTTCTTTTCTCATCGACTCCAGTTTTCATTTCCCCCTAAAGCAGAGCAACAATGATCTTATAGCCTATAATAGCTCTGTGCTAGCTAGTGTGCTTGCCTTTCACCCTCTGTTTTTGTTAAGTGTTTTTTATAGAATTTGTGCAACAAGGCCCCGGCCATATCCTCACACTATCAGTGCTTCTAGCAGTCTAGTGTTCTACAGACAACAATCAGACAAAAGAGAAATTATGGTTATGCAGGATTTAAAATGAAAGAAACTGAATCAATGGACAGTACTGTAGGCTACAAATATCCTGCAGAACACATTGAAGAAGACACATGTAGGCCATCACCTTTTCATGTGCTACAAATTACAATTGTAGCTTAAATGTACAGAGAGAATGGTGCTATGGCCAGTTACTTAAAAAGATTAAATAAGTCAAATAGCTTAATTACAAATATGCCAGTTTAGGCAACCATGTAGGCTAAGAAAATCTGAGAAATGGCCTGTTCAGAGTCTGCAGTCATATGACTTACTTGGGGAACTTTTCTGACAACAGAATCCACATTTAATTCATTGGAGATCTTTTTTCAACGTGACACTTGCGCCCTCTAAAGGTGAAACAACGGTAGAGAAAAAGTTTTCTTGCTTGAGTAAATGGACTATCAATCCACCATACATTCATGAATCCACTTTTATATATTCCCCTATAAAACAAATTACTCAAATTTCAATACTGTTTGAGGTGTCGACCAGAGCAGTATCTTCTGCAAAGTTCACGCCATGCTCGCACTGTCCGAACCCCTCAGCCAGGTTGTTAAACAGGACTGGGGAAGTTGTACTGAAAGCAGAGCTGCAGAGCGCTACGGATGGCTGGACCAAACCAAAAACTTGTGAAAGAGCCAGAACGTGCATTATTGTTTGGCCGCACTTTTAGTTTTTCAAATACTTAAAATGTACAAATTCGAAAGTTATTTTAAATATTGTGTGTTCTATAAACAATAGGCTACACAAATATGTAGGCTATATCTAAAAATTTTTTTTTTTTAAAGTGATAATCTTGGCTTGGTGGGCTCTGGAAAGGTTACATTTTTAAAGATGTAGGCTACATTTTACGGTAAATTATTTCAGCAGGAAGGCCGATGCACACCTCAGAAGGCTATGCCTCCCAGTGACAGGTGCGTAGGGCAATAGTCGCATAGCCTACATTAAAAAGGGTATCTTTGAAAAACAAAGAAAAGGTCCCGCACATTGTCAGACACTTGCCAAAATGTTGCTCTTTATTAGGTCAACGTTTCGGACGGTAAATATTTGAAATACTTTTGTGTTTGAACTTCAGTATGTAGGCTAGGGCCTAGCCGCTAGGCTACTTCACCACATGACATAATGTAGCCAGGCCTAGTGGAATTGCACAGTGAGTGACACCAGACTTACATTTGAAATGGGAAATGTACAGGAATTATATTTGACAACAACTTGAGTCCTCAGTGCATTTTTAAATGTTGTCTTTCTAGCTTATGGTCCTACCTTTGAGCTTAACTCAGTTAAGAGGCAGCTCAGATGGAGCTCAGCTGGATAACCAGGGTGGTGGTTGAATCATAAACCCAGAGCAGCCCAGAGACCCTTGTTCACCTGGAAGAAGGGTAAAGAACTGCTGTTGAACAATTCAAGGTCAGTACAGTACACCTGCACCATACTCGTGAAAATTGCTGATCTACAAATAATACAATGCCTTTAATCACTGTTCGTTGCCAGCTTGCCAGTTGCCAGCTTGCCAGCAACAAATAAACCTCTGTCAGTTCATTTGGGGTTATGAGATCAGAAATATTAGCCCCTCTCGGGACCCTACATAAAGCTTTTCTGAAATTTTGATGAGTTTTATGTTGGGTCCCTGGTCAGAACTATATTTTCGTATGGAAATTCCAGAACGCGGAAGTAGAAATTCTCTCTAAAATAGAAGCTGCGCCATGTGACGGCATTTTTTTGCCTTTGTTATTCTGAATTCGGTAACTTTAAGTACCTATACATCCCGCTGCGAATATCTCCTGTGGCGCGGAAGCCGTTAAGTATTTTTAATCTTTGTTTGACCGATTTGGTCGCTTTATTTCTTCTTGTTTGTTTACCGTTTATTGTACCGCCTCCCGGTGTGCGGTTGGCTTGTGCGGCTACGTCCCTGCCTCTGATCTGCTCTGTCATAGCTATAGCGCCACTAGCTAGCCAGATAGGCGGTACAATGAGGTGTCAATAAACAAGGAAGGAAGAGAAGAATCCAAGCTTCCAATTCGGGCAAACATATATTAAAAATACTTAACGGCTTCCGCGCCACAGGAGATATTCACAGCGGCATGTATGGGTACTTATACTAAACATATTCAGAAACGCTCTGGGTCGTCAAAATGTCAGAAACTTCAGTAGCATTTGGGTTCTGCTTGGAGGGCTACAGAAATATATGACTGTGCCCTAAACGTTTGTAACATTTTTACAATCGGCTCTACATTTCACTGGAAATCAGTGGAGGGAGGCTAAAGGAGAACTGGTTGCAGCGTTCTTCATCCATCCACAGACACTACAATATACCTCCTACCTAGTAGGCCTACCTACCCTATACAGTAAATTCCTTACGGTTACCTTTTTATACTTTAGGGTTAAATTAAATTCTGAAGATGTTGCTTGTACGTGCAGGCACATATTGTCTCTCTGTGTCACACACACACACACACACACACACACACGCAGATTGAGAGTATTTGAATTTTTGGGCCCAACGATGGTGACAATGATCATGATGTTACAATATAATCAACTTGTAAACTTAAATTACCAGTTCAGTATTTTCAGTCAAATACTGTATGTATGGTGACATTGATGGCCCCACCTTATGCAAACGTGTGCAAACAAATTGGCAATGTTTCTCTATGACCATTAAGTGTTAATAAAGATACTATTTTTAAAATGTATAGGTATCCGTATGTTATACTGCATGTTACAATGTATGGATGGTTCCTGGGTTAAAATGACAGATCAGCTTACCACAGTAATTACGTAAAGTCTATGTTCTGTAATCTGTGTTCCTTGTTGTCTATTCAAGGATCTTTGGAGATCCTAATGACGAATAGGACACTATACATGTGTACCGCTTCGCAGAGAATGCCAGAGGGAAGACTGTGTGTATGTGTGGTGATATGAGACTATAGTAATATCATCTGGGCATCTGGGATGTTTATTTTTAGTTTAGTTATAGTTTAGTTTTAGTTTTATTTTTGGTTTATTTGTGGGTTAGGGAGGGTTAGCGTGGTGCTACATGCTGCCGTACGGTGCTGAAAACTGCCGTAAAACTTGTTGGAGAAATAAGGAAATTAATCTAATGAATTTAAGGACTGCCTAAAAGACTGCCTAAGAAAACAACTGACAGATTACAACTTGTCCAAAATGCAGCAGCCAGAGTTTTAACTAGAACTAAGATGAGAGAACATATAACTCCAGTTTTGGCTTCCGGTTGTTTTTACGATTGATTTTAAAATAATTTTACTTGTGTATAAAGCTCTTAATGGTCTCGCACCTTCCTACCTACATGACTGCCTGCCTAAATAAATTATGTCCCAAACCGCCCCCTTTTCTTCCACTGCTGGCCTGAGGGCCTGCTCACTTTGCCTAAAAAAATGGCAACTAAAAAACACGGGGAAGCAGCTTTTTGCTTCTACGGGCCGACGGCATGGAACAAGCTCCCACTGTACCTTCGTCAGGCAGCCTCTGTAGACATTTTTAAAGCACAGCTCAAGACCCACTTCTACAACATTTCTTTTAATTGATCTTTTATTTTTTGTTATTCATGTCCTCACTGTATTGCATTACTGCTTGTTTTTTAATGTCGTTGCCTTGCTTTTCTTTTCTTTTCTCCATTGCTCTGTAAAGCACTTTGAGCTGCATTTCACGTCATGAAAGGTGCTATACAAATAAAGTTTTATTATTATTATTATTATTAAAAGGATTATATTATAAATATCCAAAAGGCATATAAATATTGATAAAAACTAAAACTAAGGGTATTTTGTCTATAATTTCAGTCTGTTTTAGTTTTTGAGGACACAATACAGTTTCAGTTTAGTTTTTTAATTTATTTAGATTTTTTAGTAGTTTCAGTTTACTAAAATGTATTTTTAATTCTAGTTTTAGTTAGCTATTATAACCTTGGGATGTACACGTAATCACGTATAGCAACAAATAAGTAACAAAAGCATGTGCACCTTTTATCATAATGACATGTATGATAATGAAGTCACGGGGGGGGGGGGGCATGCGCAAAGGCAAACATTAAAAAGTCCATAGACTTGCGGCTGCCACATGACGTCACGGGGGCACACGCAAATCAGCCCAGATTGTTGTTGAGAACTGGTTCTGAATGAACTCAACTTTAAATAATTATTTAACTGGTTAAATAATATCAAAAACAAACGATAATGTAAAATATATATCTCCAGTCTTAAGGTGGTTCCAGAGGACACATATACATGTTGGTGAGGACGTGATCCTGAGCGGTTCTGCTTCTTATGATGACCCCATGCTGGACGTTGTCTTCATCTGGGCTATTGAAGTCATCGACATTGACACAGAGTGGCTATGAGCGCATCATGGTAGGAGATACACTTCACCTCTACTTAGCCACTTAACCACGTACCGGTAACCACAAAAAAATAGAACATTTTCATATTTAGTTTTAAATTCCTTTCACCAATATGTACAATTTGTACATGCTCAAAATGGGGACTTGATTTGACATTAGGTTGAAAAGAGAACACATGACGGATCAAAAAAAGAACGTCAATGGTAAAAATACAATATATGGTAGGCCTAGTAGAAGGCTTTTTTAACAATAGGACTCCAGGACTTTTTAGATTAGATTAGATTAGATTCAATTTATTGTCACTGCACATGGTATACAAATACTTTGACAATGAAATGAATAGTGGCGTCCAACCAGAGTGCAATACAGTAATGCAGTAATGGGAATAAATACACTTGTTGTTGAATGTACAGTATGTACAGTAGTATATAATAGGAAATAAATAGAAAAATAGACAATGACAAAGTATAAATAGAAATAAGGAGTATGCATATATATACACACCCACCCACACAAGCCATAACATGCTAGTGTATGTATGGTGTGAGCATGAAAGTTCAGATGGGAAGGAGGAAGGGGGGACGGAAGGGGGTATCATTGTTCAGTGTCATTGAAGAGGGGCAGAGTTCAGCAGGGAGACAGCAACAGGAAAGAAGCTGTTCCTGAGCCTACTAGTGCTGGAACCAATAGACCTATAGCGCCTCCCGGATGGAAGAAGGGTAAAGAGTCTGTGGTTTGGGTGAGAGGGGTCTTTCAGAATGCCTCAAGCCCTACGCAGACATCTTTGGCGCTGTTTAAAGTGGTTAACTCATGACATTGTGGGAGGTCAAAACCAGTGATATATATATATATATATATCATATATATATATATATTAACCCAATTGTAACTGTGCACCCGTTAATGCGCCCCCAACACCCGTGTCAAATCTCCCTTTCTGCCTTTTAGTCTTAGCTATGTTTTAGCAGTTTTTTTCCTTTTAATCTTCTAATATAGTATTTGTATTATAATGCTGGCACATATACACAGTAAAAGTAATGAAACTGGCCTACTGGTTACCAAGTTTGATTGAAAAAAGTTAAAAGAACAGTTAACACAATGAGTTTATTTCTTAAATGTATGATGAATGTGCATAGTTTTGAGTTTGATATGATTCATAGTATACTGGCTTTGGTGGATTATGCTTCCAGGGAATACTCACACCAACTTTGATGGTAAAGGGCTTTTGGAGTTTATATGACATTTTTAATGGGGAAAACCTTTCATTATAAAAGGTTATATTATAGTCTTTGAAAGACAAAAAAGTGTCCACACACTAATTGCCAAAGTGCTGATTTTGTCAGACAACTGCCTTCTTCAGGGTATGTGGAAAAACATTTCAAGTCACATAGAACCTGGGCTAGTCATACGACCAATAACATTCTGATTAGGGCTAAGTAAGAGCATTCGGGATCAGCTGTCTCACATTTCTGGGTTATTAGGGAGGAGTTGTACCTCATGAATGAAAGACCCTGGAATGTTAATTGTCACTATGACAAACATATCTAAGATATTGCATATGGGCTACATTAAAATATGAAATAGAACCACACAGTGAAGTGACAATTAAATAATACAATGAGTTCAATACAATACAGTTCAATACGATCACAAATATATATAGACTGAATCCAGAAAGCCTTGTTTTAATATCTATCTGTCCCCCTCTTCTATGAAGGGAAGAGACAGTGATTGGATTCCACAAAATGTGCAGCAACAGGACCTTTATCTCTGAAGTCTGAAGGCAATACTGCTAATGTGTGGAGAACAGAAAGAAAAATATTCTTTTCCACAACTGTGTGAACTGAGCAGTGGAACGATTCATGTATTGTTAAAATTACTTTATTCTGTACTGTACTGTACACTGTACTGTTATATCTTGTCTGAAATAATCACTCAGTGGTTGCAAGAATAGACTTTACTTCTCATATCGTTCTGCTAAACTTCTGCATGTAACATCACCAGTCATAGCATAACATGAAGAGAACCAAAACATCCTGGTACATAATGTACCGCATCACTGGAAAACCACCCCCAAGACAGTCCGTTGCCGCCCTCTGCAGGCCAGGCTGCATTGGCAGTTAGCTGGAGTGTAACTGATTCCAATATATGTACTGTACTGTACTGTACTGTACTGTACTGTACTGTACTGTACTGTACTGTACTGTACTCTGTAATGGCCACAGTGTGAAGCTCAACAGCTCCACTTGAAGGTAGGTCACCTATCGCTATTGCAGCTGTCCGTACTCATACATGCATACATAGGTCCCAGCCTTGCTCATCTGCGAAGAGAAATGCCTGGTCACGACCTAAGGCAGAGAGTGTATAGCCGGAAGTGTCTGGTCGAAACATCCGTCGGATACGATATTTTTCAACTAATCACAGCACTTGTTTCATTCACAGATAATGTAAACAGATTTCTAAAGCATCAATGTCATTTCTTTGAGCGGTACTTTCGCCAAATTACAGCACTTCCGCTCAGTTTATTACACTACAGCGTAGGTCTTGCCCAGCGTGCATACATACATAGAAACATACAGACTTCTGGGACACACACATTCATTGGAGCGGTTAGGCACTGCTCAAAAACATCAAAACTGCTTGATTCCATTGTCCCCTACTCCCCTAGTGTAGGCTCAATACACTATCATCTATTATGGGCTGCCAATGTCCACAGTGATAAATGTGTAAAGTGTATCCTTCTCAATCTTGTTGATGGTGTATCTGAGGGAGTTGATCCCATCTTCTTCCATGGTTGATAAGGTTCTCTCGAGCATGTCCTCTCTGTACGGATTATCTTCATTATGCATGTCTCTTTCATGCTTGATCATTTTGAACCTCCCAGTCACCATGTCAGGCCGAGAGATTCTCATGGATTTCATGGCAATTCTTTGGAGAATGTCATCATCCTCACCGCCCCAGCCCCAGTAGCTGTTTGAGAAGCCATTAATGGTCAAGTACTGTTCTTTGGACAATGACACAACCCCTCCAAATATGGTTGAGTACGGCAACATGAAATCAAATTTGTCAACAGACACAGACAGGTGTCTGGGCTTACTAAAGCAGCCATAGATGTTACGGTCATTAATAGGGATTAGATCCACATCAGAGAAGACAAAGCAGGTATAATTGTACTCCTTCATTGCCTCGGCAAACCCTACATTCATTAATCTGGCCTTATTGAACATCCCCTCGCCGTCCTGGTTAATGATGTACACTCCATAGTCCAACTGTTGGCGCTGCAGCATGGGATGGAGGTAGTAAAGCCAGTGTATCAGGTGTTGATGACGATTTCGGAATGGAATGATGATTGCCACCTAAAAGAAGATGCCAATGATAAACTGCTACTTTGTGGATGAAACAATGGTAAAGCAATAAGACTTGTTTACAACAGGGTCCACCATTTCAAATTCATCAGAGCATTTAAAGACGTGCAAATATACACTTCTATGAAAAAACAGGAAATCGTCATATAAAGAAAAAAGGGAAAAAATTACAGTATGGGGAAAAAGGGGTGTGGGGGGTAACTCAGATTAGTTTTTTTACGGCAGCCAGTTTTGATTGGCAGGTGCATAGGTAGGAAATTTCATCTTTACGTGTGATTAAAACGGTATGTAATTTTCTGTTAACCAGATGAACTACAGAGATTTTGCGTTGAAGGAAAGAGCAAAAGTATATGGACAGATTTACTTTACATACAACGTTACTCTGTGAAGACTTCAGGAGCATATAGACCTAGTCTTACTGTTATTTTCTTCACCCGTTTTAGTTAAAACAGCATATTTTCTTCATGAATATACTGACCTTGTGATGTGAAATACAGTCTGGTGGCTTATAACGTCCTCCCTCAAGTAGAGTAGAGCCTAAATCTGTCCTCACAGACTCCATGATCCTGTTCCAATTGAACTCCACATGAAATGGACCCACCAAGTGAGGAGAGGTGTCAGGACAGGATGACAGATTTGTTTGTACTTCCATTGTTTTTCCTTTGTAGAGCCAGAGGTTTTGTGTTTGTTGAGTTAGCCTTTGTTGAGTTAGCCTATCCTTTGCTTCCATCTGATTACTGAGTCTGCAATCAGTGGAATGCGTCCGTAACCAAAACAATATCAATGACTGACACAGTAGTATGATTTGTATTAATAGTCTTCTCTCCATACTTCCTATTCCTCTTTCCTGAGTTTAGCGGTTGTGGCGTTCTACAGCTGAGGAGAAGAAATACTGAACAGAGATCATTGTGTATCACAAAGTATCACTGACACCACCATCGAACATCAGCCTGGGGGTGCTTCGCACTAGGAAAGCATGTCTGACGTGTTGAACAACCAGTTCAGTGGAACACGACATACTGTACTGGGTACAGTAAGCCACAGTGCATGTTAATGTACATTTTAAAGGTGGGTTCACTTCACACCAGATGCAATAGAAGTAATCGGTAGTGGAAAAAGTACTCACATTTTCTATTTAAGTAAAAGTATCAATGCTGCACTGTAGAAATACTCTGTTACAAGTAAAAGTCCAGAATACAACGAATAGCCTATATTTTGTGTGAATTGACCAGTTTTATTTTTCTTAAAGTGCTTGTCTTTGTAAGTGACTCATTGGCCTTTCATAGTGGGATAGTTTTGTGTTGTTTAATTCAGTAAGTTGCGTGTAAAAAAAAGTCCTTTGGTCCTAAATTCAATTTACTTCACTGAAGAAGACTGACAGTGTCAGTAAATATTAGTTCCCCCCTAAATTAACACATCAGTTCATTTAGACACCTCAGCTCCGGATTAACCATTTATTGCAATGATATTGCATTCAGTTTGGTGATTTGGCTCTGCTCATGTGAGATTACAGATTAAGGTTCAAGGTTCTGATATCACAAACCCCCCAGAGCAGAGCATAATATATTATTTAGTTATTACATCAACATAATATTCAACATTCAATTACATAATTAAACTACCACATATTCACAGTACAATCCACAGAATTATCCTAGTAACAATATGGAACTAAATGCCACAGGTAGGATGCCGGGGGCGGGGGGGATTTGACACTGACACTGACAGCCACAGTACGACCGGCTTTGACGGCTAAACATGTAGAACGAGCATTAACGGGAATGGGGGCATGTGTGAGATAGCTTGGGGCGAATGAACGCTGAATTCTTTTTGAGAGTTGTCACCATGTGACACACACACACACACACACACACACACACAATGTGATTGAGAATTATTGGGCCCAATGATTTTGTGACTACTTGCACACCGTAATAAACATGTTCTTTTGAAAAATGTGCTTCCTGGTGGCACTATATTAGGGCAAACTTAAAAGGGCATTAATGAATGAACATAATGGAAATGTGTGTTCAAAGTTTCACAGCAATTGGTTGCTGCATGTGTTCATGATTTGAGGCAATTTCTTTCAAAACGGGCCACACCTGCAAAAAAATCACGTGTACCAATTTGGATAAAATCTGAATGACTAATATAAAAACTAGTATAAAAACATTTGTTTGACATAAGTCAGCCTCTGGTGAATGAAAATGCAGGGCAGACGTTTTTCCTTGGCCTCTAGTCTAGGAAGTGTGCATACAAACCTTCAATCAGTAGCACTGAAGAGACGATTTTAGGACGGTACCCGCCCCCCCGAACCTCAAATGACGTCACATTGTTGTATTCAATCATGGAGCTTGTGCGTCCGTGTGCTTGATGTGTGATGCCGGTCTGCAGACTGAGAATGTCGGCAGTATCCCAGCGCACACATACATATACACACACGCACGCACGCACGCACACACACACACACACACACACACACACACACACACACACACACACACACGATTGAGAATATTTGAATTATTGGGCCCAACGATGATCATCATCATGATGTCATGTCACAATATAATCAACTTGTACCATTTAGCTTAAATGACCAGTTGAGTATATTCAGTCATATACTGTATGGTGACATTGAAGGCTCCACCTCTCTATGACCATTAACTGTTAATAAAGACTAAACAATGAGACTGTATGTTATATCCTACTGTACTGTATGTTACAATGTATGGATCCTGTGTGTGTGAAGGACAGAGTCATGTTTACCACCGTAATGAAGTAAATGCTATGTTCTGCAGTGTTCATTGTTGTCTATTCAAAGATCCTTAATTGCACTATGTATTGCACACAAGTATGATAATCTCAGTTCTTGATACTGTCTCACCTTCCTCTATAGGCAAACCAGATGCAAAGCATGACAAGATCTAGAAGAAAAGCTGAAAGAATTCAGAAGAAGACAAACTGGGTACGTGAATTTTTTTTATACTGTTTTTGTACTTGTGCTTGTTATTTTATTACAAAACATGGAAACTCATAACCATTAAGGGTCAAAGTAGTCCTCGAGGGAAGACTTAGACAATGTGCTGTCCAATAGCACCACTGTGTGATCTTTGATTGGCAAGTCCCCTGTCCTATAATGGGACAGACAGTTGAATGCACTGGTCAGATGGTGGGAACAGAGGAGAGGGAGATACACACACATACATGGAGAGAGACACGCAGACCCACAGGCAGAGAGAGCACATTTAGACAGAAGTGCAAGAGAGCTAAAAAAGAGCCCGAGTGAGTTGGTTACAGAAGGAGACCAAGACAGAGATATTGAAACGGAACCCTTTAGCAACAAGAGTGATCCGCCGTCTGAGAGGGACACAACACAACACAACACGCCACGCAACCCCGTTGACAGAGACAGAAGACACTGGGTCCTCATACTCCTGTCACCATGTCGGACTGTGACGGGCTACCTATGGGTAAGAGTTTAGTGCGTGTGTGTGTGTGTGTGTGTGTGTGTGTGTGTCGGAGGTTTTATTTTTCTTGTGCCATGTTGGCTTTATGCCTTCCGTTGGGACAGCTGCTCAGCCAGCAACTATTGGGCTGCAAACAGGAGCTGGTCTCAACATGGGCCCATATATGGAAGAGTGGTTTGTACAGAGTTCATCAATGTGATATGGCAGGGGTTCTCAACGTTTTCGGGCGGGGACCCCCGGAAAGGCTTTGGCAATGTCTCGGGACCCCCGCCCCCTCCCGACCCCCAATATAAATTGACTGCTACAATAACTTAATAATAGAGACAATACACCATAAATACATACTGAAACCAGATATAATCATTAGGAAGGTGTATGCATGTACTATGTGTATTTCTTTTTAATAAAAATAATTTGGCGACCCCACGAGGGGTCGCGGCCCACGGGTTGAGAACCCCTGTGGTAATGGCACCATTCTGTACACCAGTGGCTCTCAAAGTTGGGTCTGTGTGCGTGCGTGCGCGCGCATGTGTTTACATAGGGGAGTGATGACCAAGTATTAGGTGAAGTGTACCAGAAACAATCGGTTATAAATAGAAACCTTCATTCCACATTTACTACTGCCTCTCTCTCTCTCTCTCTCTCTCTGTCACTCTCTTTTAATGCCCTCTTCCCTTCAGTCTCTACCCATATACCCCCCCCCCCCCCCCTTCCCTCTCTGGGATAGCCCCTGTACAATTCCCTGGACGGTTTATAATAGAAAGAACTTGACAGCTGTCTGTCTGAACTGTTAGTGTCCTCAAACCACAGACGTGTCAAACATAACTGGTAACCCTTTGTCCTATAATATTATATAGCATAAAGTTACATGCCACACTGTGTTGACCAAGAAATGGTACCAAACATTTTAAGCTGAATCATTGTGACCTTCTATGAGTCATTTTGTCCTCCACCAGCCAATCTGATAAAGCTAGATAAGAGATGTTCTACACCACTCAAACACAGATTCCAGGAAGGAGCCGACGGCAGTGAAATGCATGTCTAGACTGACCTCTGTAATTCTTGATAGAAACCAGTGTTGCCAGACACAACAAAACCTGCCTTTACCTGCCCAATAAACACAACAATCACGGGCGATGCTCTGGCACTTTTGAACTCTTTGGGGAAACTGATAAGCGTGAGTTTATCCCAAGCACTTTTACACTGGGTGGCTCAGACCATACCAGTCTTGGATAATGATTATAGCTCAGAAACAGAAATAATAAGATTTTGTTTTTTTGTTTGAAGTAAAGTTAACTATTTTTGCCAAGCTTATAGCCGAAAAGCATTTTCATGGCCATTTTCCCATATTGTTGTTAACAAACAGAATAGACAAGACAAGTATCATATTATTAGTATTAAGACCTACTGTATATCAATTTGGCTAACCCAGTCAGTTTTAGATTACTCGACAATGTGTTTTTATTTGGATGACACGTTTATTTTCATCTCCAGGAGTATTTTTGGAGTGCCTGGAAGCTTGTCATGGGGTGTGGGCACTGCTTTTTGATTGATTGATTTAAGTATTTATTAACAGTTAGCAGAATTACAGTACATTTCAAGCACAACTCAATACAAAAACTGTTAACTGTGGACGACACCATAACGCATTACACTTGTTTACAATAGGGTCCAGCATATGGTTTGGCAGTAATTTCTTATCGTGGCTGAGATTTTGATGCGTTTATGATTTCTCTATTTCGCTCTTTTATTAAAATAACGTCTATGTATTCATGTGTTTATGTATGTATCACATAGTTCCTGAAGCTGATTTTCTTTGTTCAAGGGCAGCATTTACCAAAGCATTTGACATGTCTACCTGCAGGTGTCAGTATTGGCATAACTTATGGTCATGAACAATACTCTGTTTGACCTAGTGAAGAAAAAAGAAGGGTGAGGGGGAAATCTAATGGGGTTCTAAACAGGTCTGTAGTATGGGAAAGCCTCTAGTACTATGTAGCAGATGCAACACGTTGTGAGCTTAAGATCGACTATTTAACTTTAGCATGACCTTTGAAGTAGGCTAGATATAGCATCCAAGACTTGAAGTGGATGGCAAGCACAAGGTTTGGTGAAAGGAGAAAGGATGTACTGTAGTAAGTCAGTATAGGCTACACTACAGCAAGTCAGTGAAAATGAAAAGCAGAATTGGTTGATCATGATATTATATAACTGAGATGTATGTACTAGGGATGCCACAAAGTGACCATTTGCCCAATCGAATAATCTACAGCTCTGGCGATTAATAATCGATATCAGATAAAACTTTAAAGATTTTATATTATGCACGGTCACATAACCATTATATGTTGAGTGCTTGCTTTGATGGTTACAGTTTTATAATCAGTTTTGATGAGTAAACCTTTGTGGAGATCTTCTCAGTGCCATTCAGGATGGAAAATGAAATCCATTTGGATTTGGGGAGAAGTAGTTTCATAAGGGGCTGGTATGAAGTGCTTGATATAAAGAGACAGTTCATTAGTCTACACTCTACTCTACACCTGCCTTCATTTCATCTGATTGTCTGTCTGGCAGGCACTTAACAAGCGATCGTTAACTGTGTCTGTTAGAGAGAGGGGCAGAGAAGAGTGGCTTATTAGCCAATATTTTGGCTATAAAAAAAAAAAAAACGATTTTCGATTATGAAATATTAAAATCGATTTCGGAGACTGCAACTATTAATCGGAAAATCGATTATTCGGTGGCATCCCTAGTATGTACAGTAGCCTATACTGTATGGAGCCCACGAGGATAGATGACAAGTCTCTGTGATGAAAAAGCTTCACTAGAGCAAGCGGCCTCTTTCTGTGTTCCTATTGGGCACTGCCACTGGGCAGATGCAGAAGTTACAATACAGACAGATGCCTTCAAGACAGATGCCTTCAAGGTGTGTGTGAGTGTGTGCGTGCGTGCGTGCGTGCATGCGAGAAAGAGAGGGAGGCATAGTATGTGCGTGTATGTGTGTCAGCATATGTGTCATCAGAAAGATGGAGAAGAGAGGTGAAGAGAGCATCATCTCTTCATCTCCCGCTGATGTCAGCAGCACTCCATCTGTGGCCTCAATATGGAAACAAGTTGATGTCAAATGCATTTCTCATTTCAAAGGCTAATGTAATACCAACCTGAAATAGGATGTTTGGCATGGGATTTTCTGCATCGTCCAGTGTATTTTCCCCAGACAAATGGTTTCAACTTAAACATATTCTCAATATGTCTGAACTTAATGCACACATTTGGTACCCCCTGCCATCAATGCTAGAATAGCCAGTTCCATCATTGTGATAGGTTACCCAGTTGTGATCCAAACAGGTACATAATGGCCATATAGACTACTATACTGCACTGTATGTTGGTTGCTTGTTCAAAATTATGTTCTGCTTGGTTGTCTGCAAATTCTACTCATGTTATTCTTAGATGTCGTTAAGACAGATGCTAGGTTTGATGTTTATCTGATATCCTAGATACTTTGTAGCACTTCATTGTTTTACATAGTTTTGCACTAATAATTAATTACGTGATTATTTACCCTGTCTTTTGTTGACTAGGGCACATGCCATTTACTCTGATATCCACTCTGGATGAGAGCATAGTTAAATGCCTAAATCGTAAACTAATAGTATGCATTAGAATGCAGTCTGCATTGATTGATCTTAGATGCTCAGGTGCCAGGGTTTATTTTGGGCTGTATTGATTGAAGGACCATGAGCCTGTGACTTTGGAGCTGGCAAGGTCTGTCAAGTTCTGCAACAGAGGCCCTTTAATGCAGAACATCCTCCTGATGAATGGTTTTTATTCAAGTGCGTTTGCTTCATTAGCAGCTTGTATGTAGCCTCGGTCCCATGCTTACTTATCTACGAGCTTTTACACGATGCTCTTGTATCAAAAATAATTGGAATGGAATGGAACATGACATAAACAAAATGCAGTGAAAAGGTTTTCATGAAAATGAAATTGATAAATAAATAAAATGATGTGATGAAAATGAGAGGGAGAGAGAGTTCCTGCTTGTTCAGGAACTGCTGGGGGAAGGGAGTGCAGAGATGTTTCAGCAGCCAAGTCAGATGTGATTAATGTTGTAGTCGGTTGAGAGAACGTGTGTGTGTGTGTGTGTGTGTGTGTGTGTGTGTGTGTGTGTGTGTGTGTGTGTGTGTGTGTGTGTGTGTGTGTGTGTGTGTGTGTGTGTGTGTGTGTGTGTGTGTGTGTGTGTGTGTGTGTGTGTGTGTGTGTGTGTGTGTGTGTGTGTGTGTGTGTGTGTGTGTGTGTGTGTGTGTGTGTGTGTGTGTGTGTGTGTGTGTGTGTGTGTGTGTGTGTGTGTGTGTGTGTGTGTGTGTGTGTGTGTGTGTGTGTGTGTGTGTGTGTGTGTGTGTGTGCGTGCGTGCGTGCGTGCGCGCGTGCACAGTACTACTACACCATGGAGTACATTTACATGCTTAGTGATGAATTGCTTTATGACCAGGTTTGAGATGAACACAGCGATTTAGCATAGCAGTGAGGTTGATGAATTATAAAGCAGATTCTCTGGCTCACTACTAGCCAGTAGAATATCTAAAGTGTTCACGGTGGAGAATCCCTGCTTCATTTGGACTGATTGATTGAAAATTGTTTAACAGCAGAATGGGTCCAGTTCAAGGAAGATACAGGTCAATACAAAATCTGTGGAAAAATAGGATAAAAGCACTAAGACTGATCGAATCCTAGCCTGTATAGAACATTAAAGTTCCTTTGCTGTTTTACTTTAACCACTTAAACCCTAGTTATCACCCCTAGTTCCAGTTCCGCTCCTTTCTTGAGTGGTGCATGCACACCGCTCCAATGACTGGCCGCGTGTGTCCCTAATATGTATGTCTGTTTGGACTGGAGTAGGAACAGCTGCAAAACGGCCGGGTGACCTACTTTCTTTTTTAATGTTTTCTTTTGTGGCTTTTGCCTTCATTTTATATGTTTTATGGAGGGATAGACAGTAGGCTGACAGGAAATGGGGAGAGAGATGGGGGGGGGGTGACGTGCAGTAAAGGCCGTCGGGATCGGGAGTCGAACCCGCGGCACACTGCCAGACTGGATTACCAGCCAAGGTGCCTGGACCGCTGAGCCACGGACCAGGCCAGGGGTGACCTACTTTCTAGTGGCGCTGTTGAGCTTCACACTGTGCACTAATAGTGCACAGCTGGCCTGGCTAAAAAGCCAGACTAATATTACACAACACTGCATTTTTTTTGCCAACGGCTGATTCGGTCTGGCTTATTAGCCAGGCTAGTGCACTATAACTATTACAATTGCACAGTACAGTACAGTAACTACGACAATACAAGTATAGTTGCACCGCTCAGTTCACACAGGTGTGATTTTCACTCTAGACCTGTCTAGCCAATATACAAGCTGACAATCGCACACATTCTGTTATAGGCTGTTTTCGCCAAATGCTATACCGGAATAGGGACATTCATAGTGTGGTTAATTATAATGCGTATAGTCCTCCCTCCCATATAATGGTCTGTATTTATTTCTTGGGCTATAATGTGATGCAATGCATCGTGCACAAAATTAGAGGCTCATTAGCATTAATTGAACACAACTCGTCATCGTTGGCAAAATGACCATAGGATCTGTAGACGGGGTTTGTAGAATTAGACCTGATCCATTATGCCACTACGTTTAAGTAGCATGCAATGACGAGAAATGTGCATGACCTATGACCCTTAATCCCTAACGATGGCATCATTATCCATCGTGATGCAAGAGGAGGAGGAGGAGGAGATGGTGGCAGTGATAAAAGAGGTGGATTACTGCAGGTCTCTGGAGGTGGCTGTAATCAGTTCCTACAGTATTACAATGTATAGTGTGAGTGTGAGTGAATTAACATTTATTTCCTTTGTATTGTGTAGCACCACCAAGATAATCTTATATCACCAATATGTTTCTATACTGTGTTAGGTCCAGTGTGAAACATCCTGTATACTGAATACATATTGAATGCATTTGAGGGCATTCCAGGTACATTGGGCTGGCCACATACATAGTGTTGAATATACATTTTATTAATGGCTAAAATATACGTTTTAGGCTGGCGACAACGGTTCAGTCTTTTCTGCTATGTCTCTCACTGTCTGTCTCTCTGAATATCCATCGCATGTGTTGTGTGTGTGAGTGCATGCATGCGTGTGTGCATCTCCATTGCATACTTAATCAGTTTAAGTCCAATCTTCAGTTTTGGAGTGAATTCCTGGGTCCTGTCATATGTATTCTCAACAGAGAAGACCATTTCACCCCATTTACTACTGTGAACCCTAGTCTATACGAGTAATTCTGCTTCAGTTAGGTATGATGTGTGCTGGTGACAAAGACCCCAACAACAACAACTTTTGTACACAGACACAGGATTAAGAGCTAATTAGGGCAGTGGTTCCCAAACTTTTTAGCTCGAGACCCAAAAGGGACAACTAGTGAAAATAGCCAAGATCATCTTGTGACTTGTTTTGTCCTGCACCAGCGATGAAATGGTAACTGTTTGTGAACTGGGGCACAAAGTGAGACTTTTTTTTAAGCCTGCGTCACCTACTGGCTTTCCAACGCCTTCATTCACCTCAAATCCCACATGAGCAGCATTGTTCTAGCAAACAATAGATGCAGCTGCAGTGTTGGCAGTGTATTTAGAGAGGCAGTATTGAGAACCTCAGCTCAGTTGTAGTCTATAATTTAATACCGTTTGGATCAATCCTTATTTACTGTATTTGACAGAGCTGTATTTCTTATACAGGATATCATTCAGAAATCAGAACCAACCACTGCATTAGCAGTTAACTTGCTTTTTAACCAGCTGTTCTGGGGCTTGATATTTATGTGTGCTGACTATAGTGTTCCATATCATCACTGAATGGAACCTTGTATGTCCAAACAGTTATACATTTCAGGAAATGAAAAATAACCTGTGTTTCAATGGCTCCAATGTAGTTATTTTGTTACAATCTCTTGTTAATACTTTTCATTGGTTAAATATTTATATAGTCCGCACAGACAGACTTAAAATGGCATCCCTATTTTGGGCAAGTCATTATAAGTAAAATGGTTTTACAGATTGTCAAATGTTTGTGAACCGTGTTCGTGTTGTGAGCTAGGGCATTACTTTATGAAAGAACACAGACATGGAGATACAAGGTTTCTGCCCAACAGCGACAAACCTAGGTCCTAGATTTTAGAGTCTCAGTACGTGGCTTTCCACATACAGTACATAATGTCATTAGGTACCATGACCAAAGACCGTACCAAAACATTAAGTGATGACCCACTTTTCATGAATCATAAGGATTTGGCTGTGGTTCCCCTAAAACGCATTGCAGTGTTCTCTTGCTGTGATATGTCATCATGTGCCTTTAGTTTCTCTACATTTTGAAATATTGAAAAAAATATAAGATTATTATTTTATTTTTTATCATGCACTGTATACTGTAATTCATCCCCAGATAGTATTAAGAGAAGACTTACGCTCTGCAGATGGTGCAATATAAACTACTGATGCCTCTGTACATGGTGTGATTTTAGTATTTGCAGTTGTGTGTTAGCTACCTCAGTGGAGTATATATATACCACCAGTGGTGGAAAAAAGTACTCCACTCTACTGTTACAAGTAAAAGACCAGAATTCTAAATGTACAAAGGTATTGGAATTCAAATATAGGCCTATACTTAAAGTACCAAAAAGTTAAAGTGCTCATTATGCAGAATGTACCATTTCACAAGTTTTCAAATGTGTAAAATGTAACTAGTAACTAAAGTTTTCAAATAATTGTAGTGGAGGAAAAGGCAATAGTTGCCTCTGAGATGTTGTGGAGTAGAAGTAAATTGGTATGGGAAATTGGGATTGCGTACTCCAGTAAAGCAGAAGTACCTAACATTTTACTAGTACAGTAGTTTAGCAAATGTACTTAGTTACTTTCCACGAATACAAAACAACTCGCCCCTTTACCAACTCGCCCCGGGCGTACATCCGGCAGAACAGTGCGGCCTGGTAATGTAAATTATGCTTAAACGGTTAAACCTAACCTTATTCCTAACCTTAACCTCAGTAAAACTATGCCTAAACCTAACCCTATATTTCCTAAACTTACCCCAGTAAAACTATGCCTATAACCCTAAACTTATTTCTAACCTTATTCTCAGTAAAACAAAATAAAGAATTAAGAACCGCCGCACCGAGCTGTCGGCGTGAGGTCGGCGTGAAAACACTGGGGCGAGATGGAATTGGGGCGACCGTACCTGTTACCCTTTCCACCTGTATACCACATACTGTATGCTGTGTGGGGTTATCTGAGAGCTGTCTTTCTATCTCTCATTTCTTGCTTAAATAAAAACGCCTGGGTTTCCGAGGCTATTTATTGCTGAGAGCCGTTAACTAAATATATTACCATTTAATTTCAATGGCTTAGTCTTTTTAAAGTAGGTCACCGTCACATTCCTCCTCCATATTCCAACATGGCAAATACCCTTTTAATAATGTCTCATTTTCATGGACACCAGTTTCTATTGATAGAGTACACACAGACAGAGACCCATGCACACACATGCATGTCACATGCGCACACACACACACACACACACACACACACACACACACACACAACCTTTAGGCAGTTAGAAGCGGAGGACTTGGCCTCAGGATTCCATTTCCAAAACTAGACTAAATATAGAGGTTACAGTTTGACTGGAGGTTGTCAACTTTCTCTCTCTCTCTCACACACACACACACACACACACACACACACACACACACACACACACACACACACACACACAGAGTAGATGCAGAGTATCACCACATCTATTCTAACGGATCTTAAAACATTGCCTTTGCACAAAACCATACATTATTGTTTTGAATTGAATATTGTTTTCAATTTAGCCTCAACACATTCTGATAGCTTAAGAATAACAGGTTCTTTTCTCTAGCAGGCAGGAAATAATGCATTTTCCACATTAATTCAGCTCCTTGTGAGCTCACCCACATTCCGTCTCTTTCTCTAATAACTTCTGCTATCCAGACAGTAATTAAAAAGAGTGAGCTGCACCTCCTTTTCTAATATTGCTGCATTATGAGACGTCACGTGTGTGTGTGTGTGTGTGTGTGTGTGTGTGTGTGTGTGTGTGTGTGTGTCGAGCTAAACCACTAGAGCACCAAACTTTGTATGCATGCTAGTATGCCACAGAAGTACCTCCACTTTATTTTCTGTATGTTTTATACTTCACTTTTATTGGACGGCAATGGGGTTGTGATCACGCTGAAACCGTGCCCGAATTTGGAGTTGTATATACATTATATGTCATAGGTGTCCGACGTCACAGGCAGGTCTCATGAAGTCCAAGGACCACATTGGAGCCGCATTTTCTCTATGTGGATTACCTAGTTTTGTTTTTACTCGACCCAGACTTGTTCTGTGATGTTCTTGGCATGGTGGCCAAAAAGGTGAACTTATGAACCCTACTTAAAGGAGAATTCCATACTAAAAGGCTTTCTTACCTTTCTTTGTAGTTGTTACGTCCCCATCAAAGAGGTCCAGGTGTTATTTTGTGCAAAAGCTCCTAATTGGCTATTTCCCCTACCATAAGCCCTAAATGAATTGCATTGAATTGAATGGGATGTATGGGGTGTTGTGCTAATTCGCTTATTTCCATCGAAATAAGTAGTAAAGTGTGCCGCTTGGGTTATTATTTACATTATGAAGAGAGGATATATACAAAGAAATTATCATTTTGAGCGATGGAAATAAGCGAATTAGCACAACACCCCATACATCCCATTCAATTCAATGCAATTCATTTAGGGCTTATGGTAGGGGAAATAGCCAATATGGAGCTTTTGCACAAAATAACACCTGGACCTCTTTGATGGGGACGTAACGACTACAAAGAAAGGTAAGAAAGCCTTTTAGTATGGAATTCTCCTTTAAATGCTAGTAAAATAACTGTATCAGACCAGTTTTAAATGCCAGACATTTTACTGGCTCGTAAGATTTCCTCCCACACCGATCTACAGTATATTGGTCGCGTCGCTGTCGGGTGAAAAGCTTTTATGTCCAAAACTGTTGAAAAAAATAAAATAAAAAGAAACCTATGTGTTCCAATGCATACGATGTGTTTATTATTTTGTCACAAGCTCTTGTTAATACTTTTCATTTTTAAAATCCACAGACCGACTTGACTTAACTTTCAAGCTGCCGTCCTTATTGGACAAAGTAGCAGATCTACAAGCTCACTACAACCTTCTACCTCGTATGTCAGCTTTCTTTTGCTATACATTTGCAGGACACTGTCATAAGACAAAGTAGAAAATAGGTAATTAATTCATGAAATTTGAAAAACAAGAATTATGGATATAGCTGGTTTCTTCCTGACAGTGACAATGACCAACTGCATGTTTACAGATTAACTTATTGGGATGAAAAACAGACCATCCCTATTGTACGCTTTGACTTAGGCTACAGTGGATCCAAGATTTTTATTTTGTATACCTTCTTAGCTCCCATTTAAAACATCTTTGCTAATATGAAATCCCCTTTAACTCTGCTGTTTTCGTTGTTGATTTGCTGAAAATGTCAACTGCGCCAGTCAGTCACTGTAGTATTTACTGAGGTTTATCTATAGTGCAGTTGGTCTACCAGTAAGACGCCCTGAGGGCGAGAAGCGTGCACGCATCCGCCTGGGTGATTGCAGACTTCTGGGCGAGCACTGGTGCTTTGGCATGGGGGGGGTCAAGATCTAAGAGTTTGAGATCAGATGTAGAGTTGCTGGCCGACTGCATATATGCAGATCTAGGTGATGATCCAGTCATCTCCATATGTGTGTCACAAGGCATGACGGACCAACGGCCATATATGGCGGTGTGACGTGTCACAAGGAGTGAGGGACTGACGGACATATATGGTGGTGTGACTGACGGAACAATGGACGGATAGGTTTTGCAGGTTTTCATAGTAATCTGCGACCTATGGTCGCAAAAACCCATAAAGCAGCCAAAAAATACGGTGTCATCTCCCACCAAAGAGGGTCTTGATCCATGGAGCTTTCCAGCCTGATTGATATGATGAAAACACAGACCGCCCCAGGCACTCCAAATTTAAATCGTGATTGAGTCTGTTGCAATTTAGTTTTTATATAGAGGCCACCAGAGAGACCATGGGTTTGACTAATTCATGGTATAAATAAATCACAAAAAGCAGGACAGGCCCAGCAGATGGTACCTGGATCACACTGAGGAGGATTGACCTTGTTCTCTCATACGGATTTGATTGTGTTTAATCCGACCCACTGACAGACTGACAGATCATCTGGGTGTAATATATAGAACATGTCAGCAGGTGTGTGTGTGTGTGTGTGTGTGTGTGTGTGTGTGTGTGTGTGTCAGATTTCCATCTGACAGCGACAATAAAGTAGTATGTGTAGTACCGTACCATACCGTGTCTGTTCATTACTTGCGCAAGCAGAGCGCGCGCGCAAGTACTAGTTTCGCCCAGGACGACATTCGATGCCTATTCACCGTCCCAGCAAATGACGTAAGTACTACTTGTGCCTGATACGGCAGTGGTGCCAGATAGGAGCATTACCTTTAATCCTCCCGACACTAAAACATATCATCATTACGTCACCATCGAAAACCAATTGCACTCTGGCATTGGGTCCTTTAATCCACATCTTTATTACGTCATCATTGAGAGCTAGTCATACCCTGACGTCATATGCTGGGACGGTGCATACGCATCAAAAGTGTCGCAAAGTAACCACAGTATACAGCTAATCAACTTACAAATTACATATACATATACATAGAGGCATTTCCTTTAATCCACCCGACACTGATCGACATATACGTCACCATCGAAGGGTCCTTTAATCCACATCTTTATTAGGTCATCATTGAGAGCTAGTTATACCAGTTATACCCTGACGTCATATGCTGGGACGGTGCATACGCATCAAAAGTGGCGCAAAGTAACCACAGTATACCGCTAATCAACTTACAAATTACATATACATATACACAGAGGCATTTAGTATTAATATCACTATAGTCCAAGATTAAGTAAATTTAAAGCAATTTAAAATAATTAATTAAATAATTATACTGTATACGTGATAACATATTTTATTTCAGTTTATATACCTTTCATCGGATATCGATGATTTAATTTTCTTTGAGAAACTAAAAAGGGATCCAGAATAATTCTAAATCGATAAAACTGTATTTCTTTTATAGATAGAAACTTGTACCATACTTCATAATACAATTTTTTTACATGCCTAAAGTAGGTAGGTAGGCCCAGGCCGTAGCGTGGCGGTCTGGGCGCCGGACTGGTGATCCGGTCGCGGTGTGCCGCGGGTTCGACTCCCGGACCCGGCACGGCCTTTGCCGCATGTCATCCCCCCATCTCTCTCCCGTTTCCTGTCAGCCTACTGTCTGTCCCTTAAAAAATCAATAAAGGCGTAAGCCGCAAAAAAATATCTTAAAAAAAAAAAAAAAGTAGGTAGGTAGCAAATAGCTAAACCTAATAATTCAACATTTCAAACGTTCCTTCATAGAGAAGTGTCTGTGTGGGTCATGGGGTGTACACAAATAGTACACAAATACTAGAATATAGTGTTCGTTTAGCACGTAGATCTGTTTTGAGCGACCCGGTGGAATGAGAGAGGAATGTGTGTGTGAAGGGGCTGTGTATACAGTACATTACCAAGGACAGGAGAAGCTGCATAAAAACATAATTTATTTTCTGTACGTCTGTACGTCGGTGCCTATACATAAACTGAATTTCAAGCTAAAGCATTGCTTGTGTGCATGCATGCGTGTGTGCGTTCGTGAATGTGTACGTATTATTACTATTTCTTGTGATGGCCAAATGCACCACAAACTAGGATTTGAATAGACATTGTGAGGACAATTCTCTGCATGGTCCTCACTATAAAATGGTTGATTTATGGTTCAAAAAGAGGGAGTTATGCTTACAATTAGGAAAAGATTCAGGTCTGGGTTAGGATTAAACATTTGAATGATAGGATCTAGTAGCCTATAGCCTCGAAGGGATGCAGTTATGCCTGATTTAAATTTGGTTGTGCACCAGTGTCATGAATCGAAAATAACAGATCTACATATAGATATATAAACTTGGCATTCATAAAATCACCATCCTAAAATGTTGATGTCCTC
>NC_139718.1:10674640-10744640 GCF_964188405.1 Protomyctophum parallelum
GCAGTTGTGATCAGAATTCAGGATAGACTAGTCCTCTAACCCAGGGGATTGTGAAGGAGGGACCACCACCCTGACTAAGAATCAACCTGGGGACCACTGTTGTGTTGGGTGGGGACATGGACTATAAGATAAATGCTTTTGTAACACTGGCTATGTATCTCATGTGTATACATCCCACTGTTTCTCAACCAATGGTCCCTTGACTACTAATCATTTCCTAATAACGAATAACAATGACTCAACTAGACAATCCAGTGCTTTCCCCCTCTTGAGATTATAACTCCCTTTTTCTGTTGAATTTCAGTAAATGACTACATGGACGGTCATCATACTGTAGGTCACCAGGTTATTTAGTTCACAGTTTCTCAACAAAGAATAATCATACAATACCTCCATGGACCACCAGTGGTCCACAGACCACCTGTTGAAAACCCCTGCTCTAGCCAGCTAAATGAAGATCAGAGATTATGTATTGAATGTATTGAATTATAGTCTAGTAGGGCTGGGCAATATAGACAAAGTCAAATATGTTGATATTGCGACAATATTGTGTGGATGACTATCTGGTGCGTTCACAAAATATAGTGACAATGAGAAGTAATAGAAGTAACCAGTAATCCAAATTACATGACATCACTTATGATGATCTCCCTAACTCCTCTCCAGCCAAGCAGGCAGTTAAAAGTGGGAGGATCTGTTTGGAGTCAGGCCCCACCCCCCTGTGAGCTCACTCGTCCTCGGACTGTGACAGGGAGAGCCAGGGAAATGCTGGGCTGTCCCAGGCTTTTATCTAAACACTCACACATACAGGCATGAGCACGCACGCACGCTCGCGCACACACACTCACTCACTGGCTTGTCTGTGCCAGAGCCTCAGCCTGCCTGCGCTCTTAAAGCTGTTTTTCTGCTGGGGATCAGCCAGAGTGCTCAGCTCTAACGACACCCAGCTGCTGCTGTGGACAGAGAGGAACGATAGAACAACAGAAAGGAGGGAGTGGATTAGAAAGGGAGGAGAGGAGAATTGAAGACGAGCATCGGACGAGAAAACAAACCCACCGGGGCAGGGTTTTTAACTTCTCCCTGTCTCTCTCCAGTCAGTGGTTCACTGGCTCCCCTCTCTCTCTTACTCTCTCTGGCGTACATTCCTTGGCGTGTGTTTGTTTTATTCTGTCGGTGAAGTTCGGCACTCAGGAGCCTTTTTGGAGAGCAGAGGAAAAAAAGACTTCAGGAGAATAAGAAAGGAGGGAATTAAGAGAAGAGGACAGAGAGAGGTTGGAGTTCACATGACATAATCGGAGTGAATGGGTTACCATGGCGACTCACACAGGGAGCCTGACCCGCGGAGACTGAATGGAAGGAGAGCCTTGGTCGGCAAGTGAACGATAAACTGACAGAGAGAGGAGGAGAGAGGAGTCTACCGAGGAGGAGAGAGAAAAGAACGAAGGAGAGAGAGACGGAGTGGAGGTTGAGAATGGAGGACGGCTTTTCCAGCTACAGCAGCCTGTATGACACCTCCTCACTGCTCCAGTTCTGCAACGGTAACACACACTCTTAACTAATGCTCCTCTTCATCATCCCTCTGCTCAGTGCTCTGTGTTCTGTCTCTGGACCTGACATGTCATGACTGACAGTCATGACTGACTGGCTGAACTTGACACTGTGTGTGTGTGTGTGTGTGTGTGTGTGTGTGTGTGTGTGTGTGTGTGTGTGTGTGTGTGTGTGTGCCGTGCGTGCGTGCATCCATGCGTGTGCATGTGTGTGTGACACATACATGTGATGTTTCAGCCATGGTTTCAGCTGCAGGGGTCTTTAAGTCATGTAGAAGTTCACTCAGTGCAAGGTCCCAGTGTGGCGGTGTTCAATTCAATTCACGACCTCCAATGTTTGTAACAATCTCCTCCTTTGTTCAAAACGTGGCAGCTATGGACCTTAAGCAGGGATTAGTGATATCCACGTAGAAGGGATTTAATCAACGCTTAACTCCTTGTCAGGTCCAAAGACAGTAAAGCAAAATCCCAGACTTGAACGTTGACCCAGTCGGATTTAGAAAGGAAGGGTGTGTTCATGTTTTATTATTTAATCCTGGTGGATATTAACAGATAATATTAGTGGAGCCTTCAAAGGGGAACTAGTGTCCCTTTTGCTAGTATCTAAGCCAGGATAATGTCAACAATCCATGGAGCAGCAGGCAGCAGCCACCACATGACTTTGTAAACATGGATCAGGAAGACCGATGAGGAGTCGGACTATAGTCTTTTTGTCATAAATACTGTTCTGATTATTTGGCTTTCCTACATTGTTGGTAGATTTGAACAAGATATATCTCTGGCTAGAGAGAGAGAGAGAGAGAGAGAGAGAGAGAAACTCTGTTATATGTTGCTTAATGTTCAATTGTATTAAATGTATTGTCTAGAATGGGGAGGTGTATTGAGGCTGTTAATGTTAGTGATGGTGTTGAGTCACTGTCATATAGGATAGGATAGGAAGCAGCATGACTCATCGTTCTGTCAATCTCCATCAATCAAGGATGATTCATCAGAATATATCACCCATTAGGATAAATAACATCCCTTACCTAACGATCAATCAATCACCCTTACTTAAGTTATCATCAATTAATATTTAAAAAGCATGATATATTACCATTGTGCATTGCAGCGTGATCTATTACTAGCAAATATAATTTCTGGACTTCTTGACATGTAAACCAGCTAACGTTTCATAAACCAAATGATCAATTCAAATTGTATCATCTTGGTTTAGCATGAATCTGAACACTGTAGCCTAGCTGAATGATAGCATCACTGTGTAGTACTGTAGTACTCGCATACATACAGTACATACTGTACATACACAGGATAACTTTTTACTGCAGTTGTGATCAGAATTCAGGATGGACTAACCATATGAGGACCAGAGGAACAGGAATTATTAGTCTAGGCTGGGCAATATAGACTAAATCAAATGTGTTGATATCCTAACAATATTGAGTGGATGACTACCAGTATGGTGCTTTCACAAAGCATTGAGATTAGAAGCTACAGTAGAACAATCTGATAAGTTCACAAAATTAGGCCTACATCGCTTTACTGTATTGTAGCTCCAATCATGCCATATCACAATATTACAATTTCCCAGATCCTTGATATTTAGGCTCATATCATGAATGATATCGATATAATATTGATAAAGTATATTTATTGCCCAGCCCAGTCTAAGTGAAGAGGAACAACAATTATTTTCCTTAGTTCTGTCTTTGACTTTCAGCTGTAAATCTTCTTGGTGTGATTTCCCAGTTGGATCTGAGGTGTTTCTGTGTCCAGTAATTGTACACCAGTGGTAAGCTAGCTGAAGGTATCGGTGTATAACGCCACAGTAATTGCCATGTGGGTAATGAGAGAATCAATGACTTTGACTGCAGGTAGGTACCAGCAGTGCACGAATGGAGAAATGTTATTGTTTGGGGGGGGGGGGTTATTGATTGAAATATTTATTAACAGTTTGCAGAATTACAGTACATTTCAAGCACAACTCAATTCAAAGACTGTTAACTGTGAGTGGACGAGAATAAATTAGTTTTAAGTGAAGATTTTAAGACAGCTACGGAACGAGCAGACTTTTTGGGCGGGAACCCCTTTTGGTGTTAGCATTATGCTATGCTTTAGCTATTGAAAAATAGCAGATCTACAAGCTCATAGCGCGCCACTTGGTGGCGCGCTATGAGCTTGTAGGTCTGCTATGTTTGAAAAATCGAAGAACCACTGACATAGAAACATAGCTTTTTCAGAAAACTGTCAGGATGTAGAAGACATTTTTAGAATCTGATCTCAGGTCGGAATGTAGGGTCAAACTGTTCCAGAGGCTGGGACAGGCCACTGCAGAGGCTTGGTCACCTATAGTCTGGACCTGTAACTAGTTTGAGGCACAATCAGGAGCAACTGGTCAGCCGACCTCAGGGCCCTGGCTGAGGGTGTATGACTTTATAAGATCTTAGCTGTTATTATAGACACTGGTTATATGGAATAGAAACTATGACCGCTGTGTGCTTGCTATTGCTATATTCAGTTACACTGGTGAGGTGACTAACCCATTTAGACTTGGAACACCTATACATTTTTATATCTTTAAAGCCACGTGTGTAGTTATTGCCATATATTGTGTATACTGTAGCAACATTCTTTTTTATAATGTCTTTGCTGTCTGGAGGAAACCACCCAACTCTTGAGATTGAGACTCTTGAGATTTAAAAAGCGCTTCAGACAAAACCTCTTAACTCCATTGGACCCTCAATCTGTCCGCTAAAGCAGCTACTGCAAACTCCACCCTCTCCCCCTCTCATTTAAGTAATTTGCAATATATAAAGCCACAATACCAACTTTGATAAGGCAGTATGCATTGTTTAATAAATATAATATATAATATATAATAATATAACAATTCTTGGGGGAAAAAAATCCTGAAAGTTGAACATTTCAGCGCTCTCTCACACACACACACACACACACACACACACACACACACACACACACACACACACACACACACACACACACACACACACACACACACACACACACACACTTACACTTACACTTACACTTACACTTACACTTACACTTACACTTACACTTACACTTACTGCTTACTTACTTAATAATAATAATAATACATTTTATTTATATGGCGCCTTTCAGGTCACTCAAGGTCGCCTAACAAAACAGAAAAGAAATACAATACAATAAAGCAAGTTTAAAATACAGCAAGTTTAAAATACACACAAAAGGCCTGCAGCAGACTTCTACTCAAGGTGGGAGTAGGCTTGTCTGAATAGGTGAGTTTTGAGGTGGGATTTGAAGGTGGGGAGTGAGTCCATGTTTCGAATGTCGGGGGGGAAGGCTGTTCCAGAGGCGAGGGGCAGAGCGGCTGAAAGCTCTACCCCCCATGGTGGACAAACGAGCTGGGGGAACAGTGAGGTTGGTGGAGGAGGCAGACCTGAGTGACCGGGTGGGAGTGTTGATATGGATGAGATCAGACAGTTATGGGGGGGAGAGGTTATGGATGGCATTGAATGTGTTCTGATCTTGTAGTCTATGCGGTATTTGATGGGAAGCCAGTGGAGTTGGTGAAGAACGGGGGTGATGTGGGAGATGGCAGGGGTTTTGGTGATGATGCGGGCTGCAGCGTTCTGGACCAGTTGGATTTTATGGAGGAGTTTGACCGAAGAGAAGGGAGTTACAGTAGGGAAGGGAGTTACAGTAATCGAGGCGGGAGATGACCAGAGAAAGGACTAGGACTTACTCACACACACACACACACACACACACACACACACACACACACACACACACACACACACACACACACACACACACACACACACACACACACACACACACACCACACACATACATACATACATACTGTACACATATCTATATATATATATATATATATATATATATATATGAAATAAAACAAATCAGAAAATTTAGGTCAGGTTTTAGAAGGTGTTTTTAGAATCAGCCTCAGGTCTAAAGGGGTATGGGAAGGGAATTCTGCTTTTACAAAAATAGAATAGACGGGAAAGGAAGAGGAAGACAGGATGACATTGTGACAACAGACTGATTTATGACCCGGGGAGTTCACATTGAGACTGCAGCGATTAATCGATGAATCGTAATCGAATTGATTATTCAATTAGTTGGCAACTCATTTAGTAATCGTAATCAAATCGGCAACTATAATCGCTGGAGTTTCTTTTTGTTGTAGTTAATCATAGGTGTATTTCCACTTAACCATAGTTTTTCCAGTGTTAAATGTAACTAAGCTAAAGTGAGCCATCTCTTCCGTTACACATGCTGATGGCTGCACTTTAGGACCATAGCGACTGCAAAGCTAAATATGACATACTGTAACAATGGTGACGCCCTATGCAGAATCACATAGTATCCAAAATCTAAAGGCTGAGGCCATTTTACCCGGCCTCAACATCTCAAATTAACATTAAAGCCAATATACTATGTCCAAAAAATATATATACGTCTTGATTATTATTTTTAAATTACCTATTTGAGTTTAAAACAGTACCGTTACTTTTTTGTCAAATGTGTAGATATTCTTTGGCTTTATGGCTTTAATTTATTTTGATTGTATTTGTCTTTTATTTGAATTGCAGCCTAATATTCAGCTGACCAAAATTGTATTATTTAGAACATGTCTAAAAGAACCTACAATCTAATTTATAAGAAATTATGGCTAAATAAGTGCTGTATTCCGATTAATCGGTTAAATAATCGGACAATTAATCCATTATGAAAATAGTCGTTAGTTGCAGCCCGACTGAACAACTACAGACTGAGAAAATAAAAACAAAAGGCAAATACTTACACCCATCCAGTTTATCAATTACAATGAACAGTATGCTCTGTCTCATCAGGGGAGACTTAGAAACTGCAAGGACAGATACCCCGAACCTTAAGTCAAAACAACGGGCATACTGTGTATGCCTGGTGGAGGAATGAAGTTCATGGACATGACCTGTCATCATGAACACATGTTCTATTCCTGTTCAGTGAAGAGTGTGCTGACAATGCCAAAGATCCCAGCTGAGACATGCTAGTTGGACCGACCAGAAAAACAGGTGTAACCGAGGCTGTGTGCAAAACTGCATCGGAATATAAACTCTGCATCTTCCTGCTATAGGAAGTCGTTGACCTTTGTTAGCAGGTTTACAAATGACACTACACAGTCCTGTCCAATAAAAAAAAAATATATATAAAATAAAAATAAAAACACTACAGCACACAGCTAGAGTTCTTGGACTGGACATTATGCTGTCATCGCCCATGTGATTAGGTGACAGAAGAAGATGCTGCAATACTGAGATAGCACAATTATTACGTTTTTTTTTTTTAAAGCTACAGAGAGAGAATGTGTGATTTCTCTTTGTACAACTACAACTACTACTACAAAGACTTCAAATCAATATCACGATTATTTCAAACCTTTGCCTCGAATACAATGAATGAATGTTTAGTTTGTTTGTTTATTTATTTATTTTACGTCTTCCTATTTTTGGATGCCGCCATTGTATAACAAAGTATAATACAGGTTTTAGTGGTTAATCCATTTTCCAATCCAAATCCATTCAAATTTGTTCAGGTTGATTCGTTAAGAAAAAAAACAACAACCTGCTTCTCAATTAATTGATTAACCAGATGAGCCAGATTGTTTGTAGTGACTCATAGGAATAGACTATGTGACAACCAGGTATAGTCTGGTGACCACCGGAGAGACGGGTGACAGCCGGAATGTAGACAGCACCCCGGGAGCAGTATGGGTTAGCGCCCCAGCCTTCGATGAGGCCTTTAGGAGGGCCATTCGAGCCGTAAGTGGAGTCTGCAGTACTACCGTTGCCCAGTGGTGGAGCCTGCAGAACCACTGCGGCTCAAGAATCCACCACTCCTGAATGAAGTGTCTGGTGCTGTGAGTCTGGAGCAACGCATCCAGACTCAGGTCCTGGCGGTACTCCTGGTGAGAGCAGGAGTGGACCTGGTGAGACGTAGGAGGGGCCCGGACAGGAGGCAACCCACAGAGCCTAGTCCCTCCACATACCAGAATTGTACCTCTCAGTCCCGGCATAGTAGTTCCGGAGTGGTCCCAACGGATTGTGTGGCCCTGTCTTTCCCTAGTGGTCTGATCGAGGGTAGCTACTCGGACGTAAGTCGGGACTTGATCACCCCGGCTGGGTCACCCGAGTGAGGGGTATGATGTTCGAGAGACCCGAAACCCCGATGACCTTGGGATACATCACTGAGGATACGTCCCAGTTGCATCCAGGCGATGTTATTTTCGTTCAGTTATTGGTTCTAAATATCGGTTTCTTTCTATATATTTTCATAATGTCCAGCACTCATTTTGGCCTTTCTGTGTCATGGCTGAGATCAAGGAGAGGTTCCTGTGATGTTTTGTGGAATCTTTCACCCTGTCATGTTTCCTTTCCTTTCTCTGAGGCAGTCTATGAATTAAGACATGCTGTGGATTTGTCAGGGATTTTCCATTCTCTCTGCTCTCTCTCTGCTCTCTCTCTCTCTCTCTCTCTCTCTCTCTCTCTCTCTCTCTCTCTCTCTCTCTCTCTCTCTCTCTCTCTCAGCTCTCTCAGTATGAAACATACATACACAGATTACATGTGCACTGTTACTCATACATTGTGTGCGTGCGTGCGTGCACCCCCCCCCCCCCCCCCACACACACACACACACCTAATGAAGGCTGGGAGTCACGCTACAAGAGCAGCGCCTCGTTCATTGTTCCAACAGAATGCTTAATTGGGTGAGTGTGTGGTGGAATCTGAATGCACTCTGTGTATGTGTTTTTATAAATATTGGTAGAGTGTGTGTGTGTTCAGTCTGCAGGGCTTGTAGACCAGTCTGACATCATACTGTTCTGCTGCTGCCGCCCAGCTGAACTCAAATCCACTCTGGGCAGAAAGCAATGATGTCATTCGTTCCGGAACACCTCCCTTTCTCTCTCTCTCTCTCTCTCTCTCTCTCTCTCTCTCCCCAGCTGGTTCGTGTGTTGTGGAGCATCCAACCAGACTAATGTTCAGAGTCTAGGTCAGCTAAACTGGAGAAACACACATAGGCTGCATGTTTTGTCCTCAGGAAATAGAAGCTAGTTGAAACTGACTGACAAACTCCACTGCACAATCACACACACACACACACACACACACACACACACACACACACACACACACACACACACACACACACACACACACACACACACACACACACACACACACACACACACACACACACACACACACATTTTCAATTTCTCTACGAGAAATTGCATTTAGATTGTTCTGGATCTGGAGGAGAGGACTTGTTTGGTCCACTTTAGTTTTTGAGTGCCATTTAATGACATTTGTGATTCTTTAATAGAAGTCTCAAGGCTCTGAAATCACATCCACATCTTGTCCTTTTGTCCATTACTTTAGTTTAGTTCAATAAAATGCCAGCATTCAATGTATTCTATGACTTCATCAAGCCATTGTCCCTTCTCTGTTAACCCATTAAAACCTGGGGCAGATTCTACAAATGTCTTCTAAATCAGTTTTCTGAAAAATGTATATATCGGTGTGGTGCTCAAACCTTTTCATGTCAAGGACCCCAAAAATGATATGTATTTGGCCGCAGATCCACATCTACAGTAGCCTTACATAGCCTTTAAGGACTTCTCCTTAAAGGGACATTTCACCGCTGGCAGAAACTGCAGTCACTCAAAGTTAATAGTACTTGTAATAGATAACAGTAGCGCAATTTGAAATTTGCACCATATAGACAGAAAACGTATGACGTCTGTGTGTTTGACTAGGGTTTGACTGGATTGCTGAATTCCATTGAATAACCATAATGCCTTGCTGCACTGCCCCTCCTTGCCTCAGTATGTATAGAAATAAGCTGAGAAATTTGACTAATAATAAGAGAACAATCCCACGGTGGAGTTTCAGCTCAGTGGGGGAAGCTGGCAGACAAGGCCTACAAATCTAATGGCTTGCTTTTATTCATTTAACTGACCTGGATGAGGTTAATGAGTTCTCCTCATTAACTTCAGATATCCTGGGTGATCACCATAGCTTTCCTGGTACAGCACAGAGTGCAGATCATATGAAGTCATTCCCGCAGCTGGCCTGGGTTTGAATCTGACCCGAGGCCCTTTGCTGCATGTTATCCCCTCTCTCTCTCTCTCTCTCTCTCTCTCTCTCTCTCTCTCTCTCTCGCCTCTCTAGTACTCACTGTTTAACAATGCAATGCAGAAAAACCTGACAAGAGTAATAATAATAATAATAATAAAACTTTATTTGTATAGCACCTTTCATGACATGAAATGCAGCTCAAAGTGCTTTACAGAACAATGGAGAATAAAAGAAAAGCAAGGCAACGACATTAAAAAACAAGCTGTAATGCAATACAGTGAGGACATGAATAACAAAAAAAATAAAATAAAAGATCAATTAAAAGCAATGTTGTAGAAGTGGGTCTTGAGCTGAGCTTTAAAAATGTCTACAGAGGCTGCCTGACGAAGGTACAGTGGGAGCTTGTTCCATGCTGACGGCCCGTAGAAGCAAAAAGCTGCTTCCCCGTATTTTTTTGTTGCCATTTTTTTAGGCAAAGCGAGCAGGCCAGCATTGGAAGACCTTAGGGGGCGGTTTGGGACATATTTAGGCAGGCAGTCATGTAGGTAGGAAGGTAAAATAATTTTAAAATCAATCCTAAAAACAACCGGAAGCCAGTGCAGTGATGCCAAAACTGGAGTAATATGTTCTCTCATCTTAGTTCTAGTTAAAACTCTGGCTGCTGCATTTTGGACAAGTTGTAATCTGTCAGTTGTTTTCTTAGGCAGTCCTGAAAAAAGTGCATTGCAGTAATCAAGCCGAGAAAAAAATAAAAATAAAGGCGTGGATTAGCGTTTTTGCATCGTCCAAGGACAAATAGGCTCTGATTCGTGCAATATTTCTAAGGTGAAAAAAGGCAATCTTGGTAACATGATTAATGTGTGAATTAAAATTCAATTCAGAATCAGTAATAACCCCCAGGTTATTTACTGTACTGCTACTTTCTACAGTCAGGTTGCCAAGTCTGCTTATTATTGATTCTTTCTGCTCACTAGAACCGATTATGAGAACTTCTGTCTTATCCTCATTTAGCTTGAGAAAGTTCTCACTCATCCAACATTTGATGCTAGACAGACAGGTCAACAGCGGGTCTAAAGCACAGGGATCATCTGGAGCCACAGAGAGATATAGTTGGGTATCATCAGCATAGAAATGAAAATTGACTCCGTGATTGGTAATGAGTTCGCCCAATGGCAGTATGTACAAGGAGAAAAGCAGAGGGCCAAGAATCGAGCCCTGTGGAATACCAGAACTGATGTCGTGTTTGTCTGAGTCAAACTCGGCTAGATTGACAAAGTAACTTCTGTTTGATAGGTAGGAGGAAAACCAGGACAGGGCCGTACCAGACAGGCCTATCCAGTGCTCCAGACGCTGTATTAAAATTGAATGATCAATCGTGTCAAATGCAGCCGTTAGATCTAGAAGTAAGAGAACGGATACATGTTTCTTGTCAGCAGACACCCTAAGATCATTCATTACTTTTACAAGTGCTGTTTCTGTGCTGTGACCTTTCCTAAAGCCAGATTGGAATTTGTTGTGGACATTATTGTTCTGTAGAAACACATCCAATTGATGGAAGATGCATTTTTCTAAAACCTTGCCCAGAAAGGGTAGATTTGAAATGGGTCGATAGTTACCCAAAACAGCGGGATCAAGATTGTGTTTCTTGAGTAGGGGCCTAACTACAGCAGTCTTCAGTGAGTCTGGGAAGATGCCTGATTGTAGAGAGCTGTTTACAATTTTTAGGATATCTCCAATCACACTGTCTAAGACCTCTTTGAGAAAGGTGGTGGGAATTGTATCCAATGAACAGGAGGATGATGTCATCTGTGATATGGTTTTGCGGAGTTCGTCTTCATCAATTGCGCAGAACGATAATAGGCTCCCCCTGGAGAGATCTACCCTGGGACCATTAGCTGCTGTTTGAAGGTTTGCGCTAGCAGCAGCACCATTCATAATATCAGCTCTAATGTTAAACATTTTGTTGTCAAAAAAGCATGCAAACTCATTACACTTAGCTTTAGAGGCTGGGAATGACTGCTTGTAGGACTGGGGGGGGGGGTTTAAAAGTCGTTCAATGGTAGAGAATAGGACTCTGGCATTTTTCTTGTTCTCATTAATAATGCCAGAGAAATATGCCTGCCTTGCTAGACGCAAGGCTTTGTTATAGGCGACTGTTGACTTTTTAAGAATCTCTGATTAAGAATCTCCTTTAAGAAGGTGGATGGTGAGTTTGTTTTTTCTCCAAGCTCGCTCAGCTCTACGACATTCTTGCTTCAGTGAGCGTGTATGCTCATTCATCCAGGGTGTTACTCTGGTGTTATGTTTCTTTTTTGTTTTCAAATGAGCCACTATATCAAGAGCTGACTCTAGTTTAAGATTAAACTTAAAAATTTGAACCATATCATTCACTGGGGGAGTATCGGGCAGGGGGGGGCCCAGATGACGAGAGAACTCGTCGGCTGCAGAAGAGCTAAAAAAACGCTTTTTGATGGTATATTCAGTGATGTTTTTTTCTAGATCAGAGACAGTCATATTAAAACACAGCAAATAGTGGTCTGATAGCTCAGGTCTTTCAATAGTCCTTTCCACAGTGATGTTCAGCCCTCTAGAAATCACCAGGTCCAGAGTGTGCCCATGTTTATGTGTAGGCCCAACAACATGTTGGATAAACTCAAAGGAGTGCAATAACTCTAAGAAACCCATAGCCACAGCATCTGTAGCATCATCCAGGTGAAGATTAAGATCACCTGAGATAAGAGTTCTGTCATAGTTAGTGGAGCAGATAGATAAAAGTTCTGATATTTCTGTTAGAAATATTGCTTTACTGCATTTTGGCGGGCGATAAATGCTAATCATTGGCATAGAGGATTGACCATGTAGTATAGTGGCCTGGTATTCAAAGGATGTAAAGCTGCCAAGGGTCAGAGCCTTGAATTTTAACGTGTCTGAAAGAATTGCCAGTCCACCTCCTTTCTTAGCTTCGCGAACAGAGTGAATGAAACTGTAGTTTGCGGAACAGGCTGGCGCTAGGAGAACAGCTCCATCCGAGCCAAGCCATGTCTCTGTTAGAAAGATTATATCTAGCTTCTCTTTACAGATTATATCATTTACAGAGGAGGACTTATTTGTTAGTGACCTGATGTTAAACAAGGCAAGGTTAAGCTTGTTATCACATTTTTGGGGGCTGTGATGCCTGTGAGGTACAGTAACCAAACAGCATTCTCTCTGCAGACCACTCCTTGTGTTGGACACTCTATTTGAAATAACAGTAGAAATGTTGTGAACCTCAACCTATGTGCAGTGATTGAAACACCAGGCTTTCTAGAAGCATGGGGTCCATACATTTTTGTTGCTGCGCATAATGGACCCTGTTCATATCAGTTATCAAATGTATTTTCTAGGCTATCTGGAGCTGGGCTTGACATATGGGACTCCGTCAGTTGGTGACATCGTCTGGTAAGGGGGGTCGACTTTATTCCAATGTTTATCAGGTCCACCATGCCCGGGGTGAATGAGAGGAGATGTATTGGTGAGGGAGTTAGAAATTCTTCCACTCGACTGTCATTGAAGGACCTCTCGGCGGCCTCAGAGTAGAGTAGAGATCCCCATCCCCTTTACAGTATCTCTGCAGTACACACACACACACACACACACACACACACACACACACACACAAGTCTCTTTGTAAAGCCCTAGTAATGACAGCACGTGTACAGTATTAGGATTAAAGCCTCGCTCACGTTACCAACCAACCACAGCGCACAAAACGAGGATAGAGGGATAGCTGGAGGGAATGACAGCTGCACAGGATGGACAGGTGGACAGACAGGGGGCCATCGCTCAAAGGCCTGCCATCAGGTGGATGGACAGGGGGCCATCCCTCACAGGTGGATGGACAGGGGGCCATCCCTCACAGGTGGATGGACAGGGGGCCATCCCTCAAAGGCCTGTCGTCAGGTGGATGGACAGGGGGCCATCCCTCACAGGTGGATGGACAGGGGGCCATCCCTCAAAGGCCTGTCGTCAGGTGGATGGACAGGGGGCCATCCCTCACAGGTGGATGGACAGGGGGCCATCCCTCACAGGTGGATGGACAGGGGGCCATCCCTCAAAGGCCTGTCGTCAGGTGGATGGACAGGGGGCCATCCCTCACAGGTGGATGGACAGGGGGCCATCCCTCACAGGTGGATGGACAGGGGGTTATCCCTCACAGGTGGATGGACAGGGGGCCATCCCTCACAGGTGGATGGACAGGGGGTTATCCCTCAAAGGCCTGCCGTCAAAGTGACATTTACAGCTGACCAGGGAGGAGATCCTGATCCTCTTCCTGAATCGATTGAGTTTCACGTGAACGCTGCCTGGGATATACTAGTTGTATTCCCCACCGTCGAGGCTACACCTACACAGTAAAATCTTCAGCGTAGATGTATTGATTTGTGACTCCGAGAGTGTACAAATGGAACCAAATGGACCCTTACTGGTCTATTTGGTTCCATTTCTACACTCTCAGAGTTAAGTGAACACTCGGGAGTTTACTGTGTTATGTTGTGTAGGCTAGGGTCTTGGAAAAAAACCCTCTCCCCTTCTCATGTCCCTCAAATGTCTGTCCCGCCTGTCTCTCTGTCCTGGTATCTCCCGTTCTCCCTGAATAAACCACGCTATCCATCTACGTCCAGTAAAACTCACTCAGAGGCTGACCTGCCCTGGGACATCCATCCCATGTGTCCACTTGGCTAACTGTAGAGAGAGAGAAACAGAGAGAGAGACAGAGAGAGAGAATAAAATGAGTTCAGGATCCCTGCCATCAGTCACCTGTACTGTAACATGCTTCTAGTAAATATCGACCATGTGTGGCAGAGCTCATCCACTACTGCTGATCCAAGTAACGGTTCACATCGATTTCCTATGGACACACACACACACACACACACACACACACACACACACACACAAACACACACACACACAAGCTCTCCGTTTCTCCATGTTTCCTTTCCTTTCTTTCTTTCTCTCTCTCTCCCTCCCTCTTCTTTCCATTCCCAATCTTTTCTTCGTGTAGATTCAAACTCTTCACCCCTTTCATCTACCGCCGTTTCATCTCATCTTGGCACTTCTCTTCTTCTCTGACTCTAACACATACACTCTCTTCGTACACACTCGCCAAGCACACTTATAGAAGTGTCTATTTGTACGTCTCTACATGTTTTGAGGAATTGAACAAGGTGGACCCTCTTGTAAATAAGTGTAATGCTTAATTGGGTCGTCCACTCACATTTAACAGTCTTTGTATTGAGTTTGTGCTTGAAATGTACTGTAATTCTGCAAACTGTTGATACATGTCAACCAACCCTGTCCTACCATTTGATCTTGTCCGGCTGAAAGGCTAAAAGGCAAAGCACTCTTCTATGTTCTATCTCCAAGCAGAGAGATTTTGTGGCCAGCAGGGCTGGGCTGTTTACGTCCTAGTCACACTGAACTCTTCTTATGCCCCCGTGTCTCTCTGAGTTTCACTCTGCGTGTGTGTGTTTTACAAATGATATTTGTAGTAGGGATGTAGCAGCAAACACCTGATACTGTTTTTGTAGACGAGAGCCACGATGACGTTTGTCATCATGTCGTGAATATTCTGGAGGTTGGCTGCTTATTCCATCTATACATGGAACAAGCCTGACATAACTGTATGGATCGGCTCAAAATAATCACGGGTTGAACTCTATTTTTGTCAGTTTATGTACACACGCAGGCTGTTGGTACAGGGACTCAGATTGCAGGCCTCTCTAAGAGGAAAGCCACTAGCAAGCTGCTCTGTTTCTGATGTAATTAGAATAAGTAATACAACATTAAGAACCATGCTGTGTGTAGATGCATGAGCTATATGGGAACCAACCGGCTGGCTGAACCTTGTTGCCAGTTGAAAACAATGCCACTTACGTAACACAATAAGTCTAAGGTGCACATTGTGCCATAGTCCCTGCACACTGGGTGTGCTGTGCTGCACTGGGCATGAATGAATCCATGCTGTGCTTTTAATAGACCTTAATACATCTTTGCTGGTACCTCCACAGACACATAATGATGTTATGAATGCTAATCTGCATAGCATAGCTTAGCATAGCTTAGCATAGCTAAACAGCCACTGAATAACTAAACTGAGCATGTAACATGCAACAGAACAGAATTCAACAGATAACAGCTATAGGCAGGGCTACACACAGGGCTACACATAGAATTTTGTTCAAAGCGATTTATTAACCACTTAAACCCTCAATAGTCTACACTTTAAACAGTAAACAAATACTTAGTTGACCATTTCGGTTCTGTACTTGGTATGCACCCCCATAAAAATCTCTCCGCCAAAAATGTTTTTTATCTTCAAGCTCTTACTAAGAATTGCTATCTAAGTTTCTAAGTATCTATCTATCTATCTATCTATCTATCTATCTATCTATCTATCTATCTATCTATCTATCTATCTATCTATCTAGTATCTATCTATCTATCTATCTATCTATCTATCTATCTATCTATCTATCTATCTATCTATCTATCTATCTATAGCCTACAGATATATACCTATATAGTTACACTATATATACAGTACAATGCATTGCATTTTACTGCATGTGCATCTAACTAGCTCCCTGCAATAAATCGTGACAAGGGAGGCATTCAGCTTGTGTGTGTGTGTGTGTGTGTGTCTGTGTCTACTGGCTATGTCATGACTATGAAGCCTTCAGGCTGTGTGTGCATGTGCGCAAACTGTGCGTGCATGGGAAAACTGTGCATGCATGCGTGCACAGACACGCGCGTGTCAAAATACAGTGGGAACTGTGAAGGTCGGAAGAAGGAACATTGCAGGCCAGAGGAACTCGGCTGTGTAGTCCTGGAACATGATTTCACGTCTAGATACGGAACAGTGAGCTCCATTAAAGAACCATCTACATGATCCAGGCTGCACAGTACATACATAACACATGGAACAGAGCCCTGCATTCTATCTGCAATGCCAGTAAAGTACAATTTTGAGGTATTTGTACTTTACTTGAGTATTTTCAATTTCCAAAAAACATTTCCAAAACATGCATTACCCACTTCAGCCGATATATACATTTCGGGCCATTTCAAAATAGCAGATCTACCACCTCACAATGTGTCGCGATGTGAAACATTGTGAGCTTGTAGATCTGCTATTTTCAGGAGATGTTTAAACATTTGAAAACTTGAAATGGGCCATTCTTCACAATGAGTACATTCTACTTTTGGCACTTTAAAAAAAAGAAATTTTTCATGAATTCCGGACTTTTGCTTGTAACAGAGGAGTTCTACATTGCCGTATTTGATACTTTTACTTAATTAAATCATGCGAGTACTTTTTCCATCACTGTGTATCTGTGGGATGATGATAAATCACAGCAGTCAGCAGAAACCCATGGAGGGCATTGGAGGCTACAGCTGTTGTTCTGCTGTTCTTGACTGATTATTCAAGGTGTTACGTCAGCCTTCATGCTACAGTATAATATGAGCAGACATAGAAGCCATGGAGAGACCTCGATGAAAATATGTGAAGTTACCTAACCACTTGAACTCTACATTCGTTGTCTGCCACAGGGCTCTAGACTTGGCCTACTTGGTCCCCTCAAGCTCACAACGCATCACATTTGTGAGCTTTTTGTGCTATATCTCTGCCGAATGCTCACCTATTGCTATTATTACATGCATCAGAATAGGTCCGTTAATGTTCATGTGGTTAAAACTTTACTAGATTATTTAAAATGGAATATTCACAGTTTTGTATGTAGATTATTCCCACTATAGCACATCAGTGCACTGTATCCACGTGTCAGATATACACAGACGTATACACAGACATTCATGTGTTGGGCGGGAACCCCTTTTGGTGTTATGTTAAAAAATAGCAGATCTACAAGCTCATAGCACGCCACCGAGTGGCGCCCTACAAGCTTGTAGGTCTGCTATTTTTGAAAAATCGAAGAACGACATAGAAACCTAGCTTTTTCAGAAAACTGTCAGGATGTAGAAGACATGTTTTGAATCTGATCTCAGCCTCGGCCTGATTATCTGAATAATAAGTATAATTTCCATATTATAGTCTCTGTTGATCACAAAGCACCAGTTAAGCCCATCTTCATCGGTGTCCCATGCAGTCTGGCCAGTTGTAATGTGAACAGATACAGTATAATTATAATTAACCTCCTTGTGCCCATAGGAGTCCTCCCACCGCTGTAATTGGTCTGTTACTGTACATCTGCTGCTATTGGAAGAACCAACAGGAAAGCTGTGTGTGTGTGTGTGTGTGTGTGTGTGTGTGTGTGTGTGTGTGTGTGTGTGTGTGTGTGTGTGTGTGTGTGTGTGTGTGAGTGTGTGAGTGTGTGAGTGTGTGAGTGTGTGAGTGTGTGAGTGTGTGAGTGTGTGTGTGTGTGTGTGTGTGTGTGTGTGTGTGTGTGTATTCCCATTAGAGACATATGAAGCAGCAAAGCACAGGTGTTGGTATGGGAGGAAAGGAAATGGACAATTTTGGACATGGTTCATTTACTTTGTACTATGAGTTTGAAGTGGTTTGGACAGGTAGAGTACCTTCAGTGATGTCACTGGGGTATAATCCCAAGAACGTGACAACTACATCCCTCACTCCCTGGTTTTTAGCCACTATAGTATAGTATAGTATAGTATAGTGACTATACCCTCGGTGGCTGTGACATTGGCCTTGTTCACTGTGTTTATGGCAAGATACCAATGTTCAAAACAATGGGTTGTGCATGTCGCTGGTACCGGACACAAGAGTTCAAAAGGATAAAGGTCTGTGATGGAAATATATTTATAATTAACCTAATTAATGATAAGAAAGGACTGTATAACAACTTCGATAGCAGAGCTGAATGTAGAAATACTTCAGATTAATTAAAATAATCAGATTACAATTGCTGCTCAATCATAAAACCCCGGCAGGGAGCAAAAATGGTTATAAACCTTTTAAACCAAGTAAATATTAAACTTTATCTTTAATGGTATAATGTTAATCTAATAAAACTATATTAATAAGCCTTTCAAGGATAAATACTTTAGAGGAAAAACTACAATACTAAAAATGAGAGAATAGGTATTTCAGAGTATACCAGAGTACCTGAGAAGTATTGACACAAGCCGACGAGCCCAAAGCTTATGGTTTTTCAGATGATATATTCCAATTATATGGGGAGAAAAATCATGGTACATCCATCACAGTGTTCAAAGATCTCCCACGGACCAAATGTCCGTGAACATATTATATACTGTATGTAATCCAAACAATCTCTGACACTAATGCATTTGAGTTCAGAGGTTAACAAAAAGTGAATAATGGCGACACCTA
Organism: Protomyctophum parallelum; assembly: GCF_964188405.1. NCBI lineage: Eukaryota > Metazoa > Chordata > Actinopteri > Myctophiformes > Myctophidae > Protomyctophum > Protomyctophum parallelum. The sequence goes on from NC_139718.1 coordinate 10,693,696, forward strand.
TCGCTGGGAGGTTTACACTTACACCCGGGAATTCCAGGAAGTCTGACTGATGGGAAATGTAGTTCTTTAAGTGTAGGTGTTGTTTATAACTGTGTTCCGGGACGACTAGTTAACGTTAGTTGGAGACTACTCACACTAGCTGTCTACCTCGGCACTGCACCGAGGTCGAATAATAATAATGTTTTCCACCGAGAGGCAGATAAACGGGAAACAAAACAATTCTTTATCTACACGCTGGCTGGGGCAGAAGTGAGATGTAACTCAGTGGGACAGCGTGACCTGAGGCACATGAAAAATACATGGACATGGGGCATAGGATTAATAATTAAACAGCATCCTACAAACAATTAAAGTCTTAATAATTACAAATTATCCATCGGTCTGCACTGCAATATTGCTCCCAAGTGTTTACTTAAAATACAGAAAACATTTACATGCTGGTACAGACTTTTGTTCTCTTGGAAATATCAATGTTTACCTCAGCAAATATGAATTGAGTCGATATAATGGTGGTCATGGACCGAATGCGCATCACCCATCCCTATGCCAATATTGGCACCGTGCCTAAGGTTGCCTACCAGTGGTCTATAGAAACAATGGCTGTCATTGCGGGAAAAGAACCAAGATTTGTGCTTTATTGTTAATAGTTCTTTCAAGGTCTATTGTTGTGCATCTCCCTCCAGGCCAGATGGCTGACATATGATGTGAACTGTGTACAGCGTTGGTGACACAATCGCCTCTTCACAGTGTGTCTTCCTGTCTTCTATTCAGTGGTTCGGACCGTTTTCACACCATGCAAATCTGGTTTCAAATGACCGTACTGTCTCTGGGTGGAACGGAACAAACACTCGACGCATGCCACGCATGCACGCACTCACGCACGCATGCACGCACGCACGCACGCACGCACGCACGCACGCACGCACGCACGCACGCACGCACGCACGCACGCACACACACACACACACACACACACACACACACACACACACACGCACAGATACAGACACACATAGATACAGACACACACTGGGTGGAACAAATGGCCCGCCTCCCCTCATTCCTTCCTGGTAATTTGTTATTGGGGGACAAAGCCCTGTTTTATGTGGAGAAAAGGTTGAGGCTGAAAAAGAGTTTTGTGTTGGATGCTGGGATCGCTGCCAGCCTGACTGCATGGGTGCTGCTACAGCCCACCACTTCTCCCTTTAATGTCACAGGAAAATTATTCAGTTTCTTTGTTTCATGATTTGCTATATATTTTCAGTATTCTGTTATTGAAAATATATAGCCAGTTTGTTTGCGTAATTTCCTTGTTAAATCTAAATCCGCCACGCTCGGATGTCTTTATGGTCGATCAATAGCCGGCGCCTACAATTTATGAGACACAATTTATGTGAGAGTCACATAAATTCACCCAGTGTTGAACTAAATGTTGTTGCCATCACAACTACTGTGGGCTAGTAGTTACCCTGATGAGTCAGCAGAAAGTGTCATTTATCATTCGGATAAGGCTTGTTTAGGTCTGTAAGGTTAAAGTGGTTAAACCGATTTGAATGCTACAGTTAAATATACCACTGATGTACAGTGCGATGGTAGGCCTACAGTATGAAAGTGTTACGTTTAACCCAATAATAATGGAAAACGTGTGGTAGGATTTAGAACATTATAGTTTTAGAACAGTGCTTCTCAAATGTAGCAGATGTACAAGCTCACTGTGATCTTGTACATCTGCTATTTAAAAAAATAATAATAATAATTTAATCTTGAAAGTGAATTTCACAACTCTGCTCTTCTGTGGGTCCCTGGCACAAAATGTTTTTAGATGTGGGGGTCCGCTGTCAAAGACATAATTTTGGGGTCATTGGCATTTGGCACGTAAACATTGGTTTGAAGGCATTTGTAGAATTGGCCTCAGGTCTTGATCGATGAAGCCCTACTGTATATACTGTACCCAGGGTAGTGTTGTAGTCGAGTCCACCTAAAACGAGTCCAAGTGAAGACCAAGTCCAAGTGGGGGGCAAGACCAACGAGAGCTCTTGCCAAGTTGCCAGATTTCCTTGATTATTTTTTCTCATTTGATATAGATAAAACCCTGCGAGAGCAGGCAGGTGTGTCAGCTGCTCTCTGTTACTCAACAAGATATCTGTCTATAAGCGCCAGACAGCTCTCTTATAATGTTATGGGTATAATATATAATGTTATAATGTATAATGTTATTCATAATATGGGTATAATAAGTTTAAAGATGGAGTGCCACAATTTTTGTTTTAGCCACCTGCTCTGTTGTATAGTTGCTCATGCTCTTCTCAAGGAGTAGGTTGTTTCTTTTATAACCACAGTGGTCGGGCTTTGATACAGAGTGTAGTGTCACTGTGTGCATTCTTGTTGGCTGTAGTATATGTAGGTCCTAATACTTATACGAGGCTGTAAAGTCAAGAATTAGAAGTATGTTGTGTCGCGCTGGAAGTCATGTTGCCATGTCTGGCTATTACAAGCGACTTGGGCTTGTTTCATATAAGTAACTTTCAGGGGAGATGTGGTTGACTTGACCAATGGTTCATGTGAAGGACCCTCAGATTAATATGTTGTTAAAAGCATTGGTGTTGTTGAAACGTTTTCATAAATGTTCACGGCAACTTCTGTGACATATTTTTGTGGACCTGGCCGCTTATTTCATTAAATCTGGCGACTTTTGCTGAAACTCAATGCAGTCAGATAAAGGACAGTTTTAATGCCAGGGTGCTTAGCTGGAGGAAATCAATAGCCTACAATATATTGTAGTAGGCTAAATGATCTATCAAACTAATTGTTTCTGCTGTTAAACTATGATTTAATTGGATGATGAGCTGAGCTGATTGCGACAATAGGGTCAATATAATTGGAGGAAATAAATAAATGATTATAAAAAATCAGAAAAAACAGATCTGATATGGTATGGATGCGTGGATTATATGCATATACATGGATGGTGGCAGTATAAGTGCATAATGGTGCTTATACGATATCTCAGAAATATGGTAAGTGTTCACTTCTAACTTTTTTTTACATTACAGACACCAATTTGTCATTTTGTAAACAAAAGGGCAGAGCCATGGGCTGTCCTTTTATAAGGAGGGGGAGGGACTAGGACAAGTGGGTGGTCTTAAAGGAGGAGGCGGAGGGACTGGATTAGGTGGGTGGTGCTACGGTTAAACTCACGCATACCTAATGAACTGGTGGGTGTGTCCACATAAAACCATCATTTTAACAGATACTGTAGTGTACACTTTTTTGAAAATATTATACCTCATATACACCTAAATACACCTGATGATCATGTTTAAGTGTGAAAAAAAATCACGGCACTCCATCTTTAACTTATTTTATTGCATTGTAGTGACTCGAGTGGACTCTGTATAGGGGAGGAGTCCCTTTGGTCCCAATGGTCCGAGACCGAGACGAGACGTACTCGAGACCGGACTCGAGTACTTCAACACTAACCCAGCCTACCGAGGGATCTATACTTGGTACCCCCACTTTCAAATCTCTTCTATCCAAAAATAGATGATCTACAAAATTGAAAGACAGGAACCAAATGGCTGCCTACGGGTCTGTAACTCAGGGTGTCCAAATGGACCTATGGACCCGGTCTATACTTAATGGACCCGGTCTATACATTAAGTATAGACCGGGTCCATTAAGTATAGACCGGGTCCATAGGTCCTGGGATGAAGACACACATCAAAGTCTACTCTAGACCACATGAGTCTAGGGATCACACGAGCTGAGCACGATCCGCTCAGGCGTGCGTGCGCGTGTGTGTGCGTGCGTGCCTGCGTGTGTGTGTGCGTGCGTGCCTCATTTGACCGGAGCTTGACCTGAGGATACAGCTGACATCCACATGCTCTTCCAAGGACACAAGGGGTCCTCATGGGAGTCGTGTTGGCCTTTGATCTTCTTGTCCCCCTCTAGCAAACATGAACACACTTCTATTTATTCTCCTCTCTGTCCTCTGCCATCTTTGCCCCTCTCTGTGTTTTTATTGTTGCTCTCCATCCCCCACTCCATCTCTCTCTCTGCGTCCCATATTTCCTGCCGTCATTGCATTCTGTTGTTTGCTCGTTGTCTTCACTTTCTGATCCTCTCATGTTTATTTTTAGTCTCTTAAGTTGTGGTCAGTGGTCACTCACAGCCTTAATCTGACCAATGGATTGGTTAATACTGTAGTGTCTCTGTCCGTTCACTCACCTTTCACCCATCCGTCACCTGAGTGACGGATGGGAGACTATGAGACTATCTATGGGAGATCATGAGACTATGAGCCATGCACTTTTAACCCTCTATTCTTAGTAAAAAAATTACTTGGGCCCATTATTTCGACACCAAGGTATGCTGGGGTTGTCTGTCTGTCTTGTCTTCCTCCCTTTAATATCTGCCCCAATCAGGTTAAAGTTTATTATTATATGTATGCTGGGGTTCGAGTGATTTCTGTCTGTCTGTCTCTCTTGTCTTCCTCCCTTTAATATCTGCCCCAATCAGGTTAAAGTTTATTATTCATAACACATGTACTTGATGTTGTGTCACATGACCTTAATAAGAGGTCTAAAAAGATCAGCCTCACTATTCTTCCCTCTGGCTCAATATCTCCTGACTCCCACATTTAGTATTAAACGCTTCCTGACATTTTAGTTCGGTTTATCTGAATGCAGATTGCTGCTGAACGCCAGCAGCAATCTGAAGTCATACGGTTGAACGAGGGGGTTCCAATTCCAAATGGACCCATACAGGTGGTCTGTAACTCTGAGACTGTACACATGAAACCAGATGGACCCTTACGGGTTTGGTTCATTCGTACACTCTCAGAGTTATGGGGGTCCTTGAAATTCAACAGTTTGAGAACCACTCCTCTAAGCCCCACCTAAATGAAGCAAGCATTTCCAACTTTAAACAGTATATCGTATCTAATATACATTCGAAAAGTTGTCACGTGGCGCAAAAGATGTGCGCACTAGCCAATGAAAAGATGTGCGCATGTGGCGACAAGCCAATGAAAAACAGTTTCGCAACTGAACTGTGCAGCTGATATATATATTATATACAGCATTGTCATATTTAAAAGGCGCTTTATAGCTTCTCTCAGCTCAAAGCGTGTATGAATAAGGAGATAAATGAACAGCTGACGTCGGTGGGAGAGGACGTCGTGTGTGTGTGTGTGTGTGTGTGTGTGTGTGTGTGTGTGTGTGTGTGTGTGTGTGTGTGTGTGTGTGTGTGTGTGCGCGCGCGCGTGAGAGGGAGGTAAACAGTCAGCAACACGTTAAATTTCTACTTCTACTAAAGAAAGAGGCAGCGATGGGGCCATAAGTCCATATCCATAAATTCGGGGACATAAATTCCGCAAAATACTGTTAAACATGACGGCATCAGCCTGCTGCATCCTCCTAGCTGTTGTGTGCTAAGCTAAATCATCATACAGAACCACAACAGTCAACACGGCATTGACCAGGGTTGCCACATTGACTGAGAGGGAAACAAGCAACCAGGTCTATGAAAATGTTAACAGGCCAGATCAAGTCAGAAAATCCGAAAAAGTCAGAAAATAAATCTAGAATAAGCAACAATATTGCTGACTGTCAAACATCATTGTCCAATGTTGTTTTAGAGCAGTGGTTCTCAAACATTTTCATGTCATGGACCACTAATATTCTATATATATATATTTATATATATATATTATATATATATATATAATATATATATTTACTATATATATTTACTATATATACACACCGGTATATATATTCTTAGGCTATGAAAAGTGTGCCCTGGGACAAAAAAGGTTGAATTAAGCGGTGGCCAAAAGGTAGATCACGATCTACCAGTAACGTCAGATCAGGGGTTTTGTCGGCCAGCGCCAAAAATGCTCCCCGACAGCATAATCGGAGCAAATACCGGGCAGTGTCTATGAGCCATAACGTGTTGACTACACTACACTACACTAATAAGGACACTTAATAATAACTAATAACCCATCCGTTACTACATGTGGAGTCAACTCCGGCAATTTCCTTCTTCCCATAGTGTGCGGCAAAGTAACTCTGGGATGAGCGGCCGCAAAGCGGCCGCGAAATTCTAGTATGTAACAAGTGCGACTCATTGCACTTGATAGAAGATACTGTCATGAAGGTCTAAGAGCTGTCATTGTCAGCCCAGTAGCTCTGTGACAGTTCCACATACCTCGTTTTGTGGATTTTGCTGTCATGAGTCCGTGAACACCACTTGGCAGGTGGTTGGATAGAGAGCTGAGCCTACTTTCATACGGCAACAAGATTATTGTAATGTTGCCGCTTATCAGCGTTGCTGAATAAACCACAAGCTTTTCTGGGATTGAAAGCCTGACATGATAGTCATAATGTTGTGACAGACCAATTATTGTAGTCTCTTGGTGCTATGATCCCCTGCCTGGCTATACAAGTACAGTACATTGCTGCCTGGCCTCTTGAAATAACCCCAGTGCTGCAGTGTAGCCTACCTGCTGTACAGGCTGTCTGAATTATATCACAGGCATGAGGCATCAATCACCTGCTGTAGTATTATTGTCTTCCAGAGCAGAGACTTAATAGTATGTTTCCCCAAAGTCCACAGAGAGAATCTTTTGTACATCGGCAATTTCCAAAAATCTACAAGATCACAATGCCTCACCATGTGACACATTGTGAGCTTTGTAGTTCGGCTATTTTCAAATGGCCAAAATGTATAGGGGTTGAAGTGGTTCATGTATGTTTGTAATAATAATCAAAATCTACAAAGTAAAGTTTTCAAATAATTGTAGTGGAGCCAAAAGTCTAACATTTGCCTCTTAAATGTAGTCTAATAGAAGTGAAAGTACTGAACATTTGAAATACTCCAGTATTAAGATTAAGAGCGTCTGCTAAATGTAGATTGTAATTGTAAAAAAAACCTTACTTTTGACGTTTTGAGTAAATGTATTTAGTTACTTTACACCACAGGTCATGGAGGCTGTTCGGGGCTGATGATTGGCCCAGTCCGTTGGAAGCAGGCCTGTGACAGCCAGTCATTGTATTGCAGGGATTGATGGTGTCATGCTGTCATTGTGTCACTGTCAGGACCAGACCCACGGCAGATGCTGAACTGATAGAGAAAGGGTTTTGTCTCCGCCTCTCCGGGGGGATGTTCTCTTGTGTTTTCGCGCGCGTACCGGCGCGCCGCACACACACACATGGATAAGAACAGGGAGCCACCAAGGAGACATGTTTAGGTGAGGAGACATGGTGATGGTGGTTGTGTTGATATACCGTTTTATACGTGATGTTGGTTGTGTAGCGTTTTGTCTCGGAGGACATTATTTGTCGCTTTGCTTTCAGTTCAGTGGATCTCAAACTTCTTTGTGCCAAGGATTCCCAAATTGATATATATATATATTTGTCCTCGGACCCCCATCTGAAAAGGTTTTGTGCAAAAGAGATTTGTGTAAAAAATATTCAAAATTATTCAAAATCACTGATTGACTGAACACATGACTGTGATGCTATTAACACATTTTGCTTTTGTTGGTTATCAATGACAACATATTCTTTGAGTTTGACGGTTAGGGTAAAAGTATGGATATTGAGGTGACATTTTCATCATTGCACTGGTAACGTCACCACTGTGTATGTAAAGAGTTATTTATAACACACATAGTTCCTCATCATGCTTTGTTTCTACAGAAAGGGCTCGTCGTTATGGGACGTCCCCTCTCATAGGGAGCTGAACATATTACGGTAGTCAGATTATGATGCCTAGACAGCAACCGTCCTCTGAGTAACGCTGTTTGTTTGTTTTTACACAAAACAGAGACTTTTTTTTTATGTAGACAATACATAGAACTGTATCCACAGCCAAGGTTGATATTATCAAAGGATTCCCTATTGCACCTTGTGTACACAGTAAACAAGGTTTACTGTGTAACTCGGAGAGTGTGCAAATACCCAAACAAATGGTGGCATTTGTACACACCCTGAGTTAAATTAGCACTCAGGATTCCCCCCCCCCATTTTTTTTTACAGTTATATTAGCCTATAGTCCTATATTTAGAAGCTGCATTGCTGTAAGACTTCTGTCTCTTCTTGTCTGCCCAGTGTAATATTAATCACAAATGATAGTAATGGCAGGACTCATTGTTAAAGCGCTGCCAGAAAAACACAGTGGTTTGCGTGCGTGCGTGTGTGCGTACGTGCGCCTTGCGTGCTTGCGTGAGCCAACTTTAGAACAAGTGTGTCCGGTCACATTAATTGGTTTAGTCACTTATTCTTTAGATTATTAGCATTTCCTGCTATGAGCTCATCTTCTTAAAGCGGGAATTAATACTGTCTCATGTAGATGAGCTGTCCCCATGACAAAACCTACAGTAGAAGACATTGTTTTTTGGGTGCTGGCGGCGTGTTTCCTCCTCCGCGTCATCAGTGCCCATACCCGAAGGCGGGGTTGGCGAAAGGGCCTTTCTGTGTGGAGTTTGCATGTTCTCCCCGTGTCCCCTAGGGTAGGTACCCTCACAAAAACATGCAGTAATCCTGGTCTCTAAACTGCCTCCCCCTGGCCAGCCGGGGCGCCTGATGGAGGGGAAAGGAACTGGTTGGAATAACGTGTTCCTTCCACGCGCTACGTCCAACCAGGGAAACTCCCCCCTGTCAGGTGTAAAGGAGCAACTTGGACACTCAAGCATGAAGGAAGCATGAGTTAAGTCTGTTGCTCTCCCCAGGTTGGCGGAGGGTGTGTAGAGCCCAGGATCACATTAGATGATTGACACAGGGGTGAAAAATGGGTTACAAAATCGTGGGATAAAAAATATATTAAAAAAAAGAAGACATTGTTTTACATCATTACCCCATGGTATGTGATACCCAAATTCCTTTTCCAAATACCTCTTCAGACTTTGTAGGGTTTGTGATGATTTTCAGAATGTAATATTCAATAATATATGGTGCAGAACAGTAACTGTTGTGTGTGTACCATATGCGTATTTGAATTATCAGTATAAAAAAACTAACTTTGTGTTATCATGTGAGATAATTGTGTATATCAGTAATCATTTAATCAAATAAGCTGATGAAGGCTTTTTAGGCTGTTAGTGCTGTGGTTTTAGTAAATAATTGAAAAGGCTGTGAAGGCTGTGCACTATTTTACCCATATGGGCAAATGTGTAAACCAATTAGAGGTGGATTTACTGTGACTTAAGAGCCTGATCATTGATTAGCAGATGAATGTACTTGCAGGGAGCATCCGTAGTTAGTAGACTGGACCCCGCCCACTCTCTGAGTGGACTGCATCTCTTGAGCTTCAGGAAGCTTGAGTCTGATAATTAGTCTACATCAGTAGTCTAATCTCTGACGGTTTGCTTCCTCGTCCTCATTCTCATTTCAAGGTGCAATATCAAATGTTTTCGTCATTTCATCGTCCACTCAGACTTATGTGAAGTTGTGAACATCCCAGACAGTCTTTTAAGTTGCTCGATTCAATATTTAGATATTTGATATTCTTTTTAGCTGCCCCGTCCCCTTTCTATACAAACCCATTGTAACTTCTAAAATAACATTTTATTCACACACAAATAATTACATTATATAGCTTTAAAATTCTCAGTTTATATGTTGATCTATATTTAGCATAATAGGCTACAGTGAACACTCGCAACAGCAGCACAGTTAGGTCCCCAAGCATATTTGGTTTATCCAAATGAGTCGAGAGAGCTAATCACACATTTGACCTCAGCAGATTCCCCTGAAAAAAAAAAAGAAAAAAAAAAGATTTGGCACAATAAGAGCACCATTGTAACTTCTAAAATAACATTTTATTCACACACAAAAAAATCATTATATAGCTTTAAAATTCTCAGTTTATATGTTGATCTATATTTGGCATAATAGGCTACAGTGAACACGCGCAACAGCAGCACAGTTAGGTCCCCAAGCATATTTGGTTTATCCAAAAGAGTGGAGAGAGCTAATCACACATTTGACCTCAGCAGATTCCCCTGAATTCAATAAAAAAAAAACGATTTGGCAACAATAAGAGCACTGTTCCGCTTCACTTATTCCAGAAATATTCATTAAAAAAAGAGTCCTGAAACGTAACCTCAGCAGGCTGTGGGGGTTCAGTGTATCGCTTCATCAGGAGGAACATGCTAGTTAGTTTAGCCTAATCACCAGATGCTGCCGCGGCGGCACTGATGCATAATGCATCAGTCTGTTGTTACCAGTCTGCAGGGAAACACGGCACCGATTTACATTAATATTTCATCAGACCACTCTGACATCAATGAGTGTGTGTGTGTGTGCGTGTGCGTGTGCGTGTGCGTGTGCGTGTGCGTGTGTTAATGAAGTGGACCCTGGTGGCCCTTGCTTGGCCTCTAGCAGGGTGTCGGATGCAGAGGTGAAAACGGTGTGTTAAGCTACATTTAACTCAAAGGACAGACCGAGACCGCCAAATAACAAGCATGCAGGACAGGCTGAATGACAAGACAATAGACAGACAAATGAATAAATAACAAGGAGGGAGGGAGAGAGAGAGAGAGAGAGAGGGAGAGGGAGAGGGAGAGCGCACTGGCAAATAGAAAAAGCGAGGCATAGTTCATGAAGAAAAGCCTTGGTAATGTACAGTATGCAAGCTGCAGGCTCGTCTCAGACAAAACATTTTTATATACATGAACTTGTTCTCAAATGTGTTGATATCGTCCTCCTATGAACCCTCTGTCTCAATCTATCTCTCTCCGCTAGAGCCCAGTGTTCCTGTCTGCTGTCGACTTGACGATTAATCTTTGTAGGGCATAACTAATGGAATCTCTCTCGCTCTCTCTCTCTCCTTCCCTCCCTCACTGTCTCTCTTTCTCACTCTCTCTCCCTCCCTCCCTCCCTCTCTCTCGCTCTCTCTGTGTGTGGTGGTCAGATGACAGTGCATCAGCAGCCAGCAGCATGGAGGTGACGGACCGCATCGCCTCCCTGGAGCAGCGGGTGCAGATGCAGGAGGACGAGATCCAGCTTTTAAAGTCCGCTTTGGCCGACGTGGTCCGCAGGCTCAACCACTCTGAGGAGCAACAGGCCATGGGCACACGCAGGGGGCCCACCAAAGGTAACGCATTCACACATTCATTCATGCCTTAATTCCTTGGTTCATTCTTGCATGCATGGGGGTGTACTGAAGACAGCATGTACAGTATAACGCAGTGGTTCCCAAACACTGGGTCGGGACACATTTGTGGGTCGTGGACAACTTTGTTTATTGGTATTTTCACAGAAGCATTTACAGCTTCTCTTTAGAGAACAAAACAGACAAACAAATAGAGACAAAACAAAACAATACAAAACATCCGTCAAACAGTACACGTCCATGATACGTCCATAAACCGTGTTACAGCACAGCACCACGGTAAACCAAATCATGAATTAAAAACAAAATTCAATGATTGTTTTTCTACTCAGGGCCTCAGTAATTTCATGAAGAAATAAAAAAATCAAAGAAATTCCGTAAATTAGAAAACAAATGTGAGCTTGGTAAATTCATTGATAAAAATGTGTGGGAACCCGTGGAGTAGAACACTCTGATACAAAGTTTTTATAGATTGAATAGGTACACATACAAATCAATGCAAAGTTATGTGTATCTAAATAATCTACAACAGCTGGCTTCGGCTTTTGTTCAGCGACGCGTCAATCAATCATGCGTTTTTGTTTCACTAGTTCCCTTCTCTCTCCTCACCTGCGTTCCTTAATGGAAGAACTCATTCTTGCTGTCAGCCAGCTCCCTGTGCGATGTAACACATCACATCATTACCTATCAGTTAGTAAAAAAAACATTTTCAAAAACCTTAATTCCTTTTTGTAAAAAGAAATCATAAATAGCTGATCTATGAGCTCATAAGTCCTGGTGTGAAGCTGGTAGACATTGTCAATCAAACATCAGGTTTCAGGACAGCAGGCTTTTGATATTGGCTAAAAAAGTGTGAAAGAACTTGCAGTCCACTTCAGTAATAGTGGAACACGCACGCACGCACGCACGCACGCTCGCACGCACGCACGCACGCACGCACGCACGCACGCACGCACGCACGCACGCACGCACGCACGCACACACACACACACGCACGCACACACACACACACACACACACACACACACACACACACACACACACACACGCATACAGTATGAACACGCACAGCCGCACATTCTCCCAGGAACACCATCCCTCTCTCTTTGTCCATTTCTTTCTCTCTGTTTCTGTGATGTTTCCTTCGAATCCCACTATTTCCTTCCATTTTCAATTGCCCCATGCTCCTCCTTGCTCTGTTGTTATTTTGTGGTATCTACTGTATGTGTGTACATGTGTAGACCCAGCTTTGATGAGAAAGTCTCCCTCAGCTGACAGCAATGTTGGCAAGCCAGGTAGGCCTCCTGTTCTGCTTGTTTGCACTGATCAGGCCTGCTGTAGTGCTGCTGTGCGTGCGTGAGTGTGGATCATTCTACATACTGTACTGATGAATCACTGCCCGCTAATCTCATGTCAGACATTACGTCACTAGGAAACTGAGAGTCTGTGACCACTGGGCACTTCAAAAGCCAAGTACTTGTAAGGCTGCCACCGTTGCTGCGTTGATCAACGTTTATTTTCTAAGTGCGACTAGTTAGGGCTATGGATATGTGATAAAAAAAATAATCTGATTGCCCAGGCATTCATCGTATCCCTTGGTAACCAACCTCGAGACTGGTTGTATCCGCCCCTGCTATAGAGCGTCGCAGTCCCGCCCCCTTTCATGACCATGAAGAGAATTTCTCATTTTTCCCATAGATGTTTCAAAAAGTATTTATTTAATGACCGATAAGCCTCAGACAAAGCCAACTCGGATGGTGACAATTCATGACAATAAATAAAAAATATTGGGCAGAACAAATAATTAGAAAGAAGAAAAACAACCAAAAAAAGTGTTGTACCCTTTTTGAGCGGTGCCTCCGCTCCATTACGGACCTATGTCCGTCCGTCCGTATGTCTGTCTCTGTGTCTGTATGTCCGAGCACGGAAAGCTGCAATACCTAAAGTGGCCAGTACAGTACAGCACAGAGTAAAGTGGTACAGAGTACACTACAGTACGAGCCTGGGCCGTTCCTGGGGCTCTGTACTGTATGTTCCGGGGACCCCATACGGACCACCCGGGGACCCCCACACGGACCCCCACACGGACCCCCGGGGACCCCCACACGGACCCCCCGGGGACCCCCACACAGACCCCCCGGGGACCCCCACATGGTAACTATCATTTCTCGACCGTTTCGGACGTGCGGCAGCTCGCCGGAAGTGAAACTGAAACGCTTTACCAACGCTGTCTGGGAGTAGCCTATTGGTTAAGCACAAACGACACCAATGGGTGTGGTTTGTGCAACCCCTCGCAACCGTTTGGTTGCAAGGAAGCGACCCATTGGTGTGGTTTGGGCCATTGAATTGAACCAGTTGAATCACTCAGGTCGACTTGGGTCGATGTGCAACAGCACATATCACACCGCTGGGACGAACGCTAAAACCGTCTCGTGACTCTCGTCCCGTCTCGACCCTTTCGTGTGCTTTGGGCTTCAGACAACCTTGGGCTATGATGAATGTCCGGGTGATAAGCTATATACCGTTTCAGTTAGGCATAAACCTTGTATCTCCATATCTTTTTATGTTTATTTTTCATCATACTACAGTGTCACACAAAAGTAGCACAAAATTTTAAATTTGAAAGTGGTTAAGTCTGTCTGTGGCATTTATAGATAGCTCACCAATGAAAAGTATTAACAAGAGCTTGTGGCTAATTATAACTATGTTGGATCCATTAGTACACGGGGTTGTTTTTTTTTTCGTTTTCTGAAAAAATACATTTTGGGACATACAAGGTTTCCACACGGCAGCAACAACAATATGTATAATTTATGTATGATATTTGTGTGAAACCTAACAACAAATTCTGCCTGTCGCAGTATGACACACTGTAATGGATGTTACTAATCAACAAACATACACACTGCCATTACCATACCTGTCTCATGTAAACACTTACTGTATGTCTGCAACCTCTGTTTGCTGCACCAATAATAGTGATGGATGATGATGTCTTTTTGAATACATTCTATTAATTTCTGTAATGTCACTCTGCATGGCCCCAGAGGTGGGTGTGAAATACATAGCACATGTGGTGATGTCTTTGATGTTCACATATTCACCAAGCTATTCAAAGACTTCGCACACATACAGTAGACTACAATCAAGCACGCCTTAAAGTATTTCATGTCACATTGCCCAGGTCAGGATTGCCCTCTTCCCATGACATTTGGATGAAAGAAATACATTATAATTCTTATCTCAGTCACATGGGTAAATAATATGGATGGATACAGGTCATACAGAGACTCCATATTTTCCACAGCATTCTGGAAGCTCACTTCTTGAGACTTTACCTCACCCGCCTAACACTCCTCCTTCCTTGTATTACTTCTTGTTGGCAATTTTGACAATCTTGTTGGCAAGTTATGCCATGTTGACTATACTGCATGCCTTGTTGAATATACTGTATATACAGTACTATGCAGGTATATATTACTTGACATGCTAACATGCTTGACACGTTACTTTGTTTTCGGCACTAAATTGTTTTCTTTACATTATGTGATTATCATTTGTTGACTAACCACGTGACCCCAGTATCCCTGTTATAGTGTGAATGTTCGCTGGAGATATGGGGCGGCCATGGCTGAATGGGTAGAGAGAGAGAGAGGCTGCCTCCTGGTTGGCCCTGGTCTATGTGTCAAAGTGTCCCTGAGCAGGCAAAGATGTTTAGGGATAAGGGGTATAGCATGGGCGGAAATTGGGCCCTTAACCTCTAAAGGCTCATTCATACTCCAGTTTTAGGTGACAAGCAACTCACCGCGGTGTAGTTTTCTAAAGTTAGAAAACTACAGTAGCAACTTATCGCTCACCCTGACACATCTCTCTGTTTTTACTAACCGTCACTCTGGCTGGCCAATGCCTAGCCTACATTTTAAGTAGGTCTACAGGCAGTCAGGCACAAGCATGTATTCAAGCCCGGCTACACGTGCACACACTTTCTGAATTCCTTTTTCTCTATGATCCTGATCTCTCTGCTTTGTACCACCCAAGGTTTGAGCCTTATCTGGTTTATCATCTGTTGTTTTGGTCACACATCATCCATACACAAACATACACCTTTATATAACCACACAGCTGCACGCACGCATGCACGCAGTCACACACGCACACACAGTGTGTGTGTGTGTGTGTGTGTGTGTGTGTGTGTGTGTGCACATGCGTTAAATTAATAAACAATTAAATCTGCAGTGTTAATTTAATAAACAATGTTCTGCACCTACAGTATATACTGTACGCATGCACAAATGCACGCACTCATTTACACACACACACACACACACACACACACACACACCCCCACACACACACACACACACACACACACACACTGACTTTTTAGTATTCTGCAGTGGTAGAACTGGAATTGTTGTTGCGTGTGCGGTTTAGGGGTGTAATGAAACGTGTGACAGATGAACCTAGTGCTGCGTTCATAGAGCAGAGGGCAGAGGCCATTCAACATACTCATTTATCTTTATAAGAGTCCCTCACACGTGATTAATAAAACATCAGCATCTTTTACACACAAAGAAAATCTCAGTGCTCAAAATTCCCTTATTTTTCCAATGAGGGAAAACATGGTACATTCAATAAACGGAGACACCTACTTTTTCTATCAATATCTCATTCAGTCTGTTCCACAGCATGGTCTTGTGCTAACATATTTCACAACTCTTTCAGCAACTCTCAGTCTCAATTAAGCACCCATAGGTACAGTACAAGTACACTACACAGTAAGTGGTCAAATGTTCCAAGTTCCAACCCTTTAATGTGAATTGTGGGTTATTCCTCTTCTAGCCAGGCCAATGATAGCGACCCTGCCTTTGCGACCCACGGTGAACAACGGGACAGTCCTACCAAAGAAAGGCAGTGGTTCCCTCCCATCCCCGTCCGGATCTGGTTCCCGGAAGGACGTTGCTACGCCAACCAACAAGAGGTGAGAAGACATCCCAATTCTGCTGGAAAGATGCGCAGAAAATAGCAGATCTACAAGCTCACATTGCGTTGTGAGCTTGTCGATCGCCTATTTTCACACAAGAGATTGGGTGTAGAGGGAAAAAAAGTGTACAGTTGCAAATCGGGTCAGTTTTTATTAAGAATAGATCGGGTTTAACGTTACATTTAAATGTGCAAGAGTTACACTCCATCCGCACTTCCAGCGATGCGAACGATGAACGTTGTTTTTCAATGAGACTGTCCTCACATACCGCGAGCGACAGAGCGGCGTGCAGTGATGTCATCCAACCCTCCTATATTCGCTCGCAGAGTCTCTTTGAGATTCTATGCGTAATATCGCCGTCGGAACGCTCGCTCCTTTCCTGTGCAGATGCAGGTGTTAGGCAGGCTAATTTTCATCTGTAGTCCCTGGTCAAGTACAGCAAACGGGAACATGGAAAAAGAAAAACAATTATCACGTCATAGGGCACAAGACATCCACTTATCTAGTCTTCAGATTTATTAGAGAAATCATGACTTGCTATGAATGGGATATAAATGTTTCAGCTAAACCGCTACAGCTCATATGTCCTAGACATCTAAATGAATGGTCTGTATTACTGGGTGTTGGAGCCCAGAGGCTGTGTTCTGTTCATACTGTATAACCACATCCATGTAGGTCCCAGAGGAATTGACCACATACTGTATGCAACATCTGATATATTATCCCCTGTCATAACATTTGATTTGATAGCCTTTTCAATGCCACAGCCACTGACATTTTACATGTCTGATAAACACTGAGGCAGTGCTGTCATCATAATCTATGCTCCTGTCCTGACATTCAGTCACTACAAGACTATAGATTGAATTAGTGTGTGCGTGCGCGTGCGTGTGTCCACGCACGCGTGTATGTGTCCGCGCACACGTGTATGTGTGTTCACGGAGAGCCCAGGTTATCAATCTTCTTCTGGCAGGAGGAACAATGGTCTTGTTCCCATCACTGTCTGGCACTGGAATTATCATAATCAGATGACCGTGAGGAGAGAGCAGGGACCCATTCCATTTGAGATTGCAGTTCCCTCCAATTATCCAATGCATCCTTGTTTATTCCCTATACAATAGGTATGTCCCTATACTGTACCTATTGTGCTGAATATAAGACTTCGTTTTTTCCCCCAATGGAAATATCCTAAAAAACGGGGTCGTATTATAATCGGAGACTATTTGACATTCAATGTTCTTTTTCCACAAATGAGGAATGTATCCCAACATGAACCAATATATTCTTGTTAGTTGCTATTCTATTCCTGAGCTTGGGGAATATAACAAGGAAACAGCTACATACCGTACTTTGGAACGCAGCCAGTGACATCTCCTCTCCAGTCTAAATGAACCCATTAAAACCTGAGGCTGATTCTACAAATGCCTTCTAGACCAGTAGTTCTAAAACGTTTCCGTAATTCAAAATGATTCAACATTTTTCAATCACTTTCAAGATTTTTCAAAAATGTTCAAAACTAGCAGATGTACAAGCTCACAGCGTGGCACGCAGTGAGCTTGTACAAGTGCTATTTTTGAATACCATCAGATCATGGTCTGATTTTGAATCTAAAATGGCTTTGTGTTTCTGTTATTGTCCTGGCTCTGCTCTAATTGAGAGCAATTTAGAGGTTTAGGATTCAATGGTTTGTTTACTACCCTGTTCCCTGTAATGGATTTAGTATTGTTTAAGCCTTGTGGAAATGTGGTGTTTAATTTTAAAATCCACTGCTTCTCTGCATATCTTAGGTTAGGGTTTGAGGTAGGTTGTCCAATGACTAGTCTGAACTAAGTACTGCACCCGTACGTACAGTAGATATACACCAGGACAGATACTAATATGAATGTGCAGTAGGAAATGTCAGTCTGGTTTCTTTGAGGCATTTCTCTGTGTGCCAGGCAACCTAAGCCTGGACTGATATTTGTGCTTGTCTGGTTTTAACTAGACTGGGATGAACTCCTTTTGATGTTTTCTGATCAGGTCTATGGGGGATATAACTTTGTGTCAGCAGGCGGTCGTTCCAGGCAGAAATGTTCTCCAAAAGTAAATTATTAATTTGATGAATCCACATTTTTTTTCACTCTTTGGTCGGACACAGTGACCAGAGTTTGATTCTGCCTATGCTATTCAATGGGAATGGAGCATTTTGTTGCCATCGCGTGGCTTTCCGCTACGTTCCCATTGAAAATCATTGGCAGAATCTGCCACATAGGCAGAATCAAACTCCGTGTGTCCGTACACTTACAAATATATATTGATTTATTTAATTATTATTATTATTCAAAAAGGTTTTCAAAAATCTAAAAAAAGGTTTCTTCAAGTAAAACTCCCTCGTAGCGTGACTGGTGAGACTAGACTACTCGATTCAGCTTTCATGTTGGGGAACAAAAACAAAGCGGCTCTAATGGTAAACCACAACTGGAAACCACCTTCTAGAATCTTCTAGAAGGATCACATTGGTCACTTCAGAATGGAAGCCAGGCTTTCCTCCGTGTGGAAAGCCTGTCTTCAGACTGTCTTCCCACTCTATTCACGATGTATATTTATATGAATTTGATATTGTTTATCTTTTGGTTTATGTTCTATGGTTCTGTGGCCTTTGAGCTCTGGGCCCAATAAAATACATTTTGTTGACTTGCGTGTCACTTTCTAAGCCATTACCGGTTGCGTGTTTGGTCATGAAAGGAGATTATGAAGCGTTTCTGTTTGTAGGGCAGTGCTTGTGTTTGTGCTGTTCTCAATGTTCCAATATTTACTCGATCAGAGGAGCTTAGAAACCACACAGTACACGCACACGCACACGCACACACACACACACACACACACACACACACACACACACACACACACACACACACACACACACACACACACACACACACACACACACACACAGGCACACCAAGAATGAAAGACATTAACTGCTTTCGGCAGGGGCAATCATGACACAGATGGTATTTGATGGTACTTAAAGGCAGATGTATACCCATTGTACTTTGGGCTACACTGGTCTAGAGGGTTTACAGAATATGTGGTGTATTTTATCCCCTCGCTCCCTGTCCTGCATGTCTAATATCCCTGTCCTCTTCCATAATGACATTTACATATCCTGCCCACCCACATTGTGATGTCTGTCTGTCTGTCTGTGTCTGTGTCTGTGTCTGTGTCTGTGTCTGTGTCTGTCCAGTCTGTCTTCTCTATCTGGCCCTGCCAGATTTCTCTACTTCCCCCTCAGGTGAGAATGTTCCTGAATATATTGTTGGTCACGCTCTAACATCCTTAACCCCATACTTAAGGCTCATTCATAGTCTGGCTTTTCGGTGGTGAGGTGACCACCGCTCCGGCTCATACATAGTCTGAAATCCAGACTATATATGAGCCTTTACTGTCCTTTAATCTAGTGGGCCTCAGACATCGTCTTGCCAAGGATCCCTAAATTGATCCCCAAATGTATTTGGCCGCGGCCCCCCATCTGAAAAACATGGGTCACAACATTTTGTACCAGGGACCCCCATAAGACAAATTGTCAAAATTATTGAAAATGTTTCCATTTTTTCCACGTTTTTCAAAATGTGCTCATCTAGAAGCTCACAAATGAGCTCTTAGATCGGTTAGCTTAAGTATAAAATGCGTAGTTAAAACTGATTTTGATGCTAAATTAACTGATTTTTCTGGGGACCCCTTGGAACCCCATCCACGACCCCAGTTTGAGAACCACTGCTTTGTGATATGAACCCTGGCTTCCCTATTCTTGGGGCGAGCATTTGGCAAAAATAACAGATCATGTCCCAACCCAACACGTTGTGAGCTTGTAGATCTGCTATTTTCAGAGTCTAGAAGAAAAAAGAAGGTAGCCTGGGTACTCCGGACCAGTCAAACAAGTCTAGGGTTTAAGTGGTTAATGATGTGTTTTTTCATCATTCACCTGTTATTACTTAAGTCCCTAAAACAGAGTAACTATTATTTGGAATTACAAATTAAGTACCACCTCCATCATCAATAACAACGTGCTGTATATTCTTTTCTTGTCTAATCTCATTCACTGGAACAGCATTTGTGTACTTCAGACCATGAATAGGATTAGTCTAAACTGGTGTTTAGATATATTGGCATACATACTGCACTGTATTTCCAAAATGATTAGTATGGTTATTCACGGTACAAAATAATAATAATAATAATAATACAAAGAAGATGTCTCTCTCTCTCTCTCTCTCTCTCTCTCTCTCTCTCTCTCTCTCTCTCTCTTTCTCTATGTCTCTGTATCATTCTCAGTCACTCACCCACTCATTCACCCACTCAGTTACCCTGTAAAAGGGACAGCATCAGCAGCCATATCCAGGGGTTTGAATGGACTTGGCTCTGGTGGGATGGATTAGGTGTGAGTGGGCCTACCAGCCAATGGACTGCTGATCAGGGCTTTCCTTTGTGTAAATGAGCAGCCTGTCTGCATTACTGATGTTCAGGCTTGCAAAGGTTCTGTTAGCACGTCCACCAACTGTCCACCACACATGACTTTTAGGAGAAGAAAGAGGGAAGATATTGTGATTTAAAATCTACTCTTATTCTCCGAGCATTGTAGAATTTTGTTGCAGTAAAATGCATTATACTTGTGGGCTGGTCTCTTCCTTGCCTGACCTTTTCTGTAATGAAGTTCCTTTCTGTGGGTTCTTATCTATTTATGACATTTTTCATTCTATAATTCATAACGGCTTCAGACGAATCTGCCATATGGCTTAAGTTCCCTTATCAAAGAGACGGCATGACTGAATGTATAATAATAAGGCTAACTAAATTAATCTTTTACTTTGTAGTGCTATACTTGGATGAGAAAAGCATTTTTAGAAAAGCAGTGTCAGGTAGTTCCACGACCTATTTCTCTTACCTTCCCTATCATCCACCCCCCCCCCCCCCCCCCACACACACACACACACACACTTTGAACACCTCCATCTCTGTGCCGCAGCACCGTGAGGCGAGCCAACTCAAATGAGCACATGGGAACTCTCACGCGGAAGGATTCGGGCGACTCCAAGAGCAACCGAACCCGCGCCGGGTCCACCGGCAGCAACTCCAGCGGCAAAAGAAGTGACAGGTAAGGTCCTCGGTATCTATTTGTCATGTTCTGTTCAATTATGACATTTAGATCTATTTGATCTAATAAAAAAAATAAAAAAACAGCTTCAAGTCTGTACTACTTCCGTGTTGCATAAGAGTGACATCACTGTCCAGTCCTTGGTATCTTTACCTATAGGTATCTTTACCGTAGGCGTAGCCTTGTTTCAACGCGTGTGTTTATGATCAGCTGTCAGCAGCATAACGAAGCTCTAGCCTAAGATTTAGACTCTCGTAGGCGTATTTATCGATTCTGACGTCATCACTCTCTACGAGTGCCCCACTTGTCCGGTAAGTGTACGGCAAGCAATTACAACCCGTACGCCCGTAGTTTTCAATAAACAAATGTGTTTTGATCCACTCTGTCTCGGAATCTGGCATCCATCTTGGATTTTAAGTGGGGCAGCAGGGAAAGCACCTTAGATTTTGAATTTGTACAAGTTAAGAGTTACTTTGAGGCACAGCTTTTCAGACGACGAGCCATGAGGCAAGATCGCTTAGACTCTCGTAGAGAGTGATGACATCAGAATCGATAAATCTGTCTGTCTGTCTGTCTGTCTGTCTGTCTGTCTGTCTGTCTGTCTGTCTGTCTGTCTGTCTGTCTGTCTGTCTGTCTGTCTGTCTGTCTGTCTGTCTGTCCAGTCTGTCTTCTCTATCTGGCCCTGCCAGATTTCTCTACTTCCCCCTCAGGTGAGAATGTTCCTGAATTTATTGTTGGTCACGCTCTAACATCCTTACCCCCACCACTTAAGTGGTTAATGATGTGTTTTTTCATCTCTCACCTGTTATTACTTAGTCCCTAAAACATAGTAACTTGCCATTATTTGGAATTACAAATTAAGTACCACCTCCATCATCAATATCAATGTGCTGTATATTCCTTTCTTGTCTAATCTCATTCAGTGGAACAGCATCTTGGATTTTCCTCGATTATAAATGCGCAACAGTGCCCTGCGCAACACTGACGGCTAGGGGCGCTGTTGCCCATTTACAATCAAGGACAATCCAAGATGGATGCCAGATTCCGAGACAGAGTGGATCAAAAGTGGTTGTAATTGCTTGCCGTATACACTTACCAAGACAAGTGGGGCAGCAGGGACAGCACCTTAGATTTTGCATTTGTACAAGTTAAGAGTTACTTTGAGGCACAGCTTTTCAGACGACAAGCCATGGGGCAGGATCACTTAGACTCTCGTAGAGAGTGATGACATCAGAATCGATAAATACGTCTACGAGAGTCTAAATCATAGGCTAACAAAGCTCAGCTGTAGCTGTATTTTGTCACGTTCAGCGTTCGCGCTAATGAAAGACGGGATAAATATTTCATGTCAACATTAAAGTACAACTATCAGAAGATGTAACCCAGTTTAAGTAATCCGTCACTCTTCAAGTTTAACTAAAGTGTTTTCCATCTGTCCAAAATACAATGTCTGCACTGGGGCCTATCGCCAGGTCCGTACACCACTGTGTGGGGTCTTCAGGAGTTGACTAAATTGCTAATAATTGGACACTTTAAACCAAAACATCATTTTTATTTCACCAGACTAATGCCTCTCTGTCTCTTTCACCATTTCTGTTTCATTTGACAGCAAACAGAGGGATCCTGTGTTCAATGCAGGTAAGACCCACAAACCGCTTCTCAGATATTTGATCCCAAAAACTACGGTAGCAGTGTGCTATGGCTACGGTACCATTTACTCTTTCTACAGTTAACTAAATTCTCAGTGGCCGAAGGTGTGAATCAGATGTTTAATGTCTTTATTATTATAAATTATAAATTGGGAATATATATGAAATATGACCTTGCTAATGGTTTTGTGCACATTGGTTTCAGTCGTAATAATTAGGATCATTGTGCACTCCATCGATGCACACAGAGGACCACTAAGAGATTTTTAAGTGATGCGGTTTCCATCCTCGAAACACTCATTAACCCATTGGCCATCATTCTTAACCAATCAACTTCACCCTGCTCTTCCAAATCTCACTAAATCAT
The DNA here is from genome assembly GCF_964188405.1 of Protomyctophum parallelum. Taxonomy (NCBI): domain Eukaryota; kingdom Metazoa; phylum Chordata; class Actinopteri; order Myctophiformes; family Myctophidae; genus Protomyctophum; species Protomyctophum parallelum. Next base: position 10,716,951 of record NC_139718.1, read on the forward strand.
GCATTCTTCGATTCTCAGTGTTTTTGTTTTGTTTTGTTATGGCATAAGTATTGTGTAAATGTTTGAAAAGCATGAATTAGTCATCTGGTTGGCTGATCATTTTGTCCTATATTTGAGTCATAGGCTATATAAAGTGATTAAGTGGTAGCATTTTGTAAAGAGAGAAAAACAGAGTAGAAAGAGATTTCTTGTGGAAGAATGATCTGTGATCTATGTGGCATTCTCATTGATGTGCACGGGAGTGTAGAACTAGACTAACCCACTTTTCTAAAGAACAAAAACCATGGCAACAAAACAATGCCATGGAATAGGAAATTAGATGAGTATTGATTCAAATTCCCATCTTCCAGCAGTTATAGATTTGTTAGTAAATGGAATTCCTGATTCCATTAGATTTATACACCTGCCTTTGTTTTTGTTTGGTTGAGTCTGAAGTCATACAGTGGTGTCCCGGAGAGCCAGAGATGTTTTTTAATGCAATTTGTCTCGCCTCCAAGCTGGCTGACCCGCTGCCACTACCAAACCCCCTGATTTTGTCAAGTGAATGATTCTTGCATGCCTAAGCCACATATAAATCTATCTAAAGCCAGTTGAATTAAACAGATAGCCTCAGACCAGGGACAGCCATTGCTGAATGGGTAGAGACTAGTCCTTCTGGTCAATCAGACACTTAACTGTTACTGCTCCTAATAGTTAGAATGGGTTAAATGCAGTGGACAATTTTCAAATAATTATGTGCAAATGTACAGGGACAAAAGATACCTAGAAGAAGTGGGGACTTTGGGGAATTATTATTATTATTATTATTTGTTGGATTTTATTATTATTCGTAATTGTATTATTATAATAATTATAAAAAAATATGTATTTAAAACTGTGTAGACCTACAGCATAAATGTAATTGATGCTGCTAGAGCTGTTCATGTAAAAGGAGTCAATGTGCAGTTTAGTGATTCACACATTATCACATGACCCCTCGCATGTCAGCATTCCTTCCATGGGACATTCCTATAATTTTGTGGGGGTAAATGGGCCCTTAGGTCTCCCTAAGGCCATGATCCCTACCCTTGCTATCCGTGTTTGAATGCTGATGCTGAAGAGATAATTAACATGTCGCTTCATGGACATTTGAATCGATTTGCCGACCTATTATCTCCTGCAAAGCTGCACAGTAAGTGCTGTGCCATGGACATAAACAACCACCAGAATACACTTAACCGGTAGAAATGGATAATTGGAACAGTTGGCCCTGTCAGGAATATGCTTACATGTGATCTGTGTGCTGATTTCACTGAAAGATCTGCTTTCAGAAAGATGTCGATTAGGCATGTTTCGGTGGTGTGAAGCCATGTGAAGAGTGATGTAGCAAATGTATTTGACATGTTGCAAATGTGTGTGCTTTTTTTTAAAGCAATAAACATCATGAGGTAGCTGACGTCAGGGTGATAGATAGGGTCAAACGCTCAGGTCAAGTAGAAATGCTTCGTCTGTCCAGGCTTCAAGGAGGCATTACCTAGAGGTGGTGACCCCAGAAACCACTTAAGCACTTAAAACCCTAATATATAATTTGTCGTACAACAAATATACAGAAAATAGTACTGCTTGTAGATCAGCTATTTTCTCTGTTAAATACATTTAAAATAATTATTATTATTATTATAACAATTTTAGACAAATATTCCAAAAATACTCACACCAGGTTTTAAGCGGCGGTAAAATTCAACATGTCTTACCATAATGGGAACAGAGAAAGCCGGACCATCACACAGGAAACAGTCATGAAGAAAACATTTTGTTAGGACAGACCAGAAAGTGAGGAAGCCATCTCAACCCTCACCTGGTCCTTCTGTCTCTCTCTGACCTCACAAGGGACACGACGTGTGACCCACTGCAAAGGTAGGCCCCCCCCACCCCCCCATCCCCACCCAGCTTCAAACCACTGGCCACAGCTCTGTGAATATTGCTGCACTCACAAGGCCGATATATGTAATTGCCCTGCATTACCTCAACTTTGAACCATGGACTGTGATACCGTGTTCCAAGTTGAATCTTCAAAAAATGTCTCTGTCTCCATTGACTGGCACTTGCTGCTAGAATATTGCAGGCCTTAGATATTTCAAGTGATGCAATGTACAGAGAGCTGTCAGGGGAGAGTTGACAACGAGTGTGTGTGTGTGTGTGATGTTGGTTGTCCTCCCCGAGAGAACTAATACACACACCAGTAGACTATCTAACACACACACTGAGAGGTTTGTCATATTGTGTGGCTGTTTGCAGTGATCGCAGTGTGTTTGCCATAGCCTGATTTATACCCAGATCTACACCGCTATTGCGGGCCAAAAGCTATACTGTATGACCTTGTAGATCTGCTGTTTTCGGCGGACTGCACGACAGAGTATTAATTTTTATCACGCTGCCACTTTGCTAGATGTGTGTGTTTTGCTTTACTTCCTCACATTGCACTTGTAGCCATGTAGTCGCTGTCTCACCTGCAACAGCACAAATGCAGCTGCTCCGCATATTTGTTTTCTTTTTCTGTGTTGAACGACGTGGCGTTGTTCTAAAGACAACTTGCTCCAGTGCAAAACAAGGAGTTATGATGGGGGTGCATACTTAGTTTAGACTAGTCATTGGTTAGACATGGGTTAAGGTTAGGTTTAGGTGTGCTGCCCCGTGGGAGTTAGGTTTAGGGTGAAGGTTTGAGATAGGTTGTAGTTGTAGGACTAATGACTGGTCTAACCAATGACTAGTCTCAACCAAAAACTGTCTAAACTAAGTACTGCACCCGTTATGATGCTAATGTGTTTGCAGACAGACAGACAGACAGACAGACAGACAGACACTGCTAGCGATATACACATTTTCTCACACAGCCCCAGAGCAACGACCCAGCAGTTAATTAATTCATCACACTGACTCCAAATAAAAAGAAGCACTGGAGTAAAATCCATGGTGATTCCCTCTCAGAGCTCCTGGGAAAAGTCATCCTGTCATTACACAGTATGAGACCTAAACGGTGGTTTGTAGAGTGAGAGTAATACATGTACAGCACATCTGCTTTGTTATACAATCACAGTGAACAGGACAACCTACAGGTGTGCATAGTTGAGCTGCTTTGCTCATTGCCTTTCATTTGGGCTGCCTGGTAGTGTGATTTGGCTTTTTTCAGCACCCTCTAGTGGACAAATTTGCAGACAGAGTGACATACAGTACATACATACATACATACTGTCATACATACATACATACATACATGTACAGACAGAATCATTGCAATAGCTTCACTTCATTTTAAAGCTCAATAAGTTAACCCATTCAAAGTACTGTAAGTGATATTGTTTTGGTTTACATTACAGTTATTATAATTATTTTGGTGAAAAAGTTAAAGCTCTACATGTTCTCCTAGTAATCATTGCAATAGAGCGTTTGTTCATTAATACGGGTCTCCACTGTCTCTCCGCCTCTCCAGAAAACACATTTTCAGATGTGAAGCTAATCTAATCAAATCAGGAGAGAGTCATCAATTCCAGTTTCACTTCTCTATCCTGATCAGATAGAATTTGAATACTGATCTGAAAATGCTTTTTCTGTTTACTAAACGGTAAATGGTGCATTTATATATCCAAGGCGCTTTACATAGATTGTGCATTTACATTTACCCATTCATACACCGATGGCGGAGGAATCCATGCAAGGCACCAACCTGCTCATCGGCTGTCTTGCTCAAGGACACTTGTCTTCAAATAACTCTGGGGGAACCTCACGGGTTTCACCATCCAGCTGCTCTACTGGCCACCCCTGAGACAGACTAAGACTTGGACAGATAGGGAGACCCCTGTTACTGAACAAACACTATACAGCAATGATTACTATCCTTTTTAACACTTATTTTAACAAAAGAAAATCACTTACTGCACCTTTAACTTGTTATTAAAGTCGGTACCCCTTAGCCTCCTGTAGATTACTAGTCTCCCTAGCACCATGTATTTTGGTAGCAGTGAAATATAATGTAAAATGTACAACCCCCCCCCCAAAAAAAACTTTTTACATCCGTCTAACTGATATCATTCCTCCCTTCACCTTCCTGGTCACCCCGCCCTGCCCCGCCCCGCCCTGCCCCGCCCGGTGTGCCCACAATGCCCCTCTTGTTTTCTACTCCCACTCTACAATAGTCACAGTACAGATTTTCCTCACTCGCTCTGCCAAACGGACCGGCACCGGCTGCAGTCCTGCTGCGTTGGCCCTAACGTCCCGGTCAGCCCGCCACCTCCACAGTGCAGGCGTGGGCAGTAAGGCTGGCGCTGGCGCTGGCAGGGCACCGGGGCTCAGAAAGACCCTAAGTTCGACCCTCCCACGAGCGAATTCGGGAAGTCTCTCATCATATTCTTCCCTTGATATGGCCATGCCCCGCAGCTACCCTATCAAATCTCCTAGCCAGTATTTCCAGATCTGCTACTGAGTCATGCACGCACGCACATACATACACACACACACACACACACACACACACACACACACACACACACACACACACTACACACACACTATATTTCTGGTGATATTCCCCGTAAAAAAAAAATAATAATAAAAAAAGTCTTGCAAATGATTGCAGGTCAGTTGTGGTGATCAGGTATCATCATATCATATGACAGAGATTCAGTATGTGATATTTTGACAGCTGCAGGGTGATATTTGGAATTTGAAAGTGGAATCCTCAGAAGATGGGCAAATGTCTTATTTCCATTATCTACAGTGTGTCCATTCTAACAAGGGATGTCATCTTGGTTGGTGTGTGTGGGTGTGGAGCATGCACTGACATTTGACCACAGTCTGGAAGAGGCATTCCTTACCAAGGTGCCAATGTCTTAAGGATGCTATTATACAGCTTGGTTACAATTGTAAACAGCTTGTGTTCATATTTGGAAGCCTCTGTAATGTCCATGAATCAGTTGTGAGACTTGCAGGAATGCCCAAGAAGCCAAGAGTTAAGGCAGTGGCTAAATTCTGTTCAGTGTCTGTGATAATATATGGAGGAAGCGATGCTTCCTACTGTATACCTGTGATCTTTATCCTGAAATACTTAATTGTTGGATTTTCCAAGTTTTTGCATCTATTATTGTGTTCAATAATTTCTTGTTAATTAAATGTGAACGCAAATGAGTGGGCATCCAGGTGGCACAGGGGTAAAGTTCCTGCCCACCACCGTGTTGGAGGCTTGTAGTCTGCACTGCCAGCTCCCACCGGTTGGTCTGTTCAGCAGGGAGCACAACTGGGAGGGATAGCGGCGTGTTTCCCATCCAATGGTGGAAAGTAACTAATTATATTTACTCAAGTACTGTACGTACAATATTGTGCTTTTACTCCACTTGAAAACTTATTATTAAAAGTTATTAGTTACTTTGTAGATTTTGATTATTATTACAAAACCGCTTCAGACCTATAGGCAGAATGTCCTGTGTGAAACGGGACATTCTGCATAATGAGTACTTTTACTAAAGTAAATGGAGTAGCCTATACTTTTTCCCAACACTGTCCAGTTCCAGCGCATGCCATGCGTTACGTCCTCGGTGAGGTGGAACTCCTTTTTGTGACTGTGGTGAACATAAGCAGCTGCATGGCGACGTCATGTGTATGCTGCATCAGAGGAGACACGTGGTTGTGTTGCAGTATGATTAGAAAACCAGTCACATTGAAAAAAGGAGTGCTCGTTTTCTTCGAGTTCACCTCCCGCACTCTCCTGCGGCGGGGCAGGGCCCACCCGTAAAAAAAAGGAAATTACGTCTCAGAGGTACCAACACTCGGAGAGAGGACATAACTTGGACGGTGCTGAGTCGGCTGAAGGTGACTTCGCAACGCTCGGCACGGCGACTCGCCTAAGCCCACTCGGTGGTGCCTCTCGTGGCTCAAGTCACCTTCAGACGGCGCGCCTCCGTCTGTGAAAACGAGTGCACCTTTTTCATTCCGACTGGTTTTCCAATCATACTGAGACATTTATACACCCTAAAGACAGTACAATAGAGCACGTACATCCACACACTTAAAGCCAGGTGCCGGGCCAAGGTTAATAAAAGGAAAAAGGTACACCGTGGTGGTGTAAGTTACCGTAATAAATACATTTTTAAGCTTAAGAGCATTATCCAGTGGGCCTTACCTCCCATGTGCCCAACTGTAGGGGTTGGCAGCAACGGGGACACGGATCAGGGAAAAGCTGGGCATATTGGTATATTGAATTTAGAAATGCTCAGTCGTCATTCAAGTAATCCATTTTAAGAGATTACCATTTAAGTGTCCTCACAGGTAGGGATGTAACGAGAGAGCCTCTGTATCTGAATGTAGTTATTACTATAATAATAGACAATATAAACGTGAATAATGTATGTAAATTGTATGGTTATTTATTTATTTTATTTTTTTCATTGTTGTTCCCATTGTGTTGTCTTGCATAGTTTTGTTTCTCAACATCAGCATGTTTTAAATGCAAGGTGTTTATGTCTATTTACCATTTAATTACCTTTTAGTTTCTTGTTGGTTATTTTCCCCATAACAATTCCATTCCTCTGCTTGTGTCTGCATTCTATGAGTTGGTTGACCTGTGTTATAACCTGCAAATTCATAAGCGGTGATGCTTAATAACATTTCCAAACTGTGTGCAGTTCATTTAACACCTTTTGCTATTATATATAAATGTATACGATGTGAAATAAGTAATAACTAATAAAGTCTAATAAATTAATAAAGTCTAATTAATAAAATTAATAAAGAGCTGATTGGTTTGTGTTTGCAGATTTTGTCATGCTTGTCCTTCAAACGTACCTCATCTCAATAGCACATTAACCACTTTTAGCCATGGTGCGTGTCCCTATTTTGGGCATGTCATAAAAGGCAAGGAAGGCTTTTGATGATTAAATAATCAATGTATCTCTTCCTCTAATGTTGTATTCTCGATTGTGTCACGCTGTTTCTTTAACACATCAAAGTCTGCAATTTAACATAATGAATAATGGAATTCATTGAAAACGAGCATGATTCCACTAATCATGAATGCTTCTCTGTATGCTGCCTGATGCCATCATGACTGGCCTGAGTGTCGCCTCACTGAACTGTTGTCTGTTGCTCTTTCTAGAGGAGGGTTATGTGAAAATGTATTTGAAGGGACGTCCCATCACCATGTTCATGCCCAAAGATGCGGTGGAATCCTACTGCCTGGAGGCCAGAGCCGACCTGCCCAGCAATAAACTCAAACTGGACTGGGTGTATCCTTTTAACGCTTCATTATGATGATTCATATCTCCATGGCTCTTTGAGTGAGATGTTCATATCACCTATATCAAATGCATGTGATTATTATAATCATCAACAAGGTACAATGACTTCATGGCAAGGAATGTCTGACAGTAGATATTGTAGCCCCCCCCCCCCACATCCAATTTAGAGTTCAAAAATTCTGCCCAAACCAGACCCTACCCTGTTTTTAGGCCGAGCCGGGCCCAAAATGTATGCTAATTAGTCGGCCGGGCCTAAAAGCTTGTTGGATGCGAATGACACCTGTTCATATTTCTGCGAAGGAAAGATGAAGTATCCGTGATGTAGCATTCAGTCTAGCAGAGACCCAGATGGGTAAAACAGGGTGGGAAAACTAAGGGAAAATAAACATTTTGGTAATCTGTTAAGAAAAGCACCGATCTCTATAGAAGAATCTGTGGAGCGCTGCCCTGGGCAGTGCTCCACAGAATTATTTCGTGGTTGAACATTATCCATAACATGTGAAAGGTCCTAAATCTACTATAGATTGGATTATGCATTAGAGATTTCTTGTTATTTATTTATCTGCAATGAAACAAGAATAAGGAAATGGGAATGTCTCAGTTACATCTCTACAGCTGAAGAGATGTAACTAAATATTTTCAATATGTTTAAGTCTTGTCACAGTCTCTAGTCATTTCACATTACTGGGCTATTTCTTTGACCGCATAAAATATCCAGCTATGGATACCGTGGTCGCGACTGCCGCTCCAACCTGTATCTGTTGCCTACGGGTGAGACGGTGTATTTCATTGCCTCGGTGGTTGTACTGTACAATGTAGACGAACAGCTGCAGAGACACTACACTGGACACACGGATGACATCAAATGGTGAGACACACACACACACACCAGGCCTCATGCATATTATGTAGCCTGCGCACTTAATGCATGTTGAATGCACGCGCAGTAGCAGGGCAATGCGGCAAGTAGGGCATTAAATGATGAAAAAACACCTACAGTTTATACTGTAGGTTCATGCCCGACAACGATATGTTGTCTGTTCCTTGAGCCGAACAAGTACTGTACACATTAAAGTACGTCAGGATAATTAAGTAGTTATACCTCTGCCTGTTCAATATTCCATGGTTATAATGAGGGTATTGTAGGTGTCTGTCTGTCTGCGTGTGTCTGCGTGTGTGTATGTTGAGTACTTTGCACCAAGATGTGCCTGTTGGTGAAAGTGTGAATGGCGGGACACACATTTTGACAGGTAATTATGTGGGCAAGAAGACCCCCACCACCAAAGAGCTTTAATGTGTGTCAGTGCTGTGATGATTCCAGGCAAGTGAACCACATCCCAAGGTGGAACAAGGTTCAAACTATTAGTGAACTGATTCGATTACAGTTCAAAGGATTTATCTACCTCTCTCTCTCTCTCTCTCTCTCTCACTCACTCACACACACACACACACACACACACACACACACACACACACACACACACACACACACACACACACACACACACACACACACACACACACTACTATGTAGACCAAAATTAATTACGTTGTTAGAACTCTTGAGGGATAACATGCCCTAAGACTAAGAGGATGGATTTATCTTTAAATGTTTTATTTCCTCTAACACTAGTGCAGGCAGCGTGCTGTGTGATGGCTACACTGAATATTTTATTCACAGCCTTGAAAATCTTGCTGAAAAAGAAAATATAACCTGCACGCTCCCCATCTCCATCATTTATTCAAATGATGCCTTTGATGTTGAAAGCTTTTCAACTGCATTCCTCACTGATATTCTCCCTGTGTTTTTGTTTTGTGTAGCCTGGCTGTTCACCCTGATAAAATCACCATAGCAACCGGGCAGGTGGCGGGCACCTCTTCAGACGGCAAAGTAAGAAGTCTAATGGATTACATTTTCACACTATTTATCTGGGCATGGCACCTAACTACATGAATCCTACATGAACATTTGGCAAATATAGCAGATCTACACGCTCACAACGCGTCGCAACACAAAGAGGTTTGATGTAGCGGAAAAAAGGAACAGACATGTTATTGAGCCCTGGGGGACCCCGGTCAACTAAATATATAGGGTTTAACCACTTGTTGTTGAGCGGAGTACCTCAGGGCATGTCTATGAAGCGATCTATTAAATCTATGAAAAAGTTTAATTTGCAACACAATTTTATACAATATGTAGTGGGGGTCCCTGATTCAATCATTCGAAAGTTGGGGTTGATGACGTATACGGAGACATAACATTTCAAGCATCGATTTCCAAAATTCATAAAACATGGTACATTGTTTATGAAATGCCATATTATACTAGAAGTCACTTTTTTTCCACATGTTTTTAAATCTGTTGCCCACTCTTTGTTTATTGTTTTTTTCACAGAAGCATTATTTAAATACTGGATTTGAGAAATAATAAGTAGTGACATTAACAGCTTCTCTTAATAAACCCCACACGTATAATGTACAAGAATAAATACATTGAATTTTCACCCCAACGAAAACAAAACAAACAAACCTTAAATACAGGATCAATAAAAGTTGAAAAATAAAAGGCAGACAAAAACAGACAAAACCGTACACAACATCTGACAAACAATTACAAGTACATGATACATCCATAAACTGCATTACATCACAGCAATCCAATCACAGTAAACTTTCAAATCAAAAGTCCAGCAGACCTCACACATCCTCAAGCAGAGACGGATTCAATTTCTGAATGAATTGAAAGAATGGACCCCATATCCTCCCAAACTTATCGGAAGAACCATTTAATGAGAGTCTAATCTTCTTCAGTTTTACACAGTACAAGGTGTCCCTAATCCAGTGAAAATCTGTTGCCCAGTCTTTAACCAATTGCATTACGTTGATGATGTCTCTCAACTATTCTTTTATGTGTGTGTGCCCGTGTACGTGTGCATGTGTGATTGTGTGTGTCCTGACAGCAGTTATCTCCTCATGTCCGTGTGTGGGACTCTGTCAGCCTCAACACCCTTCATGTTCTGGGCACAGGTTTCTTTGATCGAGCCCTGGTGTGTCTGGCCTTCTCCAAATCGGTAAGAAAAGAAAAGACCAGAAGGCTGGTTCCTTAATCACAAATGGCTCTCTTCTACTGTATCTGTATTCAGATTTGTGTGTTTCTAATGTCCAGTCAATGAACACACTACAAGTGTCTTTGTATGTGTTATGTGTCATTTCAGAACGGAGGAAACACACTTTGCGTCGTAGATGACTCCAATGACCATGTCCTCTCTGTCTGGGACTGGCAGAGAGAAGACAGACTTGCTGAGGTCAAGGTGTGTGTGCGTGAGCGTCTGTGTGTGTGTGTGTGTGTGTGTGTGTGTGTGTGTGTGTGTGTGTGTGTGTGTGTGTGTGTGCGCTCGCGCTGAACGATAAAGGTATTAAAAAGCATATAGATGGAAGACATTGTTGCAGCTGCTAACATGTTTTACGTATCTTTCATGTGGCAGTGCTCCAATGAGTCTGTGTTTGCCACAGACTTTCATCCCACAGACAGCAACATCATAGTGACCTGTGGCAAGTCTCATCTCTACTTCTGGAGTTTGGAGAAAGGCATGCTGGTTAAGAAACAAGGGCTGTTTGAGGTACCAAGTCCATTACTTCCATCAACTGTCAGATAATAGATCTTGAACTTAAAGTCATACTGTTTAACTTATCAATTAAACGTTATTTTTGATGTAATCTTTCTTGATGTATCTGTCTTTAAACACTATTTTTATTCATGATTCTGCCCCTGACACTCGCGCCAAAATGGCATAAGCACTGGAAATGTGCCGAACATTATCATTATCCTTGCACGCTAGGATCCTGTAGTATTCTTTTTTGTGTGTTCCTTCTGTATACACAAACTCTGTAATGCCAGTTACGTACGAGCGATGTAAAATGAACGTTACACAGTATGACTTTGTAGTTAAATGTCGACCAATGGCACATTGACAAAGAGATTTTGACATTTGCTAGAACTTGGGTCGTAGAGCTAATTGGACATGATGAAAGCCAAAGTATTGTCGATCATCTTTGTTGCATCTGTGCTCTCGAATAAAAGAACCGGAGTCCGGAAGTATTCCATCCACTGGCATTTGTGGTGAAACAGGTCTTGAAATTACACTTTTAGATCAAAACGACACAAAGCAGTTTATATCAAGTAATATCAATATTTCTGTTGCTCATTTTCTTTCTGCCAATTTTGACTGCTGGCACCACTGCTTGCATTATACCAATATTGGTGACCTATCAATGTACTGTACTGTATGTCTGTACAACATGAACTTCCGTTAACCTTAAGGGTTAATATAGCATGAATAGCCTACAGCCATTATACTTTCCCCTATCTAAAATAGTACAGTACAGAAGGGACCATATGCTTCCTGTGTATCCATACACAGTACAGCGGGGACCACACTGCTTCCTGTGTGTCCATAGCAATGATGTGAATTCATTATAACAGAAGACATGCACAGCCAACCAGCTGGACTCTATCAACACCCACACATGTTCCTGTATTTACTGTGGCCTGATGGCTTGAGTAAATAAAGTCTCTCACTCTCTCACTCTCTCACTCTCTGTGTGTGTGTGTGTGTGTGTGTGTGTGCGTGTGCGTGTGCGTGTGCGTGTGCGTGTGCGTGCGCACTTACAGAAACAAGAGAAGCCAAAGTTCGTGTTATGCGTGACGTTTGCTGAAAACGGAGATGCCATCACAGGAGACTCCAGTGGCAACATCCTGGTGTGGGGGAAAGGTACTATAGAAATGTATATAACGGACATTTACACCCACAGCAATGCGTTGGCTTCCATAAGGCTAGTCTTGTTCCCAGCCTTACTCATCTGCGAAGAGAAAAGCCTGGTCAGACTCACAACCTAAGACAGAGAGTGTTGGGCTGTTACATCCGTCAGACTTATTTCCCCCGGATAAGGTTTCTTTTCGCCTGATCACTTTCGCCGGTTTCATTCACGGAGAATGTACATTGATTTGTAAAGTGTCAACATCATTTCCTTGGGCGGTAATTCCGCCAAAATCCCGCTACTTCCATTAAACCAGGTCTTGCCCTGCAGCGTGCCATAAGGCATTCCAAATAGAAATGCAACAGACATTTACACTCGTCCATAAGGTCGTCCAGGCTGCGCAGGGGTAATGTTCCTGCCCATCACCATGGAGACTGAATTGAAATCCCTGTAAATAGTATACCTACAAGCTCACAGCTGGCTTGTATATTGGCTATCTTCAGTGTACGATACCCACGAGCAACTAAGTACAGTATAACTCGGGTTTAATGGTTGGTCAGGATGCCTGTTCAGGGAACTGGGAAGTATAGGCTCTAAGCACAGCAGCCTTAATGGAAATAAATTGGGCCTCTTCCTTACTTCCTTGAGTTCCTTCGCATGTCTTATCATTTATACTAATGACGGCTCTGTTCCATTCTGGTCACAAAAGAGTCTGGGTGCTGGTATTGTGCATGTTGGCTCACGGGAAACACTCTGCTACACCAGTGATTCTCAAAGTTTGTTCCAGGTACCCTGTGGTTCCTTGAGTAGGTTGTGTCCGACTACCTTTTTTCACTGAGGAAAGCTAAATAAAAACAACATTATAACTAAGCTACAGTATGATGTGTCATCAGGTACCCTAGCAAAGTAGGTGGCTGGTAAGAGAAGCAGGGCACTTCTGACCTATTTATACTGTGTGATACCTACAGGTTCTGTCAGCACACACTGTGTAATGACCTCACCCCCAGTATAGTTAAAAATAACAGAGCTGATTGTGTTGGTAAACCTCAGAGTTGTTTGAATGAGAGCTTGTGAGAGAGAAAGACCTGTTAACATTGTCTTATAAACGGAAGCAAAAGATGTAAAGTATATATTGATAAAAATCTGATTTTCTGCATTGTTTGAGAGAAAGAGAGAGAGAGAGAGAGAGAGAGTTAGTTTACGGTGTGTGTGCGTGCGTGCGTGCACAAATGTACATTCACAATGCATTCTAGCATTCTACAAGCTCTATTTGTGATCATAGCTTCTAAAGACATGTCGTCAGGAGGGATGGGGTCAGGGTGGGGTCACACACAGGATGGAACTCAGACAGTCTTGTGAGAAGACACTCCTGACCTGAGAGAAGAATCACTGCAGGGTGTCCTGTCTGTCTGTTCTGTCTGTCATCCATCTAATTTATTCCCCCCCGACCTTTACATCCATCACTGTCTCCAAATGTAATCTGATTAGATGTAGTCTGATTATTCCGTGTTGTTCTCGTTCACCCAGGAACAAATCGCATCAGCCAGGTGATCCAAGGAGCTCACGAGGGCAGCATCTTTGCGCTCTGCATGCTGAGGAACGGCACCCTGCTGTCGGGGGGGAAGGACCGCAAGCTCATCTCCTGGGACGGAAACTACCAGCAGATACAAATGGTGGAGGTGAGGAGAGCTCAAGTTCACCTTGATTCCCTACACTTTAGAATGCACAAAATGAGTTGTGGTCCATTTCACTACCCTAACCCTTTTCTAATCTATGAAATGCTATTAAAAGATGTTTTGAATTTGCATTTAATTCATGAAGTATTGAGAATGTTGTGGGGGAATCTTTTTTCAAAATGGTGGAAACTAAAGATGAAGGTACTAGCAACCATTAATCATCAACCACTCTCCAGTCTCAGGAATCAGACTTTGCATTCCAAGCATTGCATCACAACCTTATTACAGATAAGATGAGGGAAGTTTGTGCTATGAATGGGGTTTATTGATATACAGTGTTTGAATTGAATTAACAGTATGACTCACATGCCTCATTAACTACAAAGGTTATTGACTGCTGCACAAAAGGTTATATTGTGTTCACTATAGTAAACACTGCTTAGCTGAATTATTGTGGTTTCCTTCAATTGGCTATTGAATGAAATAATGATAATTGGGGAAATAAGACAGAAACAAACAAACATAAAAAACTATTATTTGTAAAGGTCCTATTACTTGACTGAATCAGCTGTTGATAGAAGTACTAACGCTGTAGACAACAAATGTCGTATTTTGTGGCTTTATAGTAGGTTTTTTAAGTTGGTAATGTTTATAAATGTTGGAGAAACAGTACTACATTTTGATTAACCGATTGACGGAAATATTGCTATTGGTCACCAATATGTCACATTGTTCTTTTTTCTTTCAATCCTATTAAATGCTCTTGGCACTAACATATCATGCTAAGCATATCATGCTTCTTTCCCTCTCCATCAAAACTGATAAAGGTGTCATTTTTGTTTCATGGTTGTTGCGTTTAGTTTTCTTTTGTGCGATTGTTTGTTATGCATTTATTTTTTGTTGTGTTTTGTCTGTCTCTGTGTCAATGTCATTTATATAAAAACTGGAAAATGAATAAAGTACAAATCATTAGATTTTTTTTTATATAGATGTCAATGACAATGATTTGCATTACACCCTGTGTAATGAGTGTAATGATTCTGTCCTCCTTCAGGTACCAGAGTTGTTTGGACCGGTTCGCACCGTAACAGAGGGGAGAGGGGAGACTGTGCTCATTGGGACCACTAAGAACTTTGTTTTGCAAGGCAGTTTAGATGGCGAGTTCACTCCCATAACACAGGTACTCCTGCCTCAACATCTTATCTTATAAATGGTGTAGGACTATACTTTTCTGTTTGCATAGCTTGTATACCATTCTTTAAAACTGTGGTCATGAGTTATAGGGGGTATATACCGGTATCTGTAGTAAATGATGGTAAATAACAAAAAACAATCCTCTCCTCTCCAGGGGCATACTGATGAGTTGTGGGGTCTGGCAGTTCATCCCTGCAAGCCTCAGTTTCTAACCTGCGGCTACGACAGGCAGGTCAGCCTATGGGACTCCAGCTCTCATCAGCCCATCTGGACCAAGAACATGGAAGTAAGTGTAGTCAACACTGCCCCCTTGGGACCATTCTGGAAATTGCATGACATGTGGAGAAACCCAGTTTTTGAGGGGCGATAGGCCCTCCTATGTCCAGATTTAGTGTGTGTGTGTGTGTGTGTGTGTGTGTGTGTGTGTGTGTGTGTGTGTGTGTGTAAACACAAACTTTGTCCCAACACAAGCAGTAAATGGTGTTGACAATGAATGGACAGTTTTGAGTGTTTGTGTAAACACAAACATTGCGTAAACACAAACATTGAAGACGAAGGTGAGGACGCAAATTCTGATTGGCCAGAATGAGATGATGTATGATGATCTCCGATGATAAGTGCGCCCCTCCACTTCTCACGGGTGTGATTTCTTGAATGAATATCCAGAGTTGAAAAGGCCTTGAATCATCTGAGGTAAAGGATCAAAAAGAATTAATTAATGTAATATGCCATAGCCAAATATTATGTATGTGTATCACATTAACAAGTTTAGCTTTGTACGGTCCATGTCAGTGTCCCCTTTTTATCGTCAGTTGTGGAAGAAGTTAAAAAGTTCAAAAAGTTACTTGAGTAATATAAGGGTACAAAAGTAACAAAGTAACATTTATTGTTGATTCAGACATTCTCCACTTCCTGTTTTTGACAGGATGCTGCCCAATCAGCTGGCTTCCACCCATCTGGAGCTGTGGTCGCCATAGGAACACAGATTGGCAGGTGAGGAGGAGATACCGTCAACAGTCAACTGGTTCATTCAACCAGTTGACTGCAGAACGTAGAACGTAGAATCATAAGGTTCTAACTGACGTTCTTGACAGAAATGACTTAATGCTATACGTGTTGTCACGTGTTCCGTGACAAACACGGATCTCCTTATATGGGCATAAAAATGACTCTCCATATATGGGCATAAAAGAGACAAGAACTGACAGATACAGAGATCTCCTTGTAGGCATAGCAGTCAGAACGACTGTGTTATTTTGTACAATGTCATTGTATATTAATAATTGTGTACATTTGTTATATTTATTATAGCTATACATTTGTTATATTTATTATAGCTATTAGCTATAACTGCAACACATTAGTGGTTGTCGCCTTTTGTTTGTTTGTGAGAGGACCACAATGGAAATAAGTCCTGGATTTTATTGTGTTTTATCCTCAATTGTTTTAACCAATATGTTGTATCATTTGTGAGTGTTATGAATTGGAAATTAACTAAACTACTGCTAAACACATATAAAGACATTATTGTTCACCACCGGTATGTCTTTACTCTTTGATCCCGCAGGTGGCTAGTACTGGACACTGACACCAAGGACCTGGTTACAGTCCACACAGATGGCAATGAACAGCTCTCTGTCATGCGATATGCACCAGGTGAGTGGAACACTGCCATGACATAATTTTACAGTAATAACAGAGTTGCCCTTCTAGGCAGTGGTGAGCTGGGATGGATCCACCCACCAGGTGTGGCATGAACCATTCCACCTGAAAGAATTTCAATTTTGCTGTCCATGGAAAATGTCAGTGTCACAGATGTTTTTCAGATGACTCCTATACTCTTGCACAGAGAGGGGCGTCTGCAAATGAAAGTAAAGTTCACAGAAAAGAAAAAATTAAATATTCCATACATTTTATATCCATTCTCTGCTTGTCCCAAACAGAGAGAGGGAATAGAAACGATGCAATTAAGATACCGGTGCAGCTAGAGTCTCCTCCTGTGCACTTTCAGCTTACAATAATTAAACCTACAGTAGATGTCCTGCCTATCACCATGCAGGGTGCAGGGCCTAAATGCCCCAATAGAAGAGTAGGCAGGCCACCTCCAACCACTGCATTACCATACAGATTGGTTAAAGCAACATGTTAGTCATTGAAATAAGTGCATGGGTACATCCATTTAAATCTGAGTGTAAAAATGTACTTTTCTTTTTTTTTTTTAAGATATTTTTTTGCGGCTTACGCCTTTATTGATTTTTTAAGGGATAGAAAGTAGGCTGACAGGAAACGGGAGAGAGATGGGGGGATGACATGCGGTAAAGGCCGTGTCGGGTCCGGGAGTCGAACCCGCGGCACACCGCGACTGGATCACCAGTCCGGTGCCCAGACCGTTACGCTACGGCCTGGGCCAAAAATGTACCTTTTACGGGAGTATTTTCTTAGCATTCCAGTCACCTGTCATTTTCTTCTAGATGGTAACTTCCTGGCTATTGGCTCCCATGACAACTACATCTACGTCTACGCTGTGGCAGAAAATGGCAGGAAGTACAGCCGGGTGGGCAAGTGTTCGGTGAGTGCCTAATAGCCCTCCTCCTGCTCCCTTGTTTTTAGTTCCCCCTCTCATCAACTATATACAGTAATTAGTTCCCTTCTCACCCCTATATTTGGCCTGCGTCTCTCCTGCTCGATCCTCTCTCAACTCCTTTCCGTGTGTGTGTGTGTGTGTGTGTGTGTGTGCGCGCGCACACATGTAGGGGTGTGTGTGTGTGTGTGTGTGTGTGCACGTGTAGGGGTGCGTTTGTGCGTGTGAGTGTGCTTGCGTTCATGTTGATACAGCTGCACTTCCGACACAATGCTGTCACAACAAGCTGACTCGTACAGTTCCATATGTCAAAATGATGACGGCGTTTTTTCCATATATTCCATATGTGCGTTATTTGAAGCATTCAAAATAACAAAATAGCAGATCTACAAACTCACACACATTGTGATTGGCCGTTTTTCTGCAAAGTGTAGGGAAAAAAGGAGGGGAGCGAGAATAGAACCCCTTTGGGACTGGTCAACAAAGTATATAGCATTTAAATGGTTAATAACACTGTCTCCATCCTGCATGACCTATGTCTCTCTCGCAGGGTCACTCTAGTTTCATCACCCATCTGGACTGGTCAGAGGACTCCCAGTATCTCGTGTCAAACTCTGGAGACTATGAAATTCTCTACTGTAAGTATATTCACCCTTCACACAATTTTTTACAGGCTTAAAGCTACAATCGTAACTTGTATGTCCTCTCCTGGCGGAGAGAATGTAACTGCAACTCTAACACCCAGGATTCAAACCTGGTTCTCCTGTGTGAGAAAACAAACATCTACTTCCAGGGGAGTTATTGGCCTTATGAGCTTCAGGAAGGGCTACTTGTCAAGTAAATGTCGTACCCTACACCAGGGGTTCTCAACCTGTGGGTCGGGACCCCCAGGGGGGTTCCCACGTGATTTTGGGGGTTCCCCAGATGACAGTCAAGTGACATTTTTTTATATAATGTTTTTTAGAGAAAAGACAAAATACATGAGAGCTTGATTTACCACTGTGTTACCAATCTCTACCAATCACCTAGTTCATACATGGTTAATATTAGAATTCTAAGCACGCAAACATGACCCACTTTAATTACTTCAGTCTACTTCATGAGTAGTTTTATTGTCTTTTTATGTCCAATATATTTGCATTTAGGTTCATAAAGTTAACATAAGTATAACTAAATGCATTTGAAATTAAATAAAAAAATGTGGATTTCAATTAAAATAACAAAACGAGCTCAAAACGTGTCGCAGTGCGCCACGTTTTTTTGCTTGTGGATCTGGTATTTTTGCTACGATAGTGTAATGTGGCCCTCTGGAGTGAGTGTAGTGTGTGTATAGTGGCCCTCTCCATCTGCAAAGTTGCCCACCCCTGACCTAGTTCCTACCTAAAAGAGCCAGTCTACCATGAACCGAAATCATTAGCCGTTTTATTAATCTGTCAATCTGTGTGTGTGTGTGTGTGTGTGTGTGTGTGTGTGTGTGTGTGTGTGTGTGTGTGTGTGTGTATCCTCAGGGATACCTTCAGTGTGTAAACAGGTGGTCAGTATGGAGACCACCAGAGACATCGCCTGGGCCACCTATACCTGTACTCTAGGCTTCCATGTCTTTGGTAAGTGACAGTTCTTTGTGTGAGTGTGAGTGTGAGTGTGAGTGTGAGTGTGAGTGTGAGTGTGAGTGTGTGTGTGTGTGTGTGTGTGTGTGTGTGTGTGTGTGTGTGTGTGTGTGTGTGTGTGTGTGTGTGTGTGTGTGTGTGTCGGCATGATTTCCATGTGTGTATCCATCCAGTAAGAGTGCTTGTGTTTCTCAGGGTTGTGGCCTGATGGCTCAGACGGGACAGATATTAACGCCGTCTGCAGGGACAATGGAAAGAACTTTTTGGTCTCTGGAGATGACTTTGGGAAGGTCCACCTCTTCTCATACCCCTGCTCACAGTTCAGGGTAAGATAATGTACACTACCACAGTGGTTCTCAAAGACCCTCAAATTCACATTTATTAGCCCGCGGACCCCAATTTGAAAACGATATGCCAGGGACCCCCATAAGAAAAGATTTGTACGGCTCTAGCAGTGATTCTCAACCATTTTAATTTCAAGGACCCCCAGTTTAACATGCATTAGGCTACGGGCTCCCATTTAATGGCAATTTCATATTTATTTCTGGGACCCATTTATATTGTAACAATCTATGTTAATTTAACGGGTCCATTTGGTTCCATTTGTACACTCTTTGAGTAACAGACCCATAAGCCGGGGTCCATTTGCTTCCTAACTATCATTAAGTTGGGGACACCCTGGAACTCCCTCAAGTACCCCTAGGGGGCCAGGGACGAGACTTTGACCAATTTTCTGTGGCTACACAAAATACCCAATACTCAAACCTGAAAGAAAGTATTTTATGCTTTAAATAATTTGTTTGTTTGTTTTCTTTCAGGCTCCCAGCCATGTGTATGGTGGCCACAGCAGTCATGTGACCAACGTGAACTTCCTATATGATGACGGCTTCCTGGTGTCAACAGGAGGGAAGGATATGAGCGTGATGCAGTGGAGGATAGTCTGAGCATTGAGCAAAACACATGACACCAGACACACATACCAATTGGCTAATTAAGTCTTATTTATACTCTGTCGTACAATGGTTTCACTCGCTGAAAAAAGCAGATCTACAGTCAACTACAACGGAGTATAAATCAAGCATTACTGCAACTGGTCCTTGAGATGAACAGCTGAACTGAAAAGAACTCTATACCACTCAGACGGAGAGAACTGCACTGCACTAAACTGAACCGAACCAAACCAAACGTTAACACCCACACGATGGATCACGCATGAACTGAACTGACCTGAAGACGTCAGATGGCATGAGCTGATCTAAACAGAACAGAAGTGTGACTTGACAGAACCAGGGCCTGTCAGTCCTCGTCTTCACTCGTGAACCTAAAGTAAATGAATTGTTGGAGGTGTACATGGTTGTGAGAGGGCTTTCACATCCAGAAAGCTAGAATAGTGCTCCAAATCACCTTTCACTTGACCTGTCTAAACATTGCTTACTCACATACTGTAGCCTACATGTCAGCAAAGAAACAGCATGAACCACTGTTTAATATGAGACGGAACAAATACAATGGATCAAATCCACACAGACAGAGAACCAAAGGCTCTAAAGCCAAAATGTATTTGCAGTGATTTTCACTGCACGGCCCTGCCATAATTATATGTGCACAGGCACAGCCATGCCATATATTCTGTCCCAAAGAGGATGATTTCCCTAGAATTTATCATAACAAAATCCAATAAAATTGCAGTGAAGTGTTTGAACCAAACAATATTCTGTTTGGCACTAAACAATCAGTCGGATAGAGTGTTTGGAACAGAACCTGTGTTGAGAGTAATTCAGTGGACAGCACCTATAGACTTTTTAAATTTTAAATTAATAAATGTTTTCTTATTTTGTCTTTAACAACTCAGGAAAGCATTACTAAAGTAGAATTTTAACCTTTCCCCATTTTATTAACAATGTTAGAACAAAACTATTTCTGTTCTGAAGACACCGCTCCGCCTTTGCAAAAGCAGTGTTATTAACCATAGACCATAGTTATGTTGTATTATATTTTTAACCATTGTTCAACTATTGTGATTTATATGTTAAAAACAAGTAGTTGTACATGAATGCGTTTACCAGGCACTTGAAATAGGATCCAGCCAACAGTGGTTTTGGTGAGGTTTAATATCTTAGATGCAAAGAGAATAATGGATTCACACATTTTTGTTACAATCATTACATTAGGTACCTTATGCAGCCCCTTAAACATATGAGGCAGCAGGCCCAACATTCACGTGATCGTGATAGGAAAAGTGCTGCCCCAATCAGGTTCCCTGAGGTACTGCACAGTTTCACCAGTGACAAATTATAAGTTATTGAATGCAACATTAGCCATTTTAGTTTTTGTCAAAGGCACTATATGGGGACATTGCTACGATTCGTGCTTCCTCATCTTTACAACCAGAAACTGTTTTTCTATTATTTATTGTTCATGAGCTACTACTTCTAATGCCAATTTCACTTTGAGTTTTCTATTTTACTGAAACCCTGTATAGATATAGTTGTGTAAATATAACAATAGGTTTGTAACAGACATGGGCAAAATGTAGATGTATGTATTTGAAACGGTTTCAACAGTTTTAAGTATAAACCTGTGACATGCTTGATTTATCTTACCATGCCCTTGCATTGATGTCAAAGCTGACGTGGAAGGCAAACCAAATCGAGCATTGAGCTGTTCTATGATTATTATGGAGCTGTTTCAAATCTGTATGAGTCTGTAGTCTGCCCATGTTGTAAGGATCAGACCATTGCACTGTAACTGTTTACTTATGTGTGCTCCCAATGCCTCCCATGCTGTGTGTGCACTGAACAACCGCTGACAAGATAAATATCTTGAAAATGCTCAAGGTTGAACGAGGGATGCCCACGTGTGACACTCTCTGATTTATCACTTTGACATACGATGCCATACGATGCCATATGATGCCAAGAATAGCATTTCTAGAAGTTCACAAACAACTTGTGATGCATTGTGAGCTTGTTTAGATCTGTTATTTTTTGGAGCATAACAAGGCTTGAACTTGATAAAACATAAAAGATACATCAGGCCACATTATGAACAAGCAAAATCACGACCAAGCAAGCTTTTATTATGGCTTTCAACAAGTCCTAATTCCTCACACAAAAAAACATCTACCGGTATTTAATTTTAAGATAAACAGCAACTCATGATTTAATACTGAAATGCATGAATAAACTTGTTTTAACTTGCTCTTCTAAGCATTTTGATGATTGGGATCAAATAGATTTGAATATGCTATAACAGTATAACTGTCATGATTTGAATATGTTTAAAATGTTATAATTAAGAGGGTTGCAATGACAGCAAATCATCTGATATTTGATACAGTAGGCCTATTTAAAGTTACCTCTCCAGAGTGACCTTAGTCTTCGTAGATAGTTTTACCACTAAACACTTACAAATATTTATCTGACATAAAGGCAACATGGAATGTCTATTGCTCTGTGGATCTTCATGCTTTTTCTATTATATGAGTTTTAATATTTCATGATGTTTGTGTAGTGGGCTAGCTCCTCAGAGCCTCTGCCTATTAGGCTACCTCCCTCAATGAAGGGGGGAATTCCCCTTTAGGCTAGTGGTTAAGGTGTTGGCTTTCAACACGGGATACCCAGGTTGGAATCCCGATTCCCAGGCATTATCACTTCCAAGTCATCCTGCACAGTAAATCATAATAACTGAGGATTTGTGTTGGAGGTTTTCACTTGTGACTGCAATGCCTTAAACGTTTTTCCTTATGTTTAAAAATATAAGAAAAAACGAACTAAAATGTAAAGTAACTATATAGTTTATTGTCTACTGACTTGTATTGACTATGTGTGTAATTTGTCATAGGTTTGTGACGACAAAGGTGTTTTCACATTTCTCTGAAGGAGAAAGAGTGTGTCCGTCCTCTTTTCAGATTTTGTATTTTTTGGGGGGCATGTTAAACGACATAATAATCATAACAACGTAGAAGGGAGGGGGTGTATGTAGTATGTACTGTCTACTGTGTGTATGTGTGGGGGGAGGGGCTAGAGAGCTAGGGGGCAGATGGGAGGAGAAAGGAGATGGGGGTGCGTGCATGCACGCATGCATGCGTCTTCGTCGCTAGTGGGCAGCATTGAGCTGACCCCCGGTCTGTTTAGCACGCCTGTGTAACATTTTCTCAAATCTCCACCTCGCCAAAACACTCCGAATGGGAAGAAAATATGGAAACAGCGAGGCGGGCGGGTGACAACCACGGTCCACCGTCTTCAACCGAACCAGCGCATCGCATGAACATGGAATTGGGAATAAGCAACGCACGTGGAGAGAGACAAGGGAGCACAAAGCAGAGAGGACAGAACGCTCGGATTCTCGCATAGCGTCTATCAGAAACACAGACTCACTCAGCCTATAATCATTTTATTCATTTACAATATATGTGCCGGACACGAGGCTGCTGTATCGTACATAGACTATTGTCGCCCACTCGTCTAGATAGACGCTATTCGGAAACGAAGAGGACTTGCTCGGATCATTTCATGCCATCATCTCCCATTGAATAGAAGACGGGAAAATGAGGTAAGCAACGGTTAGCTCCATGCGCTCCCTGCTTTGAGCCGACCTACCGCGTCATGTCAGGTCGCAGTATGAACGATGCACCGGGTCCTCCATCCTGGAATCTGCAGCCGCAATGTACAGGATTTGATCATGCAC
The DNA here is from genome assembly GCF_964188405.1 of Protomyctophum parallelum. Classification (NCBI taxonomy): domain Eukaryota; kingdom Metazoa; phylum Chordata; class Actinopteri; order Myctophiformes; family Myctophidae; genus Protomyctophum; species Protomyctophum parallelum. Next base: position 10,740,721 of record NC_139718.1, read on the forward strand.
AGCGAATATATGCGTCAATACCCATACCATGCACGGTGAAATGTTGTATTTTATTATTGTATTGACGGTTTATTGTGCTCTCGTGAGGACAATACTTTGACCATGATGCTCAGGCGGACCCACCCACGACGTGCATCTGCCGAATAGACATGGAATATGTCGCTTTACGTCCCGGTTGCTTATATAATCAATCACGCATCAATACGACTGTCTTCTCCATATAAATCTATTGTCGTGGATGGACACGCCCATTTTGATTGAATGCAGGATTTAGGTGGGCTAATGTTGTCATGGAAACGACCGACAGCATCACGTTTTTTCTGCACCTGTGAAAAGGCTACTTGCTACTTGCGTTGGATGGATGGATGGACGGGGTACCGTATGATGGATGGTGTGTCTATGTGGTGTGGAATCTGGATGGAAGGGAAATTGAATGTTTGGGGGCATCAGGCACAAATGACCCATCTCAGCATTTCCAGGGGAGGTGTTTATTCCGGTATAGTTGCCAGGCAGGTTATCAGACAGACGCATGCACACACATAGACGCACAGAACAGAATGATGCCCGACACACACACACACACACACACACACACACACACACACACACACACACACACACACACACACACACACACACAGCCAATGGAAAAAGAGGATGTCTTCTGTCCAAATCCTATAAGTCTGTGTTCTAAATCAACCCCAGGCCTATGGATTGAGGTAGTATTTTGAGCCCTTCACTGAGCAGTCTGGTATGCAGAATGCAGTGAGGCCCATATTCTCTCCAGAGAAAAGTATTGTATTCTACTGAGAGAGAGAGAGAGAGAGAGAGAGAGAGCGAGAGAGCGAGAGCAGTTCTTTCCTTAAAGGCCAAACCGCACCAATGCAACTATTCGCAACTCCTTGTGGCAACATGCAACTACTCGCCATTATCACCAATGGCGGCAAGTGTTTCTACTCTCCGCCAATTAGACTCCAATGAGACTCCAATGAGACTTGACCACAGTGTCATGGAATTAGGGATACAGCTGTTAGGGTTAAGGTTAGGGTTAGATCAATTATGGTTAGGGTAAGGGGTGTGAAATGAATCAGTGCAATGTCCCTAAAGGTTTGCAAATCCAACGTGTGTGTGTGTTCCTGGCAAAGGCCACATTTGTGGGGACAAATGTTGGAAATGTAACCGGATGATTGGGGTCAGCATGTCAAACTTGTGCCAAAATTATTGGTGTCGCCAGTTAGATTTCACTGAAGTTTTATTGGGTTTGAGGTTGGGGCTGAGTTGCCAGGTTTGGGGTTAGGGTCAGGGGATGGATGAATGTACTGTAAGTCAAAAGTAATGTCACAAAGGGGTGTGTGCGTGTGTGTGTGTGCGTGCGTGCGTGTGCGCATGCATGCGTGCGCGTGATAGCCCCTTTGTGGTTGTGCATGTGACCATCTCCCTCAGAGGAAAAAAAAACACATGAGTGAGGGAGGGAAGAGAAAAGACACATGAGAGAGGGAGGGAAGAGAGTAGACAGTGGAGCCTCAAGGCTCCGTCCTCCGTAAGCTGAACAGCTGTGCAGAATGCTACTGTGCTTTCTGCTTTGCTAAGTGCACAGTAAAATCCCCTTTCCCTAGTGGTGTTCATTAAATCCTGAAGGTGTAAAGACATATCATTTAGTGTTGAAGGTCCATTTCGGGTCCATTATTACACCCTCAGTGTTAAAGGAATGCTTAGTTACTAGGATCCAAACATCATTCTCATCTGTACTCGCATAATACAACTTATGGAAGTCAAATGATTGAAATATACGTTCCTGCATGGCATTTGCGATTTACATATCTTTCTCCTGTCTGCAAAAGCTCTTTTGTGTGTGTGTGTGCATGCCTGCGTGCGTGCTCTTGCCAGAGGCTGCTAAGCTCTTTGACTCGGACCCAAAGGGGAAGTCTTAAATCTCCACAAAGCAACAACAAGGTGACTGGTCTTTGCCTTGCAGAAAGACAGAAGATGATCCAAGTCAAAGGCGTGATTTGTTCAGCCCTGTTGCCTCCTTTGCAAACCTATGTGTGTCCCTGTGTATCTGTGTGTGTGCATGCATGCATGCATAGACACAAACATGATGAACGCACACATATTGATGCGGAGCTAAGCTATTTTTAACCCACAGGCTAACATAATTGGTCTGTATTTCTATAGCGCCTTTATCCAAAGCGCTTTACAATGTGTGTTACATTCACACACGCATGCGTACACAACACTGAGGGTGGAGGAAATGTTGCAAGACAAGACACCAACCAAAAATAGGGACATTAAACATTAGACAGCGCAGGAAAAGAAAGACAGAGCTCCCTGCCGTTCTGTCAATGTGAGGATGATTTGTGAAGTGGTAGTCGTGGTGTGACTCATCATACTGTAGTGAAGGTGCAGGCTGCGTTGTAGGTCAGCCGGTGGCACAGAAAACGCTGAGTCGTGCGTTTGACTGCAGGCTGACTCCGCTGCCCTCGTAACTGATCAGAGATCTGCTCAGCAAGAGCCTGCGTCAGCACAGTCCAGCAGCAGCAGTAGCCCCAACAACGCTGTATCAATGTTTCACTTTTGATAACAATAGTACGCAAAAAACCTTGAGTGTAGTGTATCTGTACTGTAGCATCATTCATGAAGCCTTCCAAATGTGTCTCATCATGGCCTCTGTCCCGGCCTCTCACTTCTAAAGGTTCACTTAAACCTCAACTGTGGACTTGCCATGCATATCATGACATCACCCCCATTAACAGGATTTTGTTGTGTAATGTTCCCTTCATATTTCACACAACCCACCATAGCATCATTACTCATCCTCATGTTGTGAACTTGTGACCAGTCTATTGATTGAACCCCATCAGGATCCATTTAATAGTGTATCAATTGATCTCATCACACCCAAAGATAATCATTGCCTAGCAAATCAAAGGTGTGATTTGTTCAGCCCTGTTGCCTCCTTTGCAAACCTATGTGTGTCCTTGTGTATCTGTGTGTGTGCTGTGTGCTGCATGCATGCACACACACACACACACACACACACACACACACACACACACACACACACACACACACACACACACACACACACACACACACACACACACACACACACACACACACACACACACACACACATGATGAACGTACACATATTGATGCGGAGCTAAGCTATTTTTAACCCACAGGCTAACATTGGTCTGTACTAGTGTATCAATTGATCTCATCCCACCAAAAGACAATCATTGCCTAGCAAATCAAAGGTGTGATTTGTTCAGCCCTGTTGCCTGCAACCTCACAGATGCGTGAGGTTATACGCTGATTCCAAATAATGACCATGTATTTACTACACTACATTACATATTCTGTAGCATTGCACAAATACAATAAAACACCTGGATCTTTAAATTAAAATTAAAGACACCTTGTGGCGTTATTGTGCATTGCACCTACACCATATGTTTATATGTCAAAACTGCATCGCCCACACAATCGATATAGCAGCCTTTGTATCGATTCAGTATATATCAATATATTTCCATATCGATCAATTGAACCCACCACTACTAGCAAGTCAGTCTCTCTCCCTCTCCCTCTCTCTCTCTCTCTCTCTCTCTCTCTCTCTCTCTCTCTCTCTCTCTCTCTCTCTCTCTCTCTCTCTCTCTCTCTCTCTCTCTCTAATAATTAAATTCTCTCTAATCTCCAATTCACTATGTATGATGTGTATCTAGTTCAGTGTAGCATCATTTATATTAGATCCGCCATATCTTCTGGCTTCTGTCATGAATCAATCAAATTATCTATTACACCAACCTGCTATACCTACTGGTAAGTAGAAGGTAACTAATACTCTTAAATAAAAGTAAATATCCCCCCTTTCCCCCGAAACGTATATTTCTGAAGTATTCTAGTACTAATCTAGT
>NC_139718.1:10749640-10757140 GCF_964188405.1 Protomyctophum parallelum
GGATAAGCGGTTGAAGATGGATGGATGGATGGATGAATGGATGGATGGCATTGACCCATTTTGACCTGAGATCAGATTCTAAAAATGTCTTCTACATCCTGACAGTTTTCTGAAAAAGCTATGTTTCTATGTCAGTCGTTCTTCGATAAAAAGATCTACAAGCTCGTAAGTGGCGCGCTACGAGCTATGCTATGATTGAGCTTGTAGATCTGCTATTTTTCTATAGCTAAAGCATAACATAATGCTAACACCAAAAGGGGTTCCCGCCCAAAATGGGTTAAGAATAACCTCAATTTACAATGTAGGCATTACGGATAAGCGGTTGAAGATGGATGGATGGATGGATGAATGGATGGATGGCATTAAAGCCCGATTTCCACTTCCATGGCCGAACACCACTCCACACCGCCTACTTGTACCACCGTTTCCACTACAAGGAATTGGGAGTGGTATACTATACATACAAATACAAACAATGTTCAGTGGAGTGTTTGTTGTGGGCATGCACTTCTGTTGTTGTGGAGCATTTGCTGTAACAAAGTATAGGCCTGTAGTAGTGTCATTGCTGTACTTTGATATCTGGAAAATGATGCTATTGCTGCAGGTTGAACTAGTTGGGTAGCATAGTTAGATTTTCTGAGTAGCACTGCATGGGTACTGGGTTGTTGTGGAATGTGATGTTGATGCTGTTGTTGCTGTAGACCAGTATTCTGTGAACATGCTGTAGTATAGGGTGAACAATGGATAGCATGTTTTTGTATTGAGTTGTACTTGAAATGTACTGTAATTCTGCAAACTGTTAATAAATCAATCAGCATATACTATCGTATATTGGCCCGTAGCATAAGATTTCTTAGGCAGCCCCTCCAACCAACATCACCTAGAACCGTCACTGATACTGTGAAAGTGGTAATAAACGAGTGCCTAAAAAGTACCCACTCCAGGGTGTGTCTGAGCTAGGCTATAAGCGGGGCAAAACACTTTATTTTGATTTAGACCAGGATCATAGTTGTAATGCATTATAATAGACAGTGTACACTTGTACAGCAGGGTTCTCATATCAGTCTCTCCATCAGCTTGCCAGAGCTACAGGTTAGCTGACAGTAATTGTCCCTGACAGCGCTACAGAGAACAAATCGTAGTTGCCTGGAAATCTCATTTAACCCAATCACTGTTGACTGTAACCTTGGTTTAACCACTCACCTCTGGCCACCTCCGCTAAGTCCCGGGTGGTCTCTTTGGCGGCCGTGACGTGACAGTGTGTCTCTTCTGTATGCGTCGCTCGCTGCCTTGGAGGTCAGTGGTTATAAGGCTAGAGACGAGGCGAGGGCCGAGGTCAGGGAGCAACATTATGTGTAAAGTTATGTCAGTAAAAGTACACAATAGCAGATCTACAAGCTCATAGCACGCCACCGAGTGGCGCGCTATGAGCGGAGGATTTAGAATATTTTTTTTAAATGTTGAGGTCAGGCCTAAATGGGTTTTAATCTGACTCTCTCAGAGTGTACAGAATACAGATGGAACCAAATGGTCCATTAGGTTCTAACTGTACACTATCTGGATGTTAACACTGAGCATTGGTCTTGGTCACTCAGTCTTGGTCTTGGATCTGGTCTGTGTGTGTGTATGCTGTGAATGTGTAAGTGTGTTTCTCTGTAAATCAGTATGGCACTGACTGAGACCTAGTGACTTGTAACGCTATACACGGTAAGGTTTATGTCCTGTTTATTGCACATGTAACACCTGACCTCATGGGATTATAATCTGGGTATGCCGCGTGGGGAAACCCAAACATCTGCTACCAAGAGGGAATCCCCACTCTGGCTTGACCAGAGGACCTATTGGGCTTAACCCATTTTGGGGCGGGAACCCCTTTTGGTGTTAGCATTATGTTATGCTTTAGCTATTGAAAAATAGCAGATCTACAAGCTCATAACGCGCCACCGAGTGGCGCGCTACGAGCTTGTAGGTCTGCTATTTTTGACAGAAAACTGTCAGGATGTAGAAGATTTTTAGAATCTGATCTCGGGCTTAAGATCTTCATGCTGTACCTCTCAACCAGTAGGTGTCCTATACTAGAGTTAGAGTACAAGAGTAGGCAGACCACCTCCTCCAACCACTAGTTATAACATCATATCTCTACCATACGGAGTCGTTCAAATAACCTTAAATAAAATGATTCCCAGGCGGGGCGCCCGCTGGCCTAGTGGTCCAGGTGCATGCCACATAATATAGGCTCTGGCCTGACAGCGTGTCGCGTGTTCGAGACCCGTTCATGACGACCTTTGCTGCATATCTCTCCCCTTCTCTTTTTCCTGTCTTCACTGTAAACTATCAATAAAAGGCACAAAAGCCAAAATAATAATCAGCATACGTGTTCACTTTAAAGTCAGAGTTTGCCCCACCCCCCACACACTCCTCGCTACACATACTCTAGTATCATTGGAACATGCACACACTCTTTAACTTTCGTCAGAAGCTTTTACATGGCGGCAGCGTCGCGGTACAAAGGCACAAATTAAATCAGAAATGTGGATGGCAGAAAATCCACCGAGGACAGCGATCCTAGAATCCGATTATATGGAGGCTTGAAAATCCTCCTTTCAACTGCTTTGCACTGTGAATATATTTTCAATCCCATAGTTGGAATGGTGGGGCGTTGCTATAGGAACCGGACCAATGTTAAAAGCTTCTGTTGGACTAAATCATTATATAGACGGAGTATACGTTGGGGTACGTATATATACGGACTTGAGGGAAGAAATGAGTTAAATAGCAACCCACTGTGTTTAACAGTGATTGAGCATTAGGGCCCTAAGCGCCTGTCCCATATCCACCATCATTAGTTACCGTTGGGAAGAAACCTTGCTTTGCTTTGTCGTGTACGAGTGTCGCTCAATGGTGTTGCGATGTGACACATGATGTGAGCTTGTAGATTTTTCGCTTGGAAACGTACTCGATAGTAGTTAAGTGTGTATGTATGTGGGTTTTTATAAATATTGAACCAATTAATGAAACATTTTAACGAGAGCTTCTGACTAAAATAACAACTGCACTGGCGCCATCGGAAAACACCGGCATTTCCTGAAATGTCTGTGTTTTTTGGACCGTATACAAGGTATCCGGCCGACAGCCACGATATCCGCTAGTGTGTGCGTGTGCGTGTGTGTGTGTGTGTGTGTGTGTGTGTGTGTGTGTGTGTTCACCCCCCTGGGCTAGAGGGCACCCCAGTCGATATGAACACACCACAGTGTTGATGGCCCAGTGGCTGGCGGTGGTACTGATGGATGGAACACACCCTGCGGTCCCTGCCCTAATGCTGCCGTAGCTATGGCAACCAGCCACTGACTGGCTGCTGGGCTGGGTTAAAGGGGAGGGGCTTAACAGCACCCCCTGCCCCACCCTTCTACACCCCTCACCAAACAGTAGGGCTTATTGGACATGTGTCTGTGTGTGTGTGTGTGTGTGTGTGTGTGTGTACGTGTGCGTGCGCTCTAGAATCTGGGTGGGGGGTAGCGTCTGTTTGAGGCGGATATGAGGTAATCTCCCCAGGGGTTAACAGTATCGCAATAACACAGAGGTTCACTGCCACACACACACACACACACACACACACACGCTATCATCTGTTCAGCTGCCAGACAACAGGCTGGTCAATGACTTCATTGTCAGTCATCTCTTTGTTACTGGAACAGGACGCATGGCCAGTCTCCTCTCTCTCTCATACTAGACGTCAGGATCCAGAGGTGGAGAACTTTCGGAAACTGAGGTGCATCGATTTTGTATCGCGTCTTCTTTTCCGAGGTTGAAACATAAGTGATGCGTTCCATGTTTGGGGAGGTCGTTTGTAAAAGAAAGCCGCCGCCACTCGTCGCGATTGAATTTCATATCTGCAGGCTTTCATGTGGAGGATTAGGCTTTGATCTGAATGAGTTTTCAGCGTCTGGGGCTTATTATAAATACGGAGCGTAACAAATGTAAAGGGATCGAACCAGAAGCCCTCCTCCTGTGTGTGACAGATTGCGTTGCGGTCACCACTCTGCCAGCATCACCAGGATGGACGTCCATCGGGTCCAGGTGCTGCGTTACTGTATGCCCCAGAGTGTCAGTGACTCTGGGTTGTTCTACAGCCACATCGCTGCCAGGTTTGTACACATGATGCCATCCACCGTAAAACCCTCAGTGTTTCCTTTGACTCTGAGAGTGTATACTGTAATGATGTAACCAAATGGACCCGTACATCAAATTGGAGTTTTTAGTGAGTTTCTGTATGTGTTTGTCTGTTGCCCAGTGACCTCTTTAACCCATTTTGGCATGACCTCGAAATTAAATAAAAATCTTCTAAATCCTTCTAAATCCATCCATATTTTCACGATTTAAAAAAAAATAGCAGACCGTGCTATGAGCTTGTAGATCTGCTATTTTTCAATAGCTAAATTATAACATAATGTTTAAAACACCAAATGGGGTTCCCGCCCAAAATGGGTTAAAGCTGCAATCCAGAACTTATTTCAATGAATATTGAATTGTTCTGACCACCCTGTATGATGGGAATAACTGTCACATCTGCAGTGGTTTGAGGTGGTCACGGGTAGGACAGGTACAGGTTAACAAGTAGCCCTGCCGGAAGCTCATAAACCCAATATCTCCACTGGAAAAGCACTGTGCAGGGTATTCCTCATGCTAGATGTTGAGGACATCAAACGTACAGGACTGCAGCATCAGGCCTCAGGTATGATTTGGTACAGAAGTGCCCTGTAGCTCTTTCCTTGCTAGAGAGTTTGGGCCGGCTCTAGCTCTGTGGATAAAGTCTAGCTTACATACTGTACATACTGTACATGACCACTTTGTTTTTCGGGGCATTTTCAAGCCTTTATTTGACAGTGGAGAGAAAATGGCAGGATGTAGAGATGGGGAAGGACATGCATGCAGCAAATGATCTCGGGTCAGGTTTCACCCATTCTAGGCGGGAACCCCTTTTGGTGTTAGCATAATGTTATGCTTTTAGCTATAGAAAAATAGCAGATCTACTAGCTCATCGCTACGAGCTTGTAGGTCTGCTATTTTTGAAAAATCATCATAGAAACATAGCTTTTTCAGAAAACTGTCAGGACGTAGAAGACATTTTTAGAATCTGATCTCAGGTCAAAATGGATTAAAGTGAACCTTGGTCGGCTGCGCAAGGACTGAGCCATAATGGTATATATGCGCTCTACCAGGTGACACACCAAGGCACTAACTGCTCCCACCTGAATGCTTATCATAAGCATGAGCAGCCATCAGCTGGGTGAAGCTGAAAACAGAGTTTCCCCTGCGGGATTAACACAGTAAAAAAGTTAAGATAATAATAATAGCATAATAGAATAGTGTCTGTTTGGTGTCTGTTCGTTTGGTTAATCGGTTCACTCACTTGGTGCTGAGAGAGAGTGTTACCATGAGCTAGTGACACAAACATGTTGGTCTGGTTAAGCCAGATGTTATACTTTGTGTTATTATTTTTTTATCAGTGCTGAAACACTAATCTGTAATCATCATAATATCATTTTAGCGTAAGACCCAAAATAGAAATTAGACATTTGCCCTGGTTGGACCCAAACTAGTGAATAAAGCACATCTACAAGCTTCCATGTTGTGAGCTTGTAGATCGGCTATATTTTCACTACTTCTTAAACATTTTCATTTTTATTTATTTATGGAATTTATTGGGGGCGGGAACCCCTTTTGGTGTTTTAAACATTGTTATAATTTAGCTATTGAAAAATACAGATCTACAAGCTCAAGCTTGTAGGTCTGCTATTTTTGAAAAATCGTTAAAATGTGCCTGAAATCTTTCAGAAAATTGTCATGATTTAGAAGATTTTTTATTTATTTAATAAACACAAAAAGGGGGATATTTAGTTTTACTCACAACCCATAAAAATGGGTCCGTGTCCCAAACATGGATCCCGACCCACTGTTTGGGAAACGGTGCTTTTTAGCCCGTCTGCTGTGAAAGGTATCCCTCCAGCCTGTCAAAGCCCCTCAGCGCATCCTCTTTATTCTGAAAAACACTCTCTCTGCACTGCTGTACGCACACACACACACACACACACACACACACACACACACACACACACACACACACACACACACACACACACACACACACACAGTGTTCTTTCATCCACTTGTAACTCTGAAAGAACACAGAACACATTTAACCAAATAGACCCGCCTCACGTCACGCGTCTGTCTGGTTACATTTGTACGAAGACTTTACAGTGTCTCGGAATAGCCGGTGCTCTGGAAGGGCTCCGTACATATTTAATTCACTCAAAGAACACCATGGCTTAAGGCTAAAACAACCCACTTTCGGTCCACTGCCCTTCTCACAACCTACCTCCCACCACCCCCCTCCTCTCTGACACGCACACACACACACACACACACACACACACACACACACACACACACACACACACACACACACACATACACTCTCTCTCTCTCTCTCTCTCTCTCTCTCTCTCTCTCTCTCTCTCTCTCTGTGTACCCTGTCAGAAGGTGGAGGGATGGAGATTTTTGGGAGGTAGAACAGAGATTGAGAGAGAAGGGGAGATGGAGGGTGTTTTTGTTTGCTGGCTGCAGTTCCAGGAGATGGGAGCTGTAGTAGGATCAAAGAGCCGTTGTTGGCTGCCTTCTTTTATGTCATCACAGGAGGAATGGAAAGGAGGGGGAGGGGTGGTTTATAGGGGGGAAAAAAGGTTTTATCTGTATGTAAAATATGTCAAATTCCATCAGTAACAGCTGGTTCCTAAAGCTGATCCGGGCCCACTCTCTATCTAGGACAGCAGTGGTGTAAAGTAACTAAGTACATTTACTCAATGGCAAGGTACTTTTACTTGGGTATTTAATTCATTTAAAAAAAAAAAAGATACTTCTACTCCACTACATCAGAGAGTATATACTACTCTCTGATAATATACTACTTTTTACTCCACTACTTGAAAACATTTAATACTTACTATAACACACACTACTAACATACAGGTTGAATGCCAACAATATACGGTCTTTCAGGCTAGACTGCCTATGTTTAACCTGAGATCAGATTCTAAAAATGTCTTCTACATCCTGAGAGTTTTCTGAAAAAGCTATGTTTCTATGTCAGTGGTTCTTCGATTTAAAAAAAATAGCAGACCTACAAGTTAAAGTTACCTTTTTTTTTTTTTAATACTGTTTTCATTAGGCATTTTTTGTATGACAACATCAGAATATTATCGACAATGATAATGAGTAGTTTTGTTAAATAAAATGAAAGAAATAACAATGTAAATGAGTTAAAGTTACCTTTGAAGGCCCAGGCCGTAGCGTAACGGTCTGGGCACCGGACTGGTGATCCAGTCGCGGTGTGCCGCGGGTTCGACTCCCGGACCCGACACGGCCTTTACCGCATGTCATCCCCCCATCTCTCTCCCGTTTCCTGTCAGCCTACTTTCTATCCCTTAAAAAAAATCAATA
>NC_139718.1:10762140-10914640 GCF_964188405.1 Protomyctophum parallelum
CTGCACCCTCCATACTCCCTAGCCGCTCTCATGGGCCTGGAAGTCCACACACCGCTGCCCCGATGGCGGACCGACACAACGGGGAAGTCACCGGGTCCACTGCCTCTCCTCCCGGCACCTGTTGTTCACGGGAGGGACCAACAGGCAGCGTGGCGCCGGTAGTAGACTACGTCGCTGGGTACATCTTGACGTGATATCCTGACACACAGCCACCGCCACAGGAGTTGCAAAAGTTCCAAAAGCTGTACCCACTACATTAACGATCGTAGTTAGAACGGGTGCGGTTGTTAGATGTTAAAGAACAAGCAAAGTTGGCGTCCACCGGCGTTTCCACCGTGCCGCCATTGCTGCGCGTGCGCACACACACACACACACACACACACACACACACACACACACACATCGCTTCCAGCACCAACAAGCACCCACACCCAAAAGGTACTTTGATCACATGCTAATAGCCAATAAAGTTGTCTCACGCTGTTTTTAGCCTTATGTAGGCCTCAATCTCTCCCTCTGTCTGTGAGTAGTACTTTCCCTGTGGAGCAGATTAGAGGTCTTCTAGGAGAGTTAAATCCTGGTTAATTTAGATTTTAGGCTGCAGTGAGTTAATAATAATCTGCCAGCCATGAGGCTCCGTCTGTAATCCAGCTAGTCAGACCAAACCCCTCCTGTAGGCCAGTGGACCCCTGCATCCGCACGCACGCACGCACGCACGCACGCAAGCACGCAAGCACGCATGCACGCACGCACGCACGCACACACACACACACACACACACACACACCTACACACCTCACCCCATGGGTGTATACATCTCCTGTTGAGCTCTATAATAACAGCCAAGTAACCACACTTTTATATGCACTAGTGTGTGTGTGTGTGTGTGTGTGTGTGTGTGTGTGTGTGTGTGTGTGTGTGTGTGTGTGTGTGTGTGTGTGTGTGTGTGTGTGTGTGTGTGTGTGTGTGTGTGTGTGTGTGTGTGTGTGTGTGTGTGTGTGTGTGTGTGTGTGTGTGTGTGTGTGTGTGTGTGTGCGCACATATGCTGCCTTCTCTGTTCACTAATCTGGTCTTCTGCTAAAAATACCAGTGTCTCTTATTTTGGGTGTATGTACGGTACTGTGTAGGGACCATAATACACATGTGGGAGTGTATAATAATATGTTGTGTTCCTAGTGACTGCACCTCACAGCATAGCTGCACAGACTCGCTCCCCCGAGACAGAACTGAGGCTACATCCACACGTTTTCATTTTAAAACCCATAACTTTTGCTACGTTTACGGCTGGTGTACAGTACACACTACCCCCATATGTTCTAACCCATTAACCCACTTTGACCTGAGATCAGATTTCAAAAAATGTTTGAAAATGACAGTTTTCTGAAAAAGCTATGTTTCTATGTCAGTCGTTCTTCGATTTAAAAAAAATAGCAGACCTACAAGCTCGTAGCGTGCCACTCGGTGGCGTGCTATGAGCTTGCAGATCTGCTATTTTTCAATAGCTAAATCATAGCATAATGCTAACACCAAAAGGGGTTCCCGCCCAAAATGGGTTGAGACTTTTGAAAATGTTGCCGATCCTGTGTAGTTTCCGTGCTGGTCTGGATGGGTGAAAACGAGGCCTTTTGACACAACAATGACGCCCAGAAGTCAGTCTTTATTGATTTTATAGAAGGATTAGTAAATATGGCAACATGAAATCTTGGACACCTCCCAATTAAAGCAGTGTATAATAATTATTTCGTTTCAGAATCATTTCCACCTGGCTGCCAGCACAAACAAGGCGGTTGCTACCGAACGTTTGCTTTTAGATTTGTTCGTCGCACGGCGGTGATGCGAATGCGACGCCTTGCGAGAGCTTGTAAGGTCTGCTATCTTCTGGGCGCTACACCGTCGTGCGACAGTGCATAAATTAAGCTTCTAAGTGTAGCTCTGTCTACGCTTGCCCTTTGCCGTTTCTAATACTGGCATAGAAGTCTCGCAGAAATGTCATTAATTCTTTGATGTTGTTTGAACATACACCATTTTCCTGACACCATTCATCAAAGCATTTGACGACACATAGCATAACCCATTCTGGGCAGGAACCCCTTTTGGTGTTAGCGTCATGTCATGCTTTAGCTATAGAAAAATAACAGATCTACAAGCTCATAGCGCGCCACCGAGTGGCGCGCTATGAGCTTGTAGGTCTGCTATTTTTGAAAAACCGAAGAACGACTGCCATAGAAACATAGCTTTTTCAGAAAACTGTCAGGATGTAGAAGACATTTTTAGAATCAGTCAAAATAGGATAATGGTGTTTGCTTCAAAGTTCATCAACCACATCTTTCTGCAGCTCTTGCGTTTCATCCTTTTATAAGGCAGACATTTCCTCAGAGTACACCTGGGGTACTACAAAGACACTGACCCAGAACAGACAGGAGTGGAATTAAATACGTTGTTTCTGCCCTACATGCCAGCAGACATGCATGTACTGTAAGTGCAGTAAAGTAAGCAAGGTTTCCCCAGAGAGAGACATTGCTTTATCCATTGAGTGTGTGTGCAATAGTCATGTGATTTTCAGGTGTGTTAGTATGGAAGGAGATTATTTCTTCTGAAATGGTGCAGTTTTCTGAAAAAGTTACGTTTCCATGTTGTTCTTCGATTTTTCAAAAATAGCAGACCTACAAGCTCGTAGCGCGCCACTCGGTGGCGCGCTATGAGCTTGTAGATCTGCTATTTTTCAATATCTAAAAGTTAAAACACCAAAAGGGGTTCCCGTCCAGAATGGGTTAAACATGTGTGCATGGACAGAGATCGTTTTCATTTAAAAACGGTGTGGAACAAAAGCTTTTTCTTTTCTACATTACAGTATATCGAGTTATGGTAAAGAAATCTTACCGCAGATAACTTCAGATAAGTAATATTTTGGGACTTTTCTGTGTGGAACAAAGGCTCATTTTCTACATTACAGTATATTGAGTTACCTCCACCTGCAGCGACCTGTAGAGTCTAGACATCATTTGGGAGCCTTTCCTCGACCTTGACAATCGGTTGTCCCTGACAGTGATGTCATCATAGCAACGTATCGCCTCTATGGAGATGAGTTATGTGTCGTCTGAAGAGGCTGTGGCTTATTTTGAGTTACAAGCCTCCACTTACACTTGAGTGCACGCCTGTGTGCGTCTGTTCGTGTGTATCCATGCGTGTGTTTGATGTAGTAAGTAAGTGCATGCTTGCATGTGGCCAATCTGCAGTGAGCACAGACAGGAAGTCAGGAGGTCATCATGGTTTTTACGTTTCTCCAGTTAGTCCAAGGATTAATGAAAGGCTGTAATTAACACCCCCCCACTCTAATGCTCTGTATACTCAACTCCTTATTGTTGTTGAAAAGAGGAAGTGATTTTAGGACGCTGGTGAATTTGCTTGGAATTAATTGATACATTTAATAAGAATGAATTGATGTGTGGCTCCTGCTCTGCTGAGCGCAGCGCTGTGCCGCTGTGTCACAGTGGATGCCATCGCTCATTCATTATTCACGCTGTGTATTCATCTTTCCACAGTCTTCTTTCCACAGACAATTATATAAAGTATTTAATTTATCTCTCTTTATCTTTCTATGATCTCCATCTTCCATAAACCCACGGAACCTTTATTTACACCTTGGACAAAACGGCAAACACATTCACAATAATCCCGCAAAATAGACCATCTACAAGCTCACAATTGCATCGCAATGTGTTGAGCTTGTAGAGCGACTCTTTTCAGCGTGGGACACAGTCCTGAGACTAATCAGGCTTCATCACAGTGTAGCTTTGTGATTTATCAGTTGTCCAACGTAAATGAGTATGAAGCTATCCATATCCTCAAAGGTTTTCTTTTTTTTCTCAGTTCTTTTATCACAGGTTGAGAGCGAAACTGCAAAGCAAATCAAAACTGCTGTTGTGAGCAAGCAGTGCATAGTACTGAATGACTGGTGAATCATTCGGGTGCCTTCCATTGAACCAGGCAGCAACATTAAAACAATTACCCCGGCAACAAAGGCTAATTGCCATGGCAACAGAGGCCCTGTCCTTGGGTACCACCCAGAGAGGATCATGCCTCGCTTGTGGACTCCCCTCGCCTCCCCTCACCCCCATATCCAGCCACCATCCACCATCCGGCTGGCTTGGCAGCCTAGGTGCCCAGACGGTTGAGCTAACCGTCCGGGCCAAGCAGGTTATTGCTAACTGGTGCATTTATTCCAAAGCACTTTCAAGGACAGAAGCACCCAACCTTCTCACCGGGAGCAGGTGGATGTTCATTGTCTTGCTCATGGACACGTCAGAGTGCTAAAGTCTAATATTCTATACTTCGTTATACAGTGGTGTAAGTTACATTAATGAAAGCCTATTGAAAATTATTGACCTGATAGAGACATTCTGATCGAGAGTTATGATAGACATTCTGATAGAGAGTTATGATAGAGACATTCTGATAGAGAGTTATGATAGAGACATTCTGATAGAGTGTTATGATAGAGACATTCTGATAGAGAGTTATGATAGAGACATCGTGTAACTGATTCTCAAGAAGGTAAATGTGTGCTTTTCGACAGGCGATACCCTGGTGTGATGAAGTATACTCTATCAGCACATGTCTGCTAAGTGCTAATAGACTGAGCAGGGAGGGTGAACATGCAGATATGAGTGGGGATGGTGCATTGTGGGCGGCTGTGGCTCAGGAGGTACAGCAGGTCGTCCAATGATCCCTGGGTCGGCGGTTCGAATCCCGGCTCCTCCTGTCCACATGTCGAAGTGTCCTTGGGCAAGACACTGAACCCTACATTGCCTCCAATGAGTCGGTCAGTGTGAGCTCGCCACCATTGGTGTGTGAATGTGGGAAGTGAGGACGCTGGCGTCGACTGTTCGCCGCTTCACCTCCCAATGTATGAATGAATGAACCATGGTAAAGCGCTTTGAGCACTTGGAAAAGTGCTATAAAAATGCAATTCATATGTAACCACGTGCGGTCACGGCTGTGCTGGCTAGATATGGGGCTTCCTTTCCAGTATGTTAGACGTGGGTCATTTGACATCAGGGTCAGAGTCTCGACTCCTTCACCACCTCATCTCTCTTTCTATGATCTCCATCTTCCATAAGCCCAATTCATTCATACTTTGTTGCATAACGGCGTGGTTATGTGGAAAAAAATAGCCCACCTACAAGCTCACACGACATGTCGCTCGCATCTGCAGCCCGTTCTGAGCATGCTACTTTAGGCGCGTGATGCCATCGTGCAATGGAGCATAAATTGGGCATTACTCTTTCCCTTCTGCCAACCCTCTTTTTACTCCCACTTTGTGTCTGCATGGAGGTTACTGTCCTACCTATAGTTTAGTAAGGCAAAATGCAGCTGGCAGGAGAGCAACTCAACAGCTGTGCATATGTAGTACAGACAGTATACAAAAATAATAGAGCATTGGAAATCTGGTTTATTATTTTATGCTTTATTTATGTCATCAAACCAGGCCAGGCCTCTCATAAAGCCTGTCTACTGTGTACATGAACAATGCATGCATTTTCTTATTGGCGCATACTGTGAGTTGAATGTGGGGCGGTTGCTCATGAATTTTTAAAGATGCCTGGCATCGCCTGCCTATAGAATATCAGGGCGGAAACGTGCCAGCATGCTGCGGGTTTACAGCTTTGGTGAGTGGGAGTGGGTGTCGTCTAGGAACCTCAGGGAAACACAGCACTGGGAGTGGGTGTGGGTGTGTCTAGGAACCGAGTCAGGGAAACACAGCACTGGGAGTGGGAGTGGGTGCGTCTAGGAACCGAGTCAGGGAAACACAGCACTGGGAGTGGGTGCGTCTAGGAACCGAGTCAGGGAAACACAGCACTGGGAGTGGGAGAGGGTGCGTCTAGGAACCTCAGGAAACACAGCAGTGGGAGTGGGAGTGGGTGCGTCTAGGAACCCAAATACCAGGTCAGCTGTGTAACATGGGAGCATTCCTCACAGCCGTGTGGTGACCTTGCTTAAATACAGAGCAGGGATGCATTTCTGCATCAACTTTAGCAACCTTTATTTCATTGGAATTGATTCCACGCTTGTCATTTCACTGTTGTGGGATAGCGGTGAAAAAACTGCAGATTTCCCTGCATTGTGGGTAAAGAAAACGGAGAGACAATATGTCGCTAATTAATTACCACTTTGAACCTGGCATCATACAATGAAGTACAGTATAGGCTCTTTAATCTGAAGATTAAAGACCATGTGATTGCTGATGTATGTGTTGAAATATTGTGGTCTGGTGTTGTGGTGAAACTTGGCGTTCCTATAATACATACCATGTAGTCCTATACTGAACATTGGTGTGATCCACTCATTGTGTTGTTTTAATGTCAGTGATTACGATAATGTTCAGCAATAATTGACCTTTTTCAAATGACATGCAGTATTACACACTGTGCTATAATCCACTGTACATCAACTACATAGAGCTACCAGCGTTCCGTTTTCTCTGCTTCTCTCTCTCTCTCTCTCTCTCTTTCTCTCCACCATCCTTAGCTTTCATTGTTTCTCTGCTCTCTTGTTTTCACAGCATTGCCAAGCCATCTGGATTTGTCTGATCTGTTTGTCTTTATCTCCGTATCTATCTCTGTGTCCCCACAAAAGCAGACCAAGCACAGTTTAGCTCACACTGATATGTACAGTGTATACAACAAGGATCATGTTGGTCACTCATCTCGCTCAGGACTAATTGCTTGATAACAAACAATCCAGTTACTACGGTATGCTTCTGTGTGTTCTCTGCACTGTTAACTGTCTTGCACAACTACAGTATGCTGGGCTAGCACTGCAGAACATTGAACATTATTGGAACATTATGAATACAAATTACATTTTTGTCTGGCTTTTAGGCTTCATAAACAAACGTTTCACAGGGCAGATATGACGCATATTTAACCCATTTTAACCTGAGATCAGATTAAAAAAATGTCTTCTACATCCTGACAGTTTTCTGAAAAAGCGATGTTTCTATGTCAGTCGATTTAAAAAAAATAGCAGACCTACAAGCTCGTAGCGCGCCACTCGGTGGCACGCTATGAGCTTGTAGATCTGCTATTTTTCAATAGCTAAAGAATAGCATAATGCTTACAGCAAAAGGGGTTAATTACTTTATACTTAAACATTGATTGTGTAAAGACGATCTACAAGCTCATAACGATGTCTTGTTGCCTTAAATATGATACTTATGTTTCTCCTTGTCCTGTAACCTGTTCTTAACTGCTGTACTGTCTTTGGCACCTGGATCTCCCCTGTGGGATCAATAAAGGCCTTTATCTTGCCAAACTCCATAGGCAGTGTCGATCAATTTACAGAAACAAAACTTTAGCACATCATTGGTGAGGTATATCAAAACAATTCTCCCACTATATACCCTAAAGAAATATTTCCATTCTTTCCAATTTATATTTTAATATTTAGGCTATATTATATTAGCGCTACGAGCTTGTAGGTCTGCTATTTTTGAAAAATGGAAGAACGACTGACATAGAAACATAGCTTTTTCAGAAAACTGTAGAAGACATTTTTAGAATCTGATCTCGGGTCAGAATGGGCTAATAGTACATAAGTACAATAACCTAAAAAATTGTAGTACCACAACGCACTTTGCTTACACTCACAGTCTCACATTGTTTACTACAGTTGCGTTCCTGTGATGACAATTAACGCGGCAGCAGCTACGTTTCCAGAAGACGTGAGGAGGCGACGCTTCTCCTCTCGCCACAAAAACTGAGCCTCATGTGAGCTGGACTATTCTTGTCTGGTTTCTAAAAAGCTCTAAAACGGTGTTCCAAAGGACAGTGTGAGCCTAAACACATCAACACAGATCACAGACACACAGATCATGTCACACTGTGGAACAGAATAAAGTCATCCGTATAGCACATGATGTGTTGATTGAGCAATGTCGGAATATAAAAAGAAAATAGATAGACGATGAGCCGGTTTTATTCCTGACATCTCGGAGGGAAGAGAGCATCAGCCTAATGGCATGTTAGTCCTGCTCCAAAACCACTCCAGAAATAGGGCTTGTTGTTGTTGTAAGGCGATCCAACGAGATGGATGGAGCCGTCTCCCCTCCGCCCTCCTCTTGTTTCTCATTGAGACTTTATAGGTTCTCCCGGGTCTCTGAAGTGTCTGTTATGTGTGATTAGGTTAATATCACCATGGCTTGTTTCTCTGTTATGGTTTTACATACAGTAGGACTCAGCTTGTCTTGAGATTGAATGCATACCGTAATCATTTTTGTCTCCACCAGGCCGAAGGCTTACAGCTCTTTAAATAAATACTTTCTGAAACATCTATGGGAAAAATTAATGGGAATTCTCTTCTGGGCCATTAAAAGGGGGAGGGACTGCGACACTCGCACTCTCTATCCATCAGTCCTTGTCCGTTTTATGCCCATAATATTATATGGAGATCAGTTGTTCTGGACAAACTGCCTATCTGAACGACTCAACAATGGGCACCGCACTCCCTCCTGTCTTTGCCGCATTGGCGCCAAGTATGAAATCGGTCCCATGCGCGTGTCGTATCTGTGGCGGGTTTGTTTATGGTTATGGTTTATGGTCATAGTGATGATGGGTAGTGGTCCATCGGCCGGCCTGCCTGCCTGCCTGCCTGCCCACCCATTAGCCAATTTTACACAGGCGCCAAGTGTGAATTTGGTTGGATGAACCGTTCTCGAGATATGCAAAGAATTGACAGACAGACAGACAGACAGACAGACAGACAGACAGACAGACAGACAGACAGACAGACAGACAGACAGACAGACAGACAGACAGACAGACAGACAGACAAAGATATTCTGGGAATGTTAAAGATAGATTAATTTGTAGACAGCTGTCATGTGCATTGTGCAGGGCTGATCATCTTCCACTGACGATTATGTAATTTGTGGACAACATCTTCGATCACAACATGTGCTCTGATCTTGCATGGTATTTAGGTGGTTCATGCACATTGATATAGCATTATGTCTCTCTCTGTCAGGGTTTCATTGTGCAGGGAGTAGAGACACATTTTAAGCTTTTTGATTTTAGCTGCAGTGAATTATTATTCGGAACAACAGATAGCAGTGTTTTTATTTATTTATTTATTAGTTGATACATACTCAGTTGGCTGAAACATGATTTTGAGGTTCCTCTTTTTTTATTGTGTAGGTTTCTTGTCAAAACAACAGCTTTGATTCCTGGTAACAGGAACAACAAACAAACCAAATGTTCTTGAGACGTATTATTACCGGCCACAACAGAGTGCTTGGTATTGTCTTCACTATTGAGTCTGTGTGGGGTTTATTATATTATGTCTGTGCACACACTACAGTGTGGTCCGGAGGAGGGACAACATTACAATACAATACAATGCAGGCCTCTGCCCGGACGGAATTGAACCGGTCACGGGTACAATACTGTGATTATGTGGTCGGCACTATATCTAGTCAGCTGACGGCTGCCAATGCGAAGGAGGACACAGACTTTCAAGTTGTGTTTTGATTGCTTTGCGTTACACACAGCAGCTGCTGGATATTAAAGGCCTCACTCACACCTAAGACACACGCAAGACACACTTGTGTCCTGTGTGTTCTGTGTGTCATGGCAGCCTCAATGCATTTCTAATGCTAAAAGGGTTTTATCCTCGGATTCGGGTTCTTGGAAACGCCCCCCCCCCAGCCACTGCGTTAGTTTTACTGAGGTTAGGTTTAGATATAGTTTACTGAGGTTAGGTTTAGGTATAGTTTTACTGAGGTTAAGGTTAGGGTTAGTTTTAGGTATAGTTTTACTGAGGTTAGGGTTAGGGTTAGGTTTAGGTATAGTTTTACTGAGGTTAAGGTTAGGGTTAGGGTTAGGTTTAGGTATAGTTTTACTGAGGTTAAGGTTAGGGTTAGGTTTAGGTATAGTTTTACTGAGGTTAAGGTTAGGGTTAGGTTTAGGTATAGTTTTACTGAGGTTAGGGTTAGGGTTAGGTTTAGGTATAGTTTTACTGAGGTTAGGTTTAGGTATAGTTTGACTGAGGTTAAGGTTAGGGTTAGGTTTAGGTGTAGGCTGTCAATCACAGCGACTGGCCAGTCACAGCGCACCCTCTACGTCAGGGGTATTCAACTAGATTAGGTCGTGGGCCACAACTGTAGAATGATTGTGTGTGGAGGGCCGCAAGCGTGCGTGCGAAATGCGATGCATTTTGTGTTCAAACACAAAGATCTATGTAGGCCAGGGGTCCTCAACTAGAAATGCTGAAGGTCCACAAATAATAAGTAATAATAAAAATGTTTTGAATAAGACCATGGTCCAGTCTCATGCACGCGCAAATAAAATTGCGGGTCGCGGGCCCCATGGGGTGGGGCTTCCCCCCTCGCCCCCCACCCCTAGAAACAACTATGGCTGATTACTGTCATTATGATAATCTAGCACTTTATATATCGCGCACATCATACCTGTAACTTTCTCTCTTTCTTCTCTTTTTTTCTTTTTTTAGTTTTTTTTAATTATTATTCCAAGGGCCACTAGGGGGCGCTCCGCGGGCCAGTTGAATAGCCCTGCTCTACGTCACTCTGTACTCAACCCCAGGATAAAACCATGGTCGCATTTCCAATGGGAGTCACATGGTTTGAAGACACAACCTCGTTGCATGGGGGGCTTTCCCAGTCTTCTCCCTCTGTCATTTATTTGTCCTGTCCTTTTGTACTGTGGCTTAATTGGTGTACTTACCGAAGTAAACAAATATCTTTTCATTACTAAAACATTTTCCCTTACCTCATAAAGTCCCTAGAAATGATTTATGTGTATCCAAACTAGGAACTGGTGGGGATCTTATTGGAAGTAAATACATCTTCAATCCCATGCAATTAGGTTGTGCGTTATAGCATTGAGGATGTGTGTGATTACTGTACCTCATGCGCCAAGTCGCCAACATGAGGTTATTAGCCATGGGGTCAAATTTGATTGAATCATTCATTTCTTTTGGAGGTAGTTTTGATATTGATGCCAGAAGCGACATACTGTAGTCACATGTTGACATTGTTGAGGCTTCCTTTTTTAATGTTCAAAGCAAGCAAAACCATGCTGAAACAATCAACTGTTCCTTTCTGGTGGGGTAAGTAAGAGGATAGTACTGTACAGTAAGTGAAAACATGGTGAATACATTCAGTTGAGATGATATAACAGTTATATACCAATATTAATAATGTAGACATATATCACCAGAAATTATACATATTATTGAATCTGGCATCTAAGAATCGATATTCAAGATTTTAAAACATTGTCCATCACATATAGTGACGAAATGTTTTATAGGTTTGTGCTAGCGAGCAACAACATAACATTTAACCCATTTTGGGCGGGAACCCCTTTTGGTGTTAGCATTATGTTATGCTTTTAGCTATTGAAAAATAGCAGATCTTGTAGGTCTGCTATTTTTGAAAAATCGAAAACTGTCAGGATGTAGAAGACATTTTTAGAATCTGATCTCAGGTCAAAATGGGTTAAACACATACAAGAGTCACAAGACATATACCATTGTATCAGGCAGTCTATGACAATTCCCGTCCCCAACAGACACTGTGACTGTAAGTCATTTTAATTGAGCAAAAGAATGGTGCAAGGAACTGGAAGTGCTACAGAATATAAACTAAAGATTTACTTTTCTTCCAAGAACATTGTACGGCAACGAAAGGGAGTTGTTTGTTAACGTGGAGATGAAAGCTCTGTGTCAAGACACTATTAGTCTCGCGTTACCAGACTGTTGCCTTCGCGATTTCCAAACGCTTCACCATACAGTCTGGCCCAACGGAAGAGCTGTCATGATGAGTATACTATAAAGTGGAAGTGGAGCCTCCTCGCCACCTCTGTTTCGTCTTCACAGTCGCGCACATTTATCCTAATATAAATAGAAAACATCTAAGCATATAATAGCTTGTTGCTTAGCAGGAAAGGAAATAAAAAAATAAGCTCTAAAGATATTTTTAAATATATTTTTGTGAACGGAAATGGCATCTTCCGTTACTCAGCTCACGGGGGCTATAGGTCCAGACTCTATATAGCATTCGGAGATTGTGGAATAGTTGTCTGGCTATACGCGAGACTAAGACGCTATAGAAAGAGTGAAAGTCAAATCCAGTCTAAAAGCTTTTTGAGAGGACGGCGAGGAAACCAGAGAGTAGGGTGATGACAGGAGATCATTAAGAGAGAGAAGGGAAGCCGCTTAAGTTGAGACCGAGCCATGCAGAACCTCAGAGTCCTGAGGAGTCTGAGGTGTCACGCTGTCTTCCTACTGCAGGGGAGCAGCTTGAAGGACAGGAGAGACACAGACACATGTTGTCATTTAAATGTTACTGGTGATGTCCTCAGGCACAAGCCTCCTACTAATT
This sequence comes from Protomyctophum parallelum, assembly GCF_964188405.1. Taxonomy (NCBI): domain Eukaryota; kingdom Metazoa; phylum Chordata; class Actinopteri; order Myctophiformes; family Myctophidae; genus Protomyctophum; species Protomyctophum parallelum. Next base: position 10,774,541 of record NC_139718.1, read on the forward strand.
GAATAGATGAGCGATTCATCTCAGCTGTACACATCATGTACTGTAGCTAAATCATCTCAGTTATCCTGCTGCCGTCAGTGTCGCTGCATCATCCTTCTTTTATTGATATTGGGTTGTGAAGATGGCATATTTTATTGTTACACACAAAAAACGCCACCATTCACATTGCAGACTTTTGAGCTATACACTCGTGACATCCATAACATATCGGTCTCAATTTAGTTTAGTACATACAGTAATCCATTTTGGTCGGGAACCCCTTTTGGTGTTAGCATTATGTTATGCTTTAGGTATTGAAAAATAGCAGATCTACAACCTCATAGCGGTCAGCTATTTTTGAAAAATCGAAGAACGACTGACATAGAAAACTGTCATTTTAAAACAGACATTTTTTAAATCTGATCATAGGTCAAAATGGGTTAACACACGCATTGTTTTCTTTCATTGACAGACTGGCCTATATATATAGACACATACACATACACATGCGCACGCACACACACACACACACACACACACACACACACACACACACACACACACACACTGTTTGGCTAATTCACAGGTTGCACGACGATAAGGCTTAACCTCAAGAATAGATGAACTCTGCACTGACTGGACCAGACCAGTGGTTCTCAAAGTGGGGTCTGGGGACCCCCCATGGGGTCCTTGTGGGGGTTCCAGGGGGTCCCCAGCCAAATGTGTTAACCCATTCAGAAAAAAAAAAAAGTTTTCAAAATCATGACAATTTTCGGAAAGATTTGAGGCACATTTTAACGATTCTTCAAAAATAGCAGATCTACAAGCTCATAGCACGCCACCGAGTGGCGCGCTATGAGCTTGTAGATCTGCTATTTTTCAATAGCTAAAGTTTAACGGGACGCTTAAAACACTAAAAGGGGTTCCCGCCCAGAATGGGTTTAATACAACATCACAATCATTTTAACCACTTTGTCCTTATTTTATACGTTGGCTATTCAAAAACAGCAGACGTACAAGCTCGCTTGTACATCTATTTGTGAAACAATTACAGATGTAGCACAAAGTATTTTCAAATGTGAGTCCGTGGCCAAATACAATACCAATTCGGCGGTCCTTGACATGAAAAGGTTTTGAGAACTACTGGACTAAACTATACCGTAACTATTTTACTGTAAGTAAAGGATGGTCACAGTCACACATACTGTAACACACAGAAGCACTTGCTATTCCTCCCATGTCCACAACTTCAGGACTTCACAACCAAAAGTCCATTCAGTAATTTTTATGTATTTGTGTATACTGGCTGCCAGTGTGCCAAACGCAAATTTCCATTTTATGTTAAATGTAATTGACAATATCTTTATCTAAATATAGCACTGTCTAATTATAGTATATATATATATATATATATATATATATATACCGGTATACATATACTCAGCCAATGAGCACTTAACAGTGTACTGACTTATAATCACATATAAATGCATTATAACAGTGATTATAATGCAATGTGTTTTATTATTGTTATAAATCATGATTATTTATGAGTTATTATAATTATATAGTGTTATAACTGCATATAACACTATATCATTATAGTTATAGGAACTCATAAATATTGTTAATATTCTACATGAGTCAGACATGGTACGCATAGCAATTGTTACCAGACTATTTATAGAGCCTTTGAGCCTGTGTGTGTTATGCTTATAATAATTCTGTTTTTGAATGTGATAATTGAATGGGCAAATTTAGCTTGTCCTTGTTTAAGGAAATGAATTCCTTGCCAGTTATGTGGTTGTAAACAACATGGTTATGTAGATGTGTGTGTGTGCGTGCGTGCGTCTCAAGTCTTCTCATTTACTTTGAGTGAGACTCAGTGAGACTCCTGCTGGCGATAAGCCTGGTGATTAAACACTTGTGTTTCTAACTCACCGTGTCATTACCCAGCATCCCCAACACACCCTTCTACCCCGATGCTTGTGAACATTTATGGACGTGCCATTCTGGTGCCAGTACAGTATGCCACAGTAAAGGCCAAGGAGGCAAAGGGGAATTTTCTGTAGCTTGGTTTTTGAGGTTGAGGTTTTACTCTGCCTGTTTATAGGCTGCCCCTCCCTCTCCTCGGGGCGTACGTCAAGCTGTCAGATAACTACTGCAGTAACATATTATTCCTATAGTTTTAACTGAGGAAAGGTGTGGCTCTCCGGTACGCCATACGCTAACCAGCTGACTTTATCATAGGTTAATTCATAGGCCTTTATATTGATGCCATGCATTGGAAATTGGCTCTTTTTGCGAATCATCGTACAACAATGTAAAGGACTTAGATTCAGAGTGTTGCACATTCACCTGTATTCAAGAAATACACAGCATGAGTCCACATATGCAACATTACTGATTTCCCCCCGTGGGGTAATAAAGGTATATATATATCTAACATACAGTATCTGTCTCGATATTTGAAGCAACCAAGTACTGCACGTCTTTAGGATACATCCATAGCTGCAGTACATTGTCATGTGTAACCTCTCAAATGTTCACCTAGTTCAGCCGAAACAGTCATTTCCAACCTATTCACCATGGGTTCTTTTCTGCTAACTTGCAAATAATTTTCAACCTGACATCCATATTAACTCCATCGTTGGTCTCTCTCTGCCTCCAGTGAACAGAGTATCTGCCAGGCGCGAGCCTCGGTCATGGTCTACGACGATGCCAGTAAGAAGTGGGTGCCCATCAAGCCTGGCCAGCAGGGCTTCAGTCGCATCAACATCTATCACAACACTGCCAACAACACCTTCAGAGTGGTGGGCGTCAAACTGCAGGATCAGCAGGTGAGACCTTCCCACATGCTATTCCAATACTTTTACTTCTACTCCACTACATCTCAGATTCAAATATTGTACTTTTACTCCAGTACATTTATTTGACAGCTTTAGTTACTTTGTAGATTTGGATTATCATTGCAAAACATACATTGCAAAACAGTACTCTCTACTTTTGGTACTTCAAGTACATTTGGATACCAATACTTTGGTACTTTTACTCAAGTGCATTTTGAATTCCAAACTTTTACGGAGTAAACAGACAGAGTAGTTCTCCATTGCAGTATTGATAAAAAAAGTAATATAATTGAGTACCTTTTCCACCTCTGCTTCCACCAACGCCCTGCAGGTGGTGATCAACTACTCTATAGTGAAAGGTCTGAAGTACAACCAGGCCACCCCGACCTTCCACCAGTGGCGTGACGCTCGCCAGGTCTATGGGTTGAACTTTGCCAGTAAGGAGGAGGCCACCACCTTCTCCAACGCCATGCTGTTCGCCCTCAACGTCCTCAGCTCACCCGACAGTGGAGGTATGCTTGCTTCCTGGCGCTCATTTGTCTGTCGGTCACGTTGGCTTTAAGCTTATTTCAAATCAAAGATTTGCAACAAGACAATAGGGCTGTCACAATAAAAAAAATAGTTTGACGATTAATTGTCACACAGATAACGATTTTGGCATTGAACATTGGAACATATGAATAAAGAATACATTTCTCTTTTCCTGCATAAAACAATGCACAGGAAAGATATGACAAATAACTGAAATATACAAAGAAATTACTTACATTTTTATACTTAATGTTTTTTTTAACACAAACAAACAAAAAAAGACGGAAATAGCTGATCTACAAGCTTACAACACATCATAAGCTTGCAGATCTGCTATTTGAGTAATTGTGATTATCTCAAATAATTGCGATTAGACGATTATGTAATCATTGTGACAGGCCTACGAGACAAAACAAATTTAAACCCGGTTTATAACGGGTTTAAAGCCGTTAATAAGTGTGCTTAATAAGTGTGCTAAGTGATCAGTATAACGTTTTGAAATCCACTTTCCCTTACCTGTCTAGTTAGGTAGGTAAGGATATATACATGTCTATATATGTTGCAGCCAAAAACAGAAATATACATGTAGAATATACAAAACAAATTGATTAAAATGTATTTGCGAATGAAGATATATAAGATATATAATATGCATTATGCATACAGTAATGCAGCAGAGAAATCTATAAATTAGCGATCAAGTATATATATATATTGTACATATACAGTAATGTAAATAGGTTTTCAATGTAATGGGTCCCGGGACCTGGGGGTGGTCTTTTAGATGGGTCCCAGGGACATTTTATGACTTCTACTTCAACTACGTTAAGAGTACAGTGCTGAGTACAGTATTGCATCCCAGGACCCCCTAAGGGTGACATGATTGCTTCCCTATTTGCATCACTGCATATACATGTAGTGTAACTAGCAGTCAATACTATCAGTCAATACTGACTGCTAGTTACTGTACACTACATGTATACTGGTTGTTTTCTCTGGGTAAATTGCATAACTCTGATCATGTATTTATCCTGCTAGGGTACTGTGCTCATTTAGCATGGTACATTTGTGCATTAGTTAATCTCCTGGAAGTGATAGCAGCTCTTTTTACGTGGTATGGCTGTTTGTTAATCTTCTGGAAGGAAGTAACATCGTAGAAGGTATTTTTTTACACGGTATGGTGTATGTTAGTTAATCTCTTGGATGAAAGAGATGGAATCTCTTTTTAGACAGTATGGTTCTGCATTAGTTAAGCTCTTGGAAGGAAGAGATGTGTCACAGAGACTAACTTCTTTTGGGAGCGTTCTACCCATTGCTGGCTGTCTGAATAATAATATAAAACTTTGACATATTATTGCTTATAGCAGCTTTAAGTACATTTTGATACCAATACTTTCGTATTTTTACTCAAGTTAATTTTGAATAAAGTTTTTTTTTTAAAGTACTTTTTCCAAAACTGGCCCTTGGATGGAAGTGATAGATGTTATTCTAAGACATCTTTCAAATGTCAGGGTCAGATTAATGGCACAGAATCAGGGAAGATGTGTATTGGTTTAGTATTCTGACATGTTTTATATGTAGCCAATTCATTTTTATTCAGTGAGTCCAGTATATTCAAATGTATCCGGCGAGACGAATCAATCACAGTACTTCAATGAATCCGACACTGCTTTAAATCAGCATAATCAGATAGTGTATTAACGTTGCGCATAGTAGGTTCCATTGTCATGGATACACCTTTAATCTTACGCTATAACACTTTATTTTAATAATCACAAAAGGGCATAGATGTATGTGGTACAATTATTCGATCGAGCGGGCAAATACGGAAACAATTTGAAATAGCCAGGGCGATAGCAACTGTCTTGAGGAGATAGAAATAGTTAGGTTGATATTACACATTTGTCTATGATACAAACAGATGTACAGGCTTCAGCTATTCTGAATGTTCCCGCAATGTCCCTATTGATTTAACTGTGTGTGTGTGTGTGTGTGTGTGTGTGTGTGTGTGTGTGTGTGTGTGTGTGTGTGTGTGTGTGTGTGTGTGTGTGTGTGTGTGTGTGTGTGTGTGTGTGTGTGTGTGTGTGTGTGTGTGTGTGTGTGTGTGTGTGTGTGCTCATCTGAGCTGTATTGCCCTCTGCTGGTTATTGATGCATGCTGCATTTAGGCTTTACTCTTTGTTAAAATAACAAAGCTAAGAGAAACATGACAAATGCTAATGTCAGTTGGAACTTGGGAAGCTCTTGATTGGGGAATCTGTGATACAATCTCATTCAAAAGTGTTTTGCAATACTGTCTTATTTTAATAAAATAATAAAATAAGTGCCTTGTGTTCTGGATAACAATGGAACGAGCACTTGAGGGACACGTGATTGTTGAATGTGCAGAATCTAAGGCTGCTTTGAAGACGTGACCCAGATTACACGTTATGTTGGGCCTCAGACCTGCATCTGAGGTCTGTCTCTGCTCTTAGTTTACTAAACAGCTCTGGTTACAAGCTCCGGTGTCGTCCCGTTCCGTCCTGGTTGCTTTCCTATTGGTGTGTGTGTGGCCCGGCAAAAATATCCCATGGAGCCTTCCTGTCTTGCCCCACCATGCTCACATGCTGCCTCTACTTTTTGGGGGGGAGCATTTGGATGCGGCACCATGGGCCTCCTCGTGCAAGCCCAGGCTGTCTTGGAATACAGCGTCGCTCCTGCATGCAAAACCTACCATCCGCTGCCTCTACAGTCACCACGGTCCGTATTATTTTCCCGTCAACCAGTGCCCCTGCCGCCGGACAACCAGACTCCTCCTCTCTTCCTGGAGTACCCGTTAGCCGCCTGACATCCAGCACAGGGTGTAATACTAGTCTAGGTATCATAAAGCAGTGTTGGCATAAAGGAATTGGTGGCATTCAGAGCAGGGGACAGTAGGGCAGGTTCATCGGTGCACAGGAGGGTGCCTCACCATGCTGACTTCAGACATGTCACCTGGTGTTCTCAGAAGAGTTTCTTCAGACATGTCACCTGGTGTTCTCAGAAGAGTTTCTTCAGACATGTCACCTGGTGTTCTCAGAAGAGTTTCCTCAGACATGTCACCTGGTGTTCTCAGAAGAGTTTCTCCAGACATGTCACCTGGTGTTCTCAGAAGAGTTTCCTCAGACATGTCACCTGGTGTTCTCAGAAGAGTTTCCTCAGACATGTCACCTGGTGTTCTCAGAAGAGTTTCTCCAGACATGTCACCTGTTGTTCTCAGAAGAGTTTCTCCAGACATGTCACCTGTTGTTCTCAGAAGAGTTTCCTCAGACATGTCACCTGGTGTTCTCAGAAGAGTTTCTTCAGACATGTCACCTGGTGTTCTCAGAAGAGTTTCTCCAGACATGTCACCTGTTGTTCTCAGAAGAGTTTCTCCAGACATGTCACCTGGTGTTCTCAGAAGAGTTTCCTCAGACATGTCACCTGGTGTTCTCAGAAGAGTTTCTCCAGACATGTCACCTGTTGTTCTCAGAAGAGTTTCCTCAGACATCTCACCTGGTGTTCTCAGAAGAGTTTCCTCAGACATGTCACCTGGTGTTCTCAGAAGAGTTTCTCCAGACATGTCACCTGTTGTTCTCAGAAGAGTTTCCTCAGACATGTCACCTGGTGTTCTCAGAAGAGTTTCCTCAGACATGTCACCTGGTGTTCTCAGAAGAGTTTCCTCAGACATGTCACCTGGTGTTCTCAGAAGAGTTTCCTCAACCATTATCACCCTCAGTAAGTAGCCTACTATAACAGTCAAGAAATGTAACGGTGGCCCAGGCCGTAGCGTAACGGTCTGGGCACCGGACTGGTAATCCAGTCGCAGTGTGCCGCGGGTTCGACTCCCGGACCCGACACGGCCTTTACTGCATGTCATCCCCCCATCTCTCTCCCGTTTCCTGTCAGCCTACTGTCTGTCCCTTCAAAAATCAATAAAAGGCGTAAGCCGCAAAAAAATATCAAAAAAAAAAAAAAAGAAATGTAACGGTGTAGCCACAACAACATGTTGTCTTTGAGAATGGCACACTTGTCAAAGACACTGTAACTACATTGACTCTGGCCGCTGCGTCCCTATTTTGGGAAACTTTTACCAAGATTTAACTATTGCATTGAACCTGTCCAAGAATCCAATGGAGGTGTGGTAGATGTCTCTGTTATGTTACTTATTGTCTGCTTTTCTTTTTTTCTTTTTATAATGTTTTTTTTGCCTTTATTTTTATATTGTTTATGGAGGGACAGACAGTAGGCTGACAGGAAATGGGGAGAGAGATGGGGGGATGACATGCATTAAAGGCCGTCGGGAACGGCACACTGCCAGACTGGATTACCAGCCAAGGTGCCTGGACCACTTAGCCATGGCCCAGGCCAGAATCTGCTTTTCTAATGAGAAAAGGTATTGCCAGTGCCACGGGCAGAGATATACAATACAACTGAATATCATTCCTAGAATACCTTCAGATGTGTTTGGTTGGAGGGTTGAAGATATCTCGCCTTCCCCATGGAACACAAAAAGATAGAAATAGAGAGGTTGATGTAGAGAGGTTGGTGTACGTGTGTGCGTGCGTGCGTGCATGCGTGCGTTTGGGTCCAGCCCCTGGCTTCAAATGGGGAGCTGTTGATAGCAGTTGGGTAAAAACGGAGAGAGAGAGAGATCTCCTTGGCATCACACACACACACACACACACGCACACGCACACGCACACACACACGCACACGTGTATACAGTAGGCTACTACACAGCAGCACTGGCCTTGTTTATTCCCCCGTGTTCTCCATACTGTGTCTGCAGGCCTGATCAAGCCCTCTCCTCCCCTGGGCTGACTCTTTTTCCTTTCTCCTTTACCATAGCAACAACTATGTCCACCCAACCCCCCCCCCCCCCCCCCCCCCCCTCTCACACACACACACACACACACACACACACACACACACACACACAAACAAACGTTTTTGGTGAAAGGATTGTGATGGTTAATGAGAGATGGCAGCCGGTCAATGCAGTGAACATGTTGACTGAAATCATGTAATTTATTTCAACTGTATCTCGTGTTTTGACAGGTCATATTTGTTTGACTCTGACATCACAGCAGCACATCACAGTTGATTGTTGATTGTAAATACTCGTTTTCTCGAATCGTCACTTCAGGTGAATTTGTGTTGATGCAACAAAACCATGCTGTTGCCACAAACAAGGAAATGTACCTGGGGGCACTTGTGCTGGCTGGCACCACCAACATATTTTATCAAGCTTCTCAGAATCGGAGAAGACAAGACACTTTAAAATGCATTGCTTAATCCTAGGACGGCAGTTCTATTATCAGCAAGGAAAGTATTTTAAAGTGTCTCTATTTCTAATGATCTGAACAGCAAAATGTATACTAGATTGGCTCTGTTAGAATATAGTGCTTGATTAGGTGTAGTCTATGTAGATGATTAGTAATTTTATCTGCCCCATCTCTCTCCTGGCCTATGGAAAATGCTGATTTACAAGCTTTATTAAATGCATCACATTTTTACACATTGCGAGCTTGTAGTAGACATTGTGTTTTCGACAAGCGACGCCGATGTACGATAAAAGTATAAATGAGGCTTTAGAAAGAGAATCTCTGTGCCACGGTGTGCGGAATATTTGCTAAATTTAGTGTGTACTGTGTAGCTGTGCCAGCAGAGCAGATAATTACCATGAGCTAACGAGCAGAGTTCAGAGGCATGTCGCACAGGGAAGTGTTTCTCCCAGGCATCTTCTCTCTTTCTCAGCGTGAAACAGCAGAACAAAAGCATTATATATCAAACAATTCGACTACAGCAGATGAAGCACCGTCTTGTCTTGACAGTGACACACCAGACGCCCCGAGGCCGATTCTACAAATACCTTCTAAATCAGTAGTTCAGATTATTTTCAAAAATGTAAAAAAAAATAGCAAATACACAAGCTCACAGTGTGGTACAATGTGATGCACTGTGAGCTTGTATATCTGCTATTTTTGAGTGTCCAACACAAAAAACCTAAGGTGACACAGATGCTTTCCCAGTTTTTTTGCCCGCAGACCTACAGTACAGTACAAGCTCACAAGCTTGCAAGCTTGTAGGTCTGCTGACAAATACAAACGTTTCAGCAGTTATGCCGTCAAAGCTGGTACGTGTTGAACCGGCGTTATTTAGGCTAACTCTTCCCTCATGTTGACTAAAACCACTGTCCCACCCCACTGCCTCTGGGCAGCTCCAGGCACAGCAGGATGGAAACATCACCCACGAGTGTTCTTGGTGTCATGGTGGGCGTCGAAGTTGAAGTTTAATGACTGGTATTCTGGCTATGTGTTAACTGCTACCCCTGATGCTCCCTGTTTACTGTCAGCTCAGAATAGGGACTCTAACTTTGGGACTCATGCAGGGGGGAGGGTTGTGAGGGGAGGTGGAGGGTGACCATCACTCTGCAGTCTGCACGGAAGTAACAATTTTTTTTGTCACCTCAGGTCAACAAGCACAGCCCTAACTAAGCACATCACTTTAATAATAATATTTTTTATTTTATGCAGATACATCCAATAGTAATAACTTTAATTTATATAGCGCCTTTCAAAAACCCAATGACTTTACTTTACAATTCACTTTACAATTACATCAGGTCAAAGGGAGAGAAGGTGATTGCCCCACCTCGTTAACCCCCCTTTCATCATCGTATTTCTATTCCAACCTGTACATGTACTCCTCTCTATCGAGCCTTGCTCTTTAGACGACCAGATCCAGGGGTCCCGGGTTCGCCTGGCCGAGGCTACATTGGTGGCAGTGGTGTAAATAGGCACCATTCCTCTGGGTTACAGACCTAATGACAGCATGTTACCTGTCTGGTTGTGGAGGTCCACCCAGTCAGTCAAGCCTAGCCCCTGACTGGCGCGTGGATGCGCTTCTACAGTAGGGTGACTGTAGGCTATACGGTGCTGCTTACTGCTCGCTATTGAGCCTGGCTCTTTACTCGACTGGTAATGTATATGCGCCTGCGCCATCGGAACCATGGGTTTGGGGTACTCCCGCGCCGAGGCTACACTAGTATCTGTGTAGTTTGGGGCCCTTTGCTATTTGCATTATATTGCTATTGTAATATAAATCTCTTCCATCTGTTTCATCAGTGTTGATTTGCTACGTAATTTCACTCCGTTAATTCAATTACACTGGTGTCTATACTGCTGTGGTTGAAACTCCTGAGGTTAGCATCATTAGATTATGAACAGAATAATAACAGCTTGCTTGGCCCTCCAGGGCAGAGTCACTGTATCTCATGTGACGCCTGCTGAGGTCTGCGCCTTCATTAAACTCTGTCTGTTACACGACACTCATGCATAATAACACTGTACGAACCTATTATCATTTCAGATGACCGTTCTCCGACAGAATCTCACCCACACTACTCAACCTGAGAGTGCAGATTGAGTTGTACAGTATCACTTGCTAATTCAGTTGTTTCTAGTCCGGTATAAACGTGTTTATCTTAACTTCTCAAGCACTCGGGTGGCACAGAGATAAAGTCTGTGCTCTCCCCTGCAGACTATTGGGTTTGAGCGCCAGATTGAACGGGCGCTCCAATGAACCCAATTGTTTGAGGAGGGCGAGAAGCTGGTCAGGCTAGTCTTGGGGAAATCTCCTTTAAGGTGCCTGTTCAGCAGGGAGAGGAACTAGGTCTTATTGCGTCGTGCATGTTCCTCCTCCTCCGCATATACGTTACAACTTCCCGGTGAAACTACGTAAACATAAACATGACTAACTGTAGGGGTTAGGAGTGTGTGGGGAAAATTGGCAGAAAAAAATAATTGAGGAAAAAAAAGCAACCACACCATTTGTTACTGTCTAATCACAGTGACCTACTTGTTCTACAACATGGTAGCATTATTGTTGTATGCAAAAGAATACAGGATACAGACAAAGCAATTTGCATTTATGGGTCAGCAAGCATAGAACACATAATTATAAAGGCCTGCAAAGTTCTTATTTCAATCAATCTTATTTATTTGGTGCACGGACTAATGTATACTGTCTTGCTAATTGATGTCAGGGGAAAATAGAATATGGTATTAAATGTAAAAACCACCAACAACAACAACACAACGATGTGTGGGCACAACAATGTGAGCTCTAATGTAAACAGAAGCAGCGAAAGTGAGGAGGTGCTGATGCAAGCTCACGCTGCAAGGAGTTTAATTATTACAGTCTGGTAGAGATGGAGGGATGGACAGAAGAGCAGGAGAGCAGCTCATTATCAGGACATGATACAGTACATACAGTATATGGATATTCAGTGGAGGAGCAGAAGGGAGGATTGTTTGTGCTTTGCTTAAATGTAAAAATGGTTATGTTGCATCAATACACCCAATCAACACTAGTGTCCCTATAGAGGGTATGCACATGCATAAAGTGAATGGCAGATCGAGTGGCAAATCGAGTGGCAAAGTGAGTGACAAAGTAAATTTAATGTTGTTTAAAGTCATTTAATGCAATCGGATAGGACTTTTCTGTTTGGATATATGTGGTGTCAAGGCCAGAAAGTATTTTTTGGCCACTCAGTAGGCGTTCCCACATAACTTCCTGGTTTGATGATGATGTCACGCGCATACCCTCTATTGTGGGGAAAACATTCTGCGAAAACTTAAAATCTGCAATCTCACGATGCATCGATATGGGCGGGATCAGAAAGAATGAAGAACAATGATGAAAGAATGTGAACAGGAATGTGAGAGGTAGATGAACCCCGTAGCACTAGCTCCTCTGAATACAAGTATCACTTGTTTTTGCTGCTGTGGTTATGCTAAGCAGGTCTACTTTGGTCTCTTGCTCACATACGTTTTATTATGTTTTTGCTTGATCGCAAATGTTAAGAATGTTCTTTGGATGGGTGCTAGACTGCTTCTAGGTTTGATGACCTGGAATCCTAGTTTCTTTGATACACTGACTGTCAGTGACTGAATAGTTTTCTTTGCACTCTATGTATGTGTTGTTTTTCTGACTAGGGTTGCATGCCATTTGCTCTGATTTTGCACTTGTAAGTCACTCTGGATAATGTCTATACAGAGAAAGGATATAGCATAGTTTATACTCACACAGGCTATGAAATAGTAGATATACTGTACTGTACAAGCTCACAACACTTCGCAAATCGTGATACATTTTGCGCTTGTATATCTACAAAGTGCGGCTCGTCATATTAAGCAAACTTGTGACAAAGATTGGGTAATATAATTATGGATACATTTGGGGGGAGGTAGAAGTGAAGGAGGTGAAATGGAGGGCATACAGTATACTCATATGTATATGTACAGTATTCAGAGTATACAAGATGTTGAGAGAGGGAATGGAAGACGGGGAGAGAAGGACGGGGTGCAGATGGATGTCACACCTCAGCTCAATGACCTCACCTCAATTTATAGAATTTACTGACTGTCAGTCAGTGTTATTTTTGTTAGGTCATATCTGGTCTCTCTCTCTCTCTCTCTCTCTCTCTCTCTCTCTCTCTCCGATGTATTCATGTACATCTTTTGAGATTGTGTTTGCGTGAAATTATTTTGCAGTTTTGGTCCGTGCTATTATATTGTTGAGGTTGTTCATGTCTGACCACCTCTTCATTCAAAAATGCTACGAGAAAAATCAATCTGTGAACAAAATGACCGGACGGGCAGGACGGCATTACTCTTATTTTGGCAGTATCTAGACACATTATTCAAAGCAGAGTGAATGACAGATTAGTCTGTCATTCCGCTTGATGAGATGTTTTCGACGAGAGTTATAGCATCCACTGTCTGATGTTTCAACTGGGTGCTACGGTTGCCTGCTATGATCATATTACTACCGCTATGTCTCTTACAGGTCCAGTCGTCCAGCGCCAAAATGGTCCATCCTCAGAGGACGCCGATGCACAGAGGAGGTAAGGAAACCTCTGACCACTGTATATCGCTGTTGTCAGGCAGAAACCGTCTTTCTCCATATTTTTTTGTTCTTGGTCATTTTTGAGTGGTGCAACCACTCCTACATCCAGGAATGTCCGTATGTATCATGTATGTATCATGTATCCGTCTTGAGCACGAGTGGTGTGCGCATGCGTGAAACCAGCAATGGCCAGCAATATCCGCGCGTGTGTGTACAATGCGCATGCGTGCCTCACATCTTGTGGTAAATGCTAGCGAGCTAAAATATAGCCATCCTTGCTCTAGAAAGCACCAATGTTTCCATCTAGACCACCGGATAGTCAGCAAAGACCTCCGAACATCGCGCTAATTGACCAAACCATGGAGAGCTCCGTAGATTAGGAGTTATTGAAGCTTTTAGTCTGCCTGTATAATGGGAGGTGGACGGCAGCTCGCATGCGCGATCCGGTCTAGGTACGCTAAAGAAGGAAAGGCCGACCCCCGTGGACGGCAGCTCGCATGCGCGATCCGGTCTAGGAGGTATGCTAAAGAAGGAAAGGCCGACCCTAAATAATAATGAAAGAATTGTTCTCAGTGACGCGGATTGATATCCATAATAAAGCTAATAGAGAGAGAGAGAGAGAGAGAGAGAGAGAGAGAGAGAGAGAGAGAGAGAGAGAGAGAGAGAGAGAGAGAGAGAGAGAGGAGGGGGGGAGAGAGGGGAGTTGCACCACATTTTTTGTATTACTTTCTACTTGATCATACACTACAGCGTCAAAAGTAGCAGTTCTACAAGCTTTTGAGCTTGTCGAACTGCTACTTTTGAATGTGAATCCTGAAAAGTAACAGTTTTGGACATATGAGGTTTACACTCGACAGAGACGATATTAGAGTTATATAGAGTTCTAAAAGCTGGGTTCGGGGACCCCCCCAGGGTTCCAGAGAGTCCCCAGCTAAATTATTGAACCAAATGGACCCTTACAGATCTGTAACCCAGAGATTGTACATATTGGTTCCGTTTGTACACTCTCTGAGTTATGGGGGTCCGTGGCCTAATGCTCGCTACACTGGGGGAACCTACAGTGTTGTGAGAACCTCCACCAGGTCCCACAATGAACACAATACAATGCTCCAGGGATGGTGTGTTTTTGTAGGCCTAGCTCGTCGTTTGTACTCCTGCCATCATGTCATTGGTTCCCACTGAGGACTTATAATGGAATTCTTGCATTGGGTCTTAGTTAAATTAAGAAAATAAGGGGGATCAAAGAGTGAGGGCCACATAAATAAAGCTGTAGGCCTTCCTGCAGCTGGCCGTAAGTCAGACCCAAGACACGTCGTCCCCTCTCTCTTTTCTGTCTCTCCCTGTCTTGGTGTAAAATGAAACATAAAATGACAAAAGATAATAATACTAAATAAATCAATAAAACAAGCTCTTTAGCAAACAAAGGCTTATGATAGTATTAACACATCTTGTCAACATGATAATCTTCCCAAATCAACAAATTTTTGTTTTTACAATCGAGCCACACGGAATGAATATACATTTTAAAAAGCCGGCTTCAAAGCTCTTGGTTGAGGTAATGATGGGTGTAATTTATAGAACATGATTTTATGTTAACCACAGACCTTAGTTTCTGCATAAATTGAAACCCCATGGTGAAAAACTTTGGAACGGTGAACTCTGACCTGCGTTTAAGGACTACAAACTGTAACACGCTATTGACAGTGATTGTGTACATTTACTCAATATTTCGGCTATTTGAAAAGAATACTGGACTACTCGCCCCGGTGCTTGCCCGTTTTTCCTCCCGGAATTTTCCCCAGTGAGGGGGATAACTTTGTAATATGCTATTGGCTGTTTGTATTCTTTTTGGAAAAATATAAAAAGATACTCCTGTGGAAAAGCTATATTATTTGACTTATATTGAACCTATAAACAATTTAGTATTATTTAGTATATGTAAGGTTTTGCCCCCTCAAATGGTACCTCGTCAGATAATCCCCACATATCCTACAACAACTTCTGTGAACAGACTTCACTGTAGTAGCTTTTCATAAATTATATTTGTACTTAGGCTGTTCTGCTGTCATGAAAGTTTATAGTTCGAGAAATTCAAAGTCCAGCCGTCTGCTGTCCAGCCTCTCCCACCCCTCACTGGGGAAAATTCTGGGAGGAAAACAGAAACGGGGCTGTGTTTTGAGCTTGTAGATCTGCTATTTTCAAAAGATCTTTATACAATTTGAAAACTTGAAATGGGACATTCTGCTTATGTTTACTTTTGGTACTTACGTATATTTTTATGACAATACTTTTGTACTTTTACCAAAGTAAATTCTGAATGCCAGATGGAGTATTTCTACATTGTAGTACTGATACTTTTACTCACTTAAACAAATGTGAGTACTTCTTCACCACCGCCTTTCTTGCACGCTGACGGGAGTTAGCAGTGACAGGGACCACCGAAGTAGACATTGCTAAATTGGGAGAAGATTACAAACAATTGTTCAACAACAAAACACAGACCACATGTATTTTTGGAGTACAATAGAACACACGTCATCAACAGAGAACTGCAATTAAAACACTCGACAATAACGCCAAATAAGACCTCATGTTCCCGCAAATCATTCATTCATTCCATTCATTGATATACTGTGCAAATATTTTAACTGTGTCATATTCTTTCTTGTCCGTAGGATGATGGAACAACATCAGATGCAGGCGCACAAGGAGAGAGAGCGGCGAACATCAGGATCAGGTGAGGCCTAAACTAACATGCCCACGCCTACCTACAAACTGTACATACTGTGTACACACATACACACATACTCCAATACACACGCCTGGATACACAAACAGACATCATACAGACATTCTCGACGACACGAGACCGTCAACAACAAACATCTGACTGAATGCACCTGAGTTGCCAAGTGACAGTCTGACAGATATTTACTCTGCTGTAAACAGTGCTCAATATATACTTTCACTCTGCAAACAGATGAAGTCACCGGTAATATCAGTCCCAGAACGCTGTTTCCTATGGAAACGTCCAAATCGAACAAGGGTGCAGTACTGTAGCTCCTAGATGTGTGTGTGTGTGTGTGTGTTGGATCCACCCACTTTTTCCTTGTTGGTGTATGCTGTTTATGCTGTTTGCTCGTCGTCCGTGCACACCTGCCAACACTGATTATGACCCCTTAAACACCATAAACACAACCATAAATGCCCTCCTCTTTCCCCTATCAGTATTTTATTGTATTATCCTCCCTGCCCCGCCCCCCTGCAACATGCCCTGCACTCCATCTCGTTCTTCCAGCTACAGGTGAAATGTCACATGCGTTCTGGCTCAGTCATGTTGCATTCTGCTGCTTCTTATAGTTTGATGCTGTTTTTTTTAAATTATTTCTTAATTTGCTGTTGTTTGCTTCTATTTTTTTCGATTGCTCCTGATTATTTTTTAATTTGTTTCTCATCGTGCATTGGTTGCTTGGTTGATTGCTTTTCATTCTTCTCACATTTATTCTCTTTTTCTTTTTGTTTTTTCTTTGTTTGTTTGCCTGTTTGTTGCCTCCCTCCCTTCGCCTGTATCTCCTCTTCCTCTCTCTCTCTCTCTCTCTCTCTCTCTCTCTCTCTCTCTCTCTCTCTCTCTCTCTCTCTCTCTCTCACACTCTGTCTCTCCTCTTTCTGGCCGTCACAGTCGTTTCCACCCTCCAATACAAACCCGTCCACCCAGACACTCCTCCCGAGTACAGACAGTTCCGCGCTAGCACACTGCCTCCCTCCTACGTCCGCGTGGCGTCCGCCTCCCCTCCCTCCTCCTCGGCCTCCTCCTCCTCTCCCTCCCAGGAGAGAGAGGGTGTTGGCTCGGCCAGGGAGAAGGCCCAGCTCTCCTCTCAGCTCTCCACCTCCCTGGCCTCTGCCTTCTCTCCCGTGCAGACCGGATTGAGCACCATGGGCCGCCAGGTTCGCCAGATCCCCATGTCTCCGCCCACCGCCGCCCGCCACCTCCACCAGCAGCAGCAGGACGTCATCATGCTCCCCCCTAAACACGGCACCTGGTCTGCCTCTCACATGCACCATTACATGTACGGCCACGCGGCCCCGTCCGCCTCTCCCCCCGTCATGATGGCCTTACATATGAAGCAGGGCCCGCCTCCGCAGCCCGTCCTCCCCGTGGCCCTCCCCCTGCCGCCGCTGAGCTCCAGGTCCAATAAGCCCCCTCCGCTCGACCCGAGCGTGGCGACGGCCTCCCACCACCAGCAGCACCCCCACCACCACCAGCCCCCACAGCCTCACGCCAACGGCCAGTCGGAAGACTACTACTCTCCCCATTCCCAGCACCTGCCGATGACCCCGCAGTACTGCGAGGCGGTTCCCCTGCCTCCTCTGACGGGTCAAACGGCCCCGGGCCATCCCCAGTATCCTCCTCTGACGGGTCAAACGGCCCCGGGCCATCCCCAGTATCCTCCTCTGACGGGTCAAACGGCCCCGGGCCATCCCCAGTATCCTCCTCTGACGGGTCAAACGGCCCCGGGCCATCCCCAGTATCCTCCTCTGACGGGTCAAACGGCCCCGGGCCATCCCCAGTATCCGTCCAGCTTCTACCCTCAGCAGCAGCAGCAGCAGCAGCAGCAGGTGTACCAGCAGCCCCCCTCCTCCTCCTCCTCCTCACCCCCCTCTTACACTGCCATGTCTGACGGGGGCACACTCAGGAAGACACCCTCCCCCCCCGTCCCCCTGCAAGGCCCCCCCGTGGCCACCAGTAAGTATGACGAGGAGAGAGGAGGAAGGAGACTCTCCGCAGAGGGATGTGTGTTTGTGTGTATGTACTGGCGCAGACACGTGCACAGGTGGGCGCTATTGAACTTTTACCCTTCCGCCTCATGATTAGACATCTCAGTCATTACATTTTTCAAACCCACAAGAGCCTAAATGTTACATGCATAAATTGCATAATTATACTGTACATCAGCTCTGTGAAATAATGGCGAGCCATGCTGAACATGACCTGATCATTACCAATTAGTGTTAACCAAATCATAGTGCATGTTTGTTTTTAATAACCAGTTCTTGGTGATCAACCAATTAATAAATGTCCCACTCTTGCACTGATGTGCTCTTGAGCAGCTTAACATTCAACTGTTGCCAGGTACTTCCAGACGTGTGTGCGTGCGTGAGTGTGAGTAGGAATTAAGCTCTTAAGCCTTTCCTGGGTGAAAAGGTTTCAGTTAATTTAGCTTTTAACATTAGCTCTCTTTGTTTTGTCCGCTTCCAGGTCCAGGTCCAGGTCCATCATCCCTGCTGTCTGTGGCCCCACCTCCAGCTCCAGCCCCTGCACCCATGGCCGGCCCTCCGGCCCCACCACCTCCTCCCGGACCCCCGCCTCCGATGGCAGTGCCACCGCCCATGCCCCCTCCACTGCCTGCCTGTGGAGGGCCCCCGGGAGGGGTGCCCGGACCAGGGCAACAGCCCTCAGGATTGGCTGCTGCAATAGCTGGAGCCAAACTACGCAGAGTACAGAGAGTATGTAATATCTGCTCAAGCCCCCAGAGCTCTTACTGGTGTCCATGATCTCTCCCCTTAGGGCAGTGATTCCCAACCTTTTGATCCTTGGAGCCCCCATTCTTACATCTGACAAAAGCTGAGAGTATGTGTTTATGTGCGCATCATGTGCGCAATGTGCGTAAGGCAGTGAGTCGCACAGTTCCTGCCTGTTTTGATGCCAGTAGATGTGGAACCCATCTACCGGTCTTTCAAACGCAGATGAAACTTTAAACTTTAAACGCTCGTGTAACCGTTTAAACTTGAATTTTCTTGGCCGATGCTAAATTGGAATTAAACTTTTTTGGCCCTTCACTTTTTGGATTCACTGTGCAGAAAAGGGTAAGAAGCGTTCCTTGTGGAAACCGTTTCTGAACTGCGGTGGAAGGGGCCCAGGCTGTGACCTCATCTCGGAGATACAGGAGAGGGCACATATGGGGCTAGTCATATACATGAAATGATATATGGCTAAAATGGCATCTTGGCATCTTACAAACAACTCCAGACACTGTTTGTCTATTTCTGATCCTTTGGTTCCATCCATCCTCTGTATTCCGCAGGATGAGAGCAGTCCACCTGGTTCTAGTGGTTCCAAGTCTGACTCCAACCGGTCCAGTGGTGGCAGTGGTGGAGGTGGAGAGGGCCAGGGACTGATGCAGGAGATGAACGCTCTGCTAGCGCGCAGGTAAAAGCCCTGATAAGATCGTTGTATTGTAGACCAATCTTGATACCTCACTGGTTTGTCTGCATTACACTTTAAGATATCCTTTGCAGGCTCATTTATTTTGTCTCTGTTCACGATTATAAGCTACTTAGCAACATAGATCACTCTCAAGAAGGTAGTTTTAATTGTGTGTTCACCACCAATTCATATCTATAACTTTCACTTCACAGACGGAAAGCTTCAGAGAAACCAGATGAGGTACAGTATGTCCCTGATTTTTGTAAAAAACACTTCGTTGTCTTGTCTGGGAAACTGTAAGGGCTACACTACAGTATGTAATCACCAGGAAGTGTGTAAAAATGTGGTTTGTCATCATTCTTTCCTCTACAGGACGACTCCGGTGGCCGCCAGAACTCAACAGGTACACTTCTTCTACTAAGTTTTGTAGCTGAGTCTCCGTTCCATAGATGTACATGTTGGATGTTTTTAAAGACCTGCTTGAAATTGTCTCCCCAGATGCTGTGAAGAAACCGTGGGAACGATCTAACTCTGCAGAAAAGTCATCGCTGGTGTCAAGGTCAGTAAATGGGTAAGAAGAGCTGAGAAAAGTCTACTCTGTACCCTTAATGGAAAAGAAAGTGTGACAACATTGTATGAGACATGATGGGGACATCATGCGTCGTATGTGCTGGTGCACACGGGCAGTCTTATCAAGTGCCCTTTTCCCTTAGTCCTCAGCTTTCTCTGTGGGTGCATCGCTATAGTTAATCCTTTAAACATAATCAAACAACATAAATGATGAAATGGCATCCCTCTTTTTCACCAACTTAAAATGTTTTCCAGTTTGTGAACACCTATGACCCAGCGGGGAAGGCCCATAACAATTCATTATGCAGGCTACTTTCAATGCTACTTTCAAATAAGGCAGGTTAATAATATAGAACATTTGGAAGTTGGAAAATGCATGTCCCACCCAGTTATTGTCTCCACCAGGCCGAAGGGATGAAGGCATGGGGAGAGAGTATGTTTGTCTCCACCAGGCCGAAGGGCGAAGGCATGGGGATTGGGGAGAGAGTATGTTTTGCACTCCGTCCGTCCGTCCGTGTGTCCGTCCGTCTGTGAACAGCTAATATCCGGCCAAATTTTGCACACACACTCCCTGGATGCCAACGATGAACCTCTGCCCCAAAATGTCCAGAACGGCCTTTTATAGTGCCACCAGGAGGCCGACTTTTGAAGGTCAGAACTCCTCCAGATTCTGCCCAAAAATCCCGCAAATCCTTACACACTATCTCTATAGTCATGTATTCAAAACGGATCTGTCCGATATTTCATATTCCATCCTGATTGGCTAACATTGGCTTCCAAGATTTGCAGGATTGGCCCTTTTGAAACAAAAAGCCTCAAATCATGAACGCAGCATGCAATTTACGTGAAATCTTTCACAGACTTTCCTACTAGGCTGAGGAATATATCCCACCCTTTTCAAATTGGCCTGTTATAGCACCACCAACAGGTGGATTTTTGCAAAACACTTTTTTGGAACAAAATGCCTCAAATCATCCTATTGCCATCAATGGTGTAAGAACAAATGGCACCCTTTTCACATTGGCTTATTATAGCGCCAGGAGTCCACAACCTGACCTGTCCTGGTGGAGACCTGTGCCCCGAGGGGCACATTTTATCTATGTGTCCCTTTTATGCCTATATATTCACTATACATTCCCAAATACAGTATGGAGTGTATGCAAATGTCAGAACATATTTGTGATGTCAGAACAGGCCAGCTTCATATATGGAGCCTGGGCAGGGGCAGAGGCCTTTTGTGGCGGTTCTGGATAACTGTACTCCCTGTGGGGGTGTGGAACACGTGTGTCGAATTTGAAGTCGGTGTGGCGAACGGTTCTCGAGTTACGTGGATTTCAGACGTACACTACACACACACACACACACACACACACACACACACACAGAGAGACTTGGTGCATTTATAGTTATTTTTGTATATATATTTTCTTTAAATTTTCAAAATTTTCAAAAGTAACCGATCTACAAGCTCTTAGAATAGATCCGATACTTTCCCGACACCATTGTACGATGATCTTTGCTGTTTTGTCTTGCAGAGTGAGACCCATCGGTAGCACCAGTGATGCAGACACAGAGTTTGACAGGATGAAACAGGTTTGTTAGCCAACCTCACAAATTTGCAAACAATATTTATCTTTTATTATTTTTTGGCAAATTGGAAAGAGATTATACATTATATACAGGGGATGGGGGGGGGGGGGGGGGCTGTCAGCTGGGGTGTTGAACTGTGAGGAACAAAGTGTTCCTCTGCACTCACTACTGTACATCCTCCCAGTGAAGCTCCTCACTGCCAGAGGCAAAATTGAGACAGACGATTTCAGTAGTATCAGAGGAGGCACATCGTTTCAATACCATCAGTCCCAAGACCAACCAGTAGTTGTCAGCAGACTGAGGAAGAGCTTGGCGCTAGAAACATAACCTTTGGCTGTAGTTTTATCATATCCATGGGAGTATGTATGTATTGTAAACTGTTTGGATGTACATGCTTTTATAACCCTGAAAAAGAAACAAACACAAAGTTCATACCTTTTCAGGAAATCTTGGATGAAGTTGTACGTGAATTGCATAAAGTGAAAGATGAGATAATTAATGGTAAGTGATTCTCAACCTGTTTCATGTCAAGGACCCCCAAGTTTGATATACATAGGCCGCGGACCCCCATGTGATATGATTTCCATCTCTGGGATCACAATCTACACTGAAATCTGCAGTCTTAATTTAAATCTGAGAGTTACAGACCCATAAGGGTTCATTTGATTTCTAATAAGTAAAAAACAATGCTGTGTATACCCCCTGGAACCCCCTCAATGACCCCTGGGGGGGTCCCTGGACCTAACGTTGAGAATCAGTGGTATACAAAAGCAATTTCTTTGCGTATGAGATGCTTTTACCAATGGCAAAATGACGACTGACATAGAAACATAGCTTTTTCAGAAAACTGTCAGGATGTAGAAGACATTTTTAGAATCTGATCTCAGGTCAAAATGGGTTAACAGAATGAATTCAGGGTCTAACTGTGAAAAATGACACAGGATCAACTGCCACGGTCTAAAAAAATGCCACTTTTCTTTGTCGTCCGTAGCCATCAGACAAGAAATTGGCAGAATCAGTACGTCATAATCTCACAGGAGCAACAGATAGAGTGGAAGAGCTGGAGGAGGACGGACACACAGATGCACAGACACGAGGACCAGGGAATGTTCTCTCAGCGTTTCTGTGACCTCGTGCGAAAACGTTGCCATGATTCAAGTTGCAGAAATGTTGTGCCAACATTTTGAGTCTGCTGGACAGCAAAGTAGAAGGAATAAGCAAAAAAAATAAAGTGAAGGTTGATTTATGCTCCGTCGCGCAACCTTTTCGACAAGCATTGAGGTATGAGTTAACCTTGAAAAGGAAAAAAAGGACTGATGAAAGATGGCCAGAAGAGAGAAACGAAAGACTGTACAGAGGAAGTAAGACTGATAAAACGGAGAAGAGGATGGGAAGTATGGAGGTGAATGGATGGCAGGCAGCTGGGGTGAATATGGACACTCGTGCCGAGTTTGGTGTTGTGATGGTCCTCTCTGTGCACCTATAAACTCAGTCAGCCCAGTGTTGCAACTCTGTTCTCTGTTCAGTCCGAGTCTTGAAAAGGAAATATTTTCGTTTTCTAAGTTTTTACCGTTTTATTATTTAAAAAAAAGAAAACCTGTGGTGGTGATATTGATGACAATGATTATTTTATTGATATTATAGAAGGCGAACGGAAACTTGCACACCATTAATGTCAACCTTTTATATTTTATATTGTTATTTTTATTTAGTTTATCCCTAGTAGTATGACGACAACAAGCACAATACGGGCACACACGTTGCTGCAGACTCACATTTCCTCCCTCAAAAGCCTTTTTAATACCCTTTTCATACTGGGGTTGTACAACACTTTTTATTCCAGAAAATAAATTATTAATGTTCAAACCATACTTATCCACTTAAAAGTAGCCCTTTCATTCTGATTGGACATACAGTATATTATAATAGTGCAGTGAAAGTGTTGATAATGGGAACAAAATAAAAAATAAATTAAACAAAGATCAAGCAATTCACAGGAGGCAGCCAGTGATCACCCCATATGCACATGCCCCCACCAACTCGTACAATTCAGCAGTCAAAGTCTCAAATCCCATCCCCCTGTTTCACCATCTCTGGCCACCCAGAGCACTGATAATTCCAAGTTAGTTTTCACTGGGCAATATTGAAGTAAAAGAAAAATATAAAGGACATCCCATGAAAGACACAGCTGACTGTCAGGTAATGCACTCCAAGATAAAAGTGAAATGCCCAGATATGAGAAACAGGAGGCCTATACCTTGTTTATCCTGCCAGTAGCATATGCTTGTCTCAAAGATTAAGTAATGCATGTCTAAGTACAAACGTCTTGTACAATGAAACTGCGAAGGAAATCATGACAACTACAATTCCAGTATGGTCAGGGTATTTCATTCTACATGTTTGGGTGTGCGAGCACTGGGATAATTCTCAAAACAGACCCATCACTGTAAATGTGCCACCTGGTTTTGCCTAGATATAAAGTGTAGTAGCAACTATTTAGTCACCCTATGCTTTGTGAACCTCCCGAGTATGCATGAAACCCTGTCTCGATAAATGAGTAAAATGCTTAATTTATAACCCGTTGTATGGCGGTGTCAGTCACCAAAAATAGATCTAAAAGACCGACAAGATGTGACACGTCTTATGGTGAAGTATAAATCAGGTGGTACGTTTGCCATATAGTGGTTTGTTTCCATGAATCCTCTCCCTTTCTATACATAGACGTATAGAGGTTGAACTTTAAAAAAAACGGTAGCTATGTGAAAACAATGGTTTTCCTCTGGCAACACGCAAATATTGCATTGGTAATTAAAGGTATGTGATGATGATAGCTAAATGTTTCTTTGCAGGGAAGATTTGCTGGAACATTGATTGTTGCATTTTCTCCATTCTGTCTGCTCTCGAAAACGTTCTGATTTAAAAGCTGGAAGTAAATTCATTCTAACAAAAATGAGTCCTGCCAGTTGTCTACACAATCCGTTTCTTTCACTCGCATCTAAAAAAAGAAAGAAAAGTCAGTTCCAACTTATACTTATACTTAAGTCTGTTAGCATGGATTAAAGTTCTCAGTCGCCACGACTGATTTCAGTCATTTGGATTCCATAGAAGTCAGCATGTCTTCTATAGAAGCGTGTCCTGCACCAATATTTCCGGTTATTAGTCATTTCAGTCTTCCAGAAAACCCTAATGATCTCATATATTTAATAACTGCAATTAGAACGCCTCAATCTGCAATTTCTTCAACTGGTGTATGGCTACCAAAACATAATTTGACCTAGTGTTAAGTGTGTACTAGGAAGGACACATGGTGATAGTGTGTGGTGGCTCCTTTCACACGGTTTCACAAATTACATATTAGGACTTGGCAAAACTTTTCAGTCGTGAGATTTTGTTTTGCCTTAATCCATGCTATCTATTTTCAGATATAGTAATCATTGCTATAAAGCGTTTGTTCAGTAACGAGGGTCTCCCCATATCTTCAGTAAACAGAATTTTGAATTTTAAGCAGTGAACTCCATAAATGTTTTGCTATTTTGTCTCATTTCCAATTTCACATGTTTATCTTGTAGGAGTTCTTTCCCTGAAAATGTATAACTAAAGAGATCGAGAGGCAGGGAGACCCCTCGTTACTGAGCATTCACCCTATTATTCATAGCAATGATTATTCTGAATATAGAGCTATTTAACACTTATTCACACACACACAGCTTCTGTTCCGATTGTGGTGAAACTAAAGACCTGTCATCACAAGAAAGGTACTGTACATAACAAGAGGCTTTCAAAGTATGTCTTATTCATTATGATACATTTATTTACAAAGCTGCTTTGTAAAAAATCATTTAAAACCATTTAAACAGGAATAACAATCAAACTTCTCAAGTATGACAAATTATGAAGTTACTCTGACTTTAAACAGGTTTACAGCAGACGTCACAACAGAGTTGCAAATGGAAGCAGAACGTAATCACTGACGAAAAGGCTCTTCTAAAAGGTAAGGTTTCAAAGCTCATTTCCACCTCTTCCTTGCTCTGCACATACTGTGTAGTGTGTGTATAGACATAGTACAAGATAATGTTTGCTCTTATTGTGAGAGCCTTTCATAGACATACTGTACAGTTGTAGATTCACAAAGAGGTGATGTGTGTGCCTTGATTCACATCCTCAAAGATTTTATATACTGTATATTACAAAACCATGCAGACATAATAGCTGTCTATAAAGCACTGGTGGTATATAGACTTGTGAGTACAAAAATAATAAAAATGTATTCAAGTTTTAGTAAACACAAATGCAAGTGACATTTGCCCCACAGCCAAGTAGGGTTCTTCCTTTTGGTAAAAATAAGAATCTGACAAAAAAAATCCACTTCTTAAAGGAGAATTCCATGCTAGAAGGCTTTCTTACCTTTCTTTGTAGTCGTTACGTCCCCACCAAAGAGGTCCAGGTGTTTTTTTGTGCAAAAGCTCCTTATTGGCTATTTCCCCTACCATAAGCCCTCAATGAATTGCATTGAATTGAATGGGGCAATGGGGTGTTGTGCTAATTCTCTTATTTCCATCGAAATAAGTAGTAAAGTGTGCCGCTTGGGATATTATTTACATTATGAAGAGAGGATATATACAAAAGAAATATAATTTTGAGCGATGGAAATAAGCGAATTAGCACAACACCCCATAGCCCCATTCAATTCCCATTCAATGCAATTCATTGAGGGCTTATGGTAGGGGAAATAGCCAATAATGAGCTTTTGCACAAAATAACACCTGGACCTCTTTGGTGGGGACGTAACAACTAGCCTTCTAGCATGGCATTCTCCTTTAAGTCTCAAATAACTGGATATTAATTAATAAATAACTATGAGACAATCAAAATGATAGTCCTGCTTGGTAGCTTGTTCACGTTTTGTTCACCTCAGAGCCTACTGGACTGCAGGAAATTGTTTACTCTTTGGTCTTTCACAAGGCAGAGCCATATTGCAAATATTGATTATTTGGTAGAGATACCATAGTATTTGAATTCTCCACCATGTTCCTTGAAGTGCATTCACATTCATCCATCATGTCTTGGATCTCCTACACACGTTGATATTAGCTTTAGTGCAGTGATGAATACAAACATACAAATGGGTGAGGGAGAATAGGGTTGGGTTGTACTTAGGAGGGTGTGGTCATAAATTTAAATTCTAATTTGAATAGAGGCATAAAGTCAAATTCAAATTTATTCCTGCTTGACGAGTTTGTATTCCCGTTTGATTCTGGCATAGGGGCCAATGCTGTCATCAAAGACGAAGTCCCATAAAACACGGCTCCAGGAGGTGTGCTGTGGCAGGGAGTCGTAGTATTCTGATGCAATTAGTTTCACCTGGTGAAAAGAAGTGTGGTTAGTTACGTTATAAGATCATGGGTATGTCTACACCTTTGATCACCCCCCATCTTTGAGCAGGCCACCATTGGACAGGTTAAGAAAATTGTGTCTGACCCCTCCCATGTACTATACCCTGAGTATCGGCTAATGCCATCAGGTAGGAGGTACAAGGTCCATGCGTGCAAATACAATAGGTACAAGCATTCCTTTGTCCCTCTGTCAATCACACTCCTTAACAGAGTCCTTGCAGAGGGCAGACAGGGTAGGGGTTGAAGGTTATGAGGTGATGTTCTTCCTCTTTTGCACTAGGTATTCTGAACAGAACCAGTATCTTTTACTAAGGCCTTCAAAAACAGTAATTTTGTAACAGACGGAAGGCAATTGACCTTTTTACTTTTGGAAAATATAGAAGAAACTGTTAACTGGTTAATGTGTGTACAGTCACTTTAAAAGCTTAATTGTGTTTACCTGGGCAGTGCTGGGTGGCAGGTATCAATATACTTTTAGACTGACATGTTTGTGCCAGCATTTGATTTATTTCTTGATCGCCTCTTGTCTTGATTGTTTAAACATGACATCATGGGCCGCTATGCTTGATGAAGAAAGCGAGAGCAAGCACTCAGTTGAGTAATTCCACGTAATAGTGTAACGGGTGCACAGTTCTGATAGACATAAACTGTAGGAATGAATACCAGCACTCACATTTATATCCTTTAGGATTCTTGTTTATTTTTCGATTACCCCAGCAGGCAACAACAGACGAATGGACGTTTCGGCCCGCCGGCCCGGAGGCCTTCTTCAACTCAAATCTACAAAACAGTGTTTCTGTATCACCTGGACCGTAGTGCAACGCACCCAGGTCCCCTTTATAAGTGATACAGAATCACTGTTTTGTAGATTTGAGTTGAAGAAGGCCTCCGGGCCGAAACAACCATTTGTCTGTTGTTGCCTGCTGGGGAAATCCTAAAGGAGTGCTGGTATTCATTCCTACCACTATGCTTGATAACAGGCTTGATAAGCCAACACTTGATACCAGGTACTCAATAAGCTTATCACATTTTTTGGGGTATCAGGTTTCAAGCTCCATCCCTACTCGTCTTCCTAACCAGAATATCAGATATCCCACTTGGGACCAAAATCTGTCATTTATGATTATCTAGAGGCGTATCACTTTGAGGCTGCAGTTAATCAGTTATAAAGTCTGCCCTGTCACCTGATAAATGTTTGCATTTGATAAAAACAATTGTGGCATGGTATTTCCCAATACTTTATTGACTTATAGGAGAGTACTTAGAGTACTGGATGTAGTGGGAGCAATACCTACTGTAATTCTCTCTCCCTACTATTATTGTTTAATAATTGTTGTACAAAATATAGTAATGAGAATTAGATCATTTTGTTTTCACAAAATGATGATCTTTCAGGAGGTGTATAAATGTGAGGTTTTGCTATAATAACCCATTCTGGGCGGGAACCCATTTTGATGTTAGCATTATGCTTTAGCTATTGAAAAATAGCAGATCTACAAGCTCATAGCGCGCCACCGAGTGGCGAGCTACGAGCTTGTAGGTCTGCTATTTTTAGAATCTGATCTCAGGTCAGAATGGGTTAATAAACTACTGTTTCACATGAGTGCAATAGGGTCTCACCTGAGGTAGTTTGCTGCCTGGTATACTTGGGAAGTCATGATGCTCCATATGATACCCAACATTGAATGTGAGCCAGTTCAGTGGTCCGTAGTAAGAATATGTCTCATGTCCCTTCATGAACATGTAATGCTCTGCTATGAAATGTCCAGAGAAGGGATGCAGCCCCATACACAGGATAGTACCTGTGATTAGATAAACAATAGGCTTAATTCCCCACAGATAGTAGATGATGAAGTCCACCGTTAACTGAAACACGGCATTCTGCACCTCTAGTTGAGAGACCGGTTTAGGATTGACCAATAGGGGCCGCAGAGCATAGAAAAGGGGCTGGAGGAAGAGCCAGAGAACCTTCCTGGCCGGGGTACAGAAGAACCATCCTTCAGCATCCGTAGGGATGTCCACATCCAGTTGGTCGCCCCCCAGGTACCGATGGTGGTCGATGTGGTACTTCTTGAAAGAGGCGGAGTAAGGCACCCCGATAGGCAGGTTGGCCCACATGGCAAACCAGCGGTTCCACTTAGCCCGCTTGTTGCCAAACGCCACGTTGTGAGAGATGTCATGTATGGCAAGGGTCAACGAGTGATTAATGCAGCCCCCAAAGGCATAGGCCCAGAAGAGGATCCATTTCCAGGAGAGGTTGTGTACCATGTAGCAGGCCAGGAGCTGGGTTAGTACCATGCCCGATACCACCCACTTCAAATGGGGGTCCGGACCCATCAGGGACTTGATCTCTGGATACTTGGCTGAGGAGAGAGGTGGTGGGAAACATAATGAGAGGGAGATGGTTGGAGACAAGAAGTTGGAGACAAGATATGGTTGGAGACAAGAAGCTCCATACGGATATGAAGTTGGAGGTAATGGGGGTAGAGGAAGAGTAAGAAAGAGAGGGAGCAGCAGAAATGTGGGAAATGCCCGTAGAGGCATCTATAATCTATAAATGATAAGCGGTGAAACCGAGAGAATGAAGACCTTTGTCCCAGAGTTACCCGCTTGCTTATAATATGAGAACACAGAAATTGAGTAGGAAGTTTATCCTTTAGACTAAATTACATCAGTCATGTGATTAATTAATTATTGATACAGTATCATGTAACCTTTGTGGTTGTAATATTCTGATTCATAAGAAATACTATAATTGAAACATAGCCTTCTCTCATCATAGTTACAACTTCCAGGCAAAGGACAGACCAGTATGTATTATTTATTACTGAAACAAGTGGAAATTATTAATTTCTAGTTATCTACACTTCCTCTTTTGTATGCATTTAGTGGGCTTTACCTTCCATCTGTCACACTAAGGAACCATAAGTCAAACACCACTGACCAGAGAGTTCAGAGTGATAGATGCAAATGTAGTCTGCTTCTTTGCTTTAACCTCATTTGTATGCCTCTGTGCAAATCCTCTTTTACTGAGCAACAAAGAGATTCAGGACACTGAAACCTGGTTTCAGTGTCCAGAGACGTGATGAAAAGGTTTTCTAAGAACAAGTTGGACTCCACCCTCCAGGCCAAACCCTCTTTATTTAGTTAATTTTTTGCTCAGACCATAAGTCATTATGGAATTCCTTAATTCCTAGTGAGACCTTGAAAGTCACTTAAAAAGTCTAATAGCTAATTCAATCACTCAGTGCACAAAGTCTAAATAAATAATCCTTGTTGCACAAAAAAACGTATTTGACCCATGGTGGTCTGTGTTAAATTGACATTATTACCATGGTTCACACACTCGGGGCATACAGTTAAATCATTAACCACATATCAGCAAACTATTCTAACTCATCAGGTAATGCTATCCCACTTCCACACCTTGAAAATACAAAGTGCAATATAATACTCCTACTTATAGTGGCACTATGTAACTTTTGTTTTTTAATGAATAAAATGTAATGTCCAATGTGTATGATAATTCTATACCGTATAACATACAATTGGTTGTCTTTTTTTAGATTGCGTATAGAGTCATGTCTCACCTAGACACAGGATCTGACACAAATTTTGACAACAAAGGTCAAGATCCCCTGAGCAAGCAGAGGATAAATGTCAGTGGTAAAAATGACAGCACTGCACGGGTAGAAGAGGAAATTTACATAATGCAGCTTTAATGATGCCGAACGGTGAGAACATTATTTATATAGGGTTTTCTGTTGATACTGATGCTCCCGACACCAAATCTATTCAGAGTCAAACAAACAAACCATAGTGGAATGGAAACTTTTCATTGTAAGTCAATGATTTACCTGATGTGCAATGATGCACAGCCATTCTTTGTGTGACTAATTACAGTAGGTGGTCCTAATTGCCACTGTCTTTTCCATAGAGGCAACACACAAACGCTATAAAATATTAAATTTTAACTACAGCGGGGGCATGATAAAAACAAAACCATGATAATAATTTATGACCCAAGGGTGTCAACACCCCATCCGGTAGACGTTTCTTACTCCAGAGCAACAATAGAGGGTATGTATGCGCATGCATGAAGTGAATGGGAAATCGAGTGGCAAAGTGACTTGGCAAAGTGAGTTTAATGTAGTTTAACGTTGTTTAATGCAATCAGATATAACTTTAATGTTTGGATGTATGGGCTGTCAAGGCCAGAAAAGTAGTTTTTTGCCACTCAGTAGGCGTTCCCGCGTATGATGATGATGTCACGCGCATACCCTCTATATGGCTATTGCAATATAGGTAGTAGGCCTATTGGAGATTTGGCATGCCCACTCAAAAGTGTGTTTTTTTTTCCCTGCTTTATTTCACACACACACACACACACACACACACACACACACACACACACACACACACACACACACACACACACACACACACACACACACACACACACACACACACACACACACAGACACACAGAAGTGAATTACGGTATTTAGAAAAAGTATTCTGTGTAAAGCCGTAGGCCTACAACCCTGTTTAATTTGACAATCTTTGTTGAGGGGTCTGTCGCCAACAATGCCTCCCCTCTCACTGCCATACAAGCATTGTATCTATTTGCTGTGAGTAGAGAATGTGTCTTGTTACCGTCCTAGGAGGCATTGTCAAATGCACCTGCTATCAGCATGTTGACATTGTTTTAGAAAGTCGGGTAGTCAGAGAAATTATGCACTTGGTATTTCACTGAGAATAAATAATAATCTATGGGCATTGGGTAACCTTGTTTTACTATAAGATTTATAAAAAGGGAAGCACAGTCAGGGTGACACTTCGAGGCTAAACAGGTTCCATAATTATGTTATATGATCTTGTTTTATAATATTCTGTGTTAGGCTACCATGGCAGGAGAGGAATGTCATGCAGGGATCGAATGTCTTAGTGTGAGTCCTTTCACTTATAAGAGCATGTTTTTTAGATGTTCTCTCTAGTCTAGGCCTATAGTGGCCTACCTATATTCAAGATTACTATTAATTTAATCTGATGTGTCATGATCTTTCCTCCAGCTTCGTTAATGCTCAATTACAGTAGGCTCAAATTATGGAATAACTTAATTTAGCAACTGAAGTGAACAATCAGAGCAATTAAGCTATATATTCAACATTCATATATATTACGATTTTTTTTAGATATAATTTGAAAGTTAGATTTGATTTTTTTTCCTTTCCGATAGTCATTTTAATCGACAACTGATTTCTGGACTTGTGTCAATTTGCGTCACTTTTTAATGCCCTAGGCTACTCTCGTCCTAGGCTATCACCTAATGATTAGCCGAGCCTACTGCCTACCTCAAATCCATTGTGGACATATGACTGGTTCAGCAGTACAGTTTGTAAACTGGTTTAACCGGCTACGCTTTATAAGTAGACTGGCGTCAGGAAAAAAATGTTAAAAATGGTCAAGTGAAGAAGACTTGTCTATAAAGTTGTTAGTTGTCTTTAAAATTTCGGGTTCATCTTACCCAATATTTCTTTTCTTCTGGATGTGTGAGGCTGGTCATTGTAGACCCATTCAAAGTCCTGTCTTCCACCCGTTTTCCCCATTTCTTTCCTTGCTATGTTATGTTGTTTGGACGGGGGACGAACATGCGACTGGCTATGTAGTGTGTGTCTTGTGTCATCAACCTTCAGTTTCGGGTCACACCCACACAGGTACGGTAGATAAATGTGTAAGGAGCGATCAAGCCCCTCCCATTAATAGGGAACAGGTGACAGTGGCACCTGTTCATATTTATTTTACTCTGCATGGACAATTTATACCACTAAGTTGGAGGTTTGTTTTTGTGTGACTGTTTGTTTGTTATCATCAAAATGCTTCTAAACCCCACATCAGCTACTATATATAGAGAGATAGATAGATAGAAATATAGATAGTAGTATTTATTTTACAGTACATTTCAAGCCCAACTCAATACAAAAACTGTCAAAGTAAGTTTCATGATCTTTCATCATAACATTTGTACAAATATACACTTCTATATAGCCAAAAAAAGGAAATCATCCCTTTTCCCCCTCACTGTATAGGCCTATGTTTCTTTTCCCTTTTACCTCCTCTATGGTGAAGTCCTGTTCTGTTCTTTGGCT
Source organism: Protomyctophum parallelum (assembly GCF_964188405.1). NCBI lineage: Eukaryota > Metazoa > Chordata > Actinopteri > Myctophiformes > Myctophidae > Protomyctophum > Protomyctophum parallelum. The sequence continues at coordinate 10,807,718 of NC_139718.1, forward strand.
ATAAAGTGTCTATTTGTGTCTCTAAATGTTTTGATGAATTGAACAAGGACCCTCTTGTAGACAATTAAGTGTAACGCTTTATTGGGTCGTCCACTCACAGTTCTTAACAGTCTTTGTATTGAGTTGTGCTTGAAATGTACTTTAATTCCGCAAACTGTTAATACATATTTCAATCAATCAAAAAGGGGGTAAATAACGGGGGGATACACGCACACACACGTGCGTGTGTGTGTGTGTGTGAGAGAGAGAGAGAGAGAGAGAGAGAATATGGATGTGTCACGTGTGAGTGAGTAAATTAAAATCTACTTAGAATACAATACATAAATACACAATAATGATACGTCTTTATAACCCACAATGTTTTAATCGTAGCAGACCATCAAACCTCTCAACCAAACACTTGTGTGAAATCACGCGAGAGCTTGGAACTGGAGCATAGTGGCGACGAGAGCAGAACAACAGTGTGGACTGGAGAGTTGTGTTGTGTAGAGAGAGAGGAAGGAGGAACAGGCTGCCGAGTTAAAGAACGGGGGGGAAGCACACAAAAAACACTGAAAGTGGCGGGGGAACAAAGCACCGGGGATTTCGACATGATGGCGTCGGGGGATACTCTGTACATAGAGACGGATGGCTCGGAGATGCCGGCCGAGATCGTGGAACTCCACGAAATAGAAGTGGAGACCATCGAGACGACTGTGGTCGGGGAGGACGACGACGACGATGATGATGAGCACCAGCCCATGATCGCGTTACAGCCGCTGGACACGGACCACCACTCGATCCACCACCACCAGGAGGTGATCCTGGTCCAGACCCGGGAGGAGGTGGTGGGCGACGATGACTCTGAACTGCACGACGACGGCTACGGGGACCAGATCCTCATCCCCGTCCCGGTGCCCGCCGTGGAAGACGACTATATCGAACAGACTTTAGTGACGGTCGCTGGGAAAAGCTCGGGCCGGGGGAAGAAGGGGGGAAGTGGAAAGAAAGCGGGCAAAAAGACTTATTTGAGCGGAACCGAAATGGGCCGAAAGTGGGAGCAGAAGCAGGTCCAGATAAAGACTCTTGAGGGGGAGTTTTCAGTCACGATGTGGGCATCTGGTAAGTTCAGAGTCTGGGTTGGAATAACACGCATTGTTCTCTGTGTGTCTGCACCCCGCCACTGGGCCTCGTCTTCTCCGAGGAAATTTTGAATCATTTACCACGTCGGAACCACTTTATATACCCCCTGAAATGTTTTTGTTTTTATGGGAAGCCATGTTTTATGTGTTGATGGGCGCCGCCATATTTCCCCGGTTTAGAAAGTATGGCGGCCCGAAAAAATGGCGTTTATTTGGGCCGGGGAAGATGGCGGACGGTGTGGGGGAGAGAAGTGCACCGCTGCTGGCTGCGGAGCTGCTGCTAGGCCGCTGTGGCGTAGTTTAACATGAGAGTAAACGGGAGGGGGAGGGGCCTGCTTTAACATGACAGTCAGTGGAAGGGGGAGTGACAGGTTTAACATAAGAGTCAACGGGAGGGGAGGCGCCTAGTTTATCATGACAGTCAGTTGGAATAAGGAGGAGGGGTCGGTTTCGACGGTGTCGAACTACTGTCAGTGTACTGCAAGCAAACAACAATCACAAGACCCGACCCCCCCCACCACAGGCCACACAACACACACACACACACACACCAAAAAGGAGGACAAAATCAAATAACTGTCTGTGATTAATTATTTTATATACTATATACTATTACTGGGGAAAAAAACTTAAACGAGGATTCATATCCTCTCCGTTCTCTGTTTTCCAGAACGTGAATATTTAAAGAAACGGTAGCCGTTTTGTTAAAAAAAAAACATATCAGTCTGCTATTCAAGAGATACTTGAATCGTGGGTGAAAAGGATATATTGACTTTAAGCCAATGCCTGCATCCTTTTTATTAGCCACAGATTTGAGTTTAGAGGATTGTAGTGTACATCTTCAATGTATAGTCCTCATAGATTATTGCCATTCCCATCCAGCACCCAGGTTGATACACATGACACAACACAACCTTGTAGGTAGCCGCAATTTGCAACTCTTTTTTTATAATGTGGTGAATCTAGAGTTGCAATACCCTCCATTGACTCCCCTCCAATTTGCGTTTGCGATCTGCTTGTCTTAAACAACGTTAAACTTACCAACATTGCAGCTGTAGTCCAAACTTGAATTATCCTCTTTCAATCTGCCAAGCTTGTTTTTCATAAAAATCCCCCATAGACATGTTATGAGCTACTTTCTGTCAAGAAATTATGTGATACTAAAGGGCAGTCCATACTGTCTCCGACCACCAAACTAGTAGAGTAGTAGAGTTCGGAGAGTCACAACATCTGGGAGTGCAGCTTTCAAAACAAAAATTCGGAGAAATGCGTTTCCGAAGTTGCGAGTGACGTCATGTTGTAGTTGTACCGGAGCTTTCCGACGAAAAGTTCGATGGTCGGAGATAGGGATGCACCGATCCGATACTCGTATCGGAGATCGGCGCCGATCCAGGCTAAAATTCTAGATCGGGTATCGGATCGGTGGCCGATCCATTATCCGATCCGATAATTATGTGTAATTACAGTATGAAAACAACTCTACCTCCTCTGTGACACAGCAGTGTAGTATTGACAGTATAACATGTGGAATGCAGCCAGGCTAGCCTGCGCACACATTAACCTGGTCTAATTGTTGCACAGTTATTTAATAAATAATTCAGTGCATTTATATCTGTGTTTGTTACATTTTGTTTTACAAAGTTGGGAAAGTAATGTTTAAGTCAAGCCTTGATGTTGCCTTACACAAAATAATGATTCCAGACTCCACACAGTGAGGCATACAGCTTTATAGGTTATTACGTTTCTTTGTGGGGGGTATCGGATCGGTACTCTGTATCGGCAGATACTGGACCCCCATGTATCGAAATCGGTATCGAATGCCAAAAAGCCGGATCGATGGACGGCCCTTAACCCATTCTGACCGGGCACCCATTTTGGTGTTAGCATCATGTTATGCTTTAGCTATTGAAAAATAGCAGATCTACAAGCCACCGAGTGGCGCGCTACGAGCTTGTAGGTCTGCTATTTTTTGAAAAATCGAAGAACGACTGACATTTCTTTAAATCTGATCTCAGGTCAGAATGGGTTAATCAGACCAGTGTGTGTCCAGTGGAAACCTCGTATGAATCTGATCTCAGGTCAGAATGGGTTAAGTGCTGGAGTTTGGAAGCGCTCGTCTTAAGTCACTGAACGGCCCTGCATGCCATCTGTTTCGCAGTTGCACGAGCGCTTCCAAACCCCAACACTTGCAAAAGAATCACTTGCACAGAATTTCTTGACAGAAAGTAGCTCATAACATGTCTACGGGGGATTTTTATGAAAAACAAGCTCGGCAGATTTGAAAGAGGATAATTCAAGCTTGGACTACAGCTGCAATGTTGGTGAGTTTAACGTTGTTTAAGACAAGCAGATCGCAAACGCAAATTGGATGAGTGGGGAGTCAATGGAGGGTATTGCAACTCTAGATTCATCACATTACAAAAAAATCTAGTTGCAAATTGAGGCTACCTTGTAGGGTCACTGAGCAGTTTCAGCTCAATCGTATCCGTTATTACAAGATTTTTTTGAGTGTGCTGTGGAAAGGAATAAAAATATGGTATGTAATATTGAGTAAAAGTACAAAAGTATTTCCTTCAAAATATACTTAAAGTAGCAAAAGTAAGTGCTCATTATGCAGAATGTCCCAATTCACAAGTTCAATATGTATACGAATCGTTTGAAACTAGTGGATCTACAAACTCACAACGTGTTGCATTGCGACACGTAGATCGTCCATTTTTAAATAGCCCAAGTATATGGCTAAAGTGGTTAATGCATGTTTTGTAATGATAATCAAAATCTAAGTAACTAGTAACTAAACTTTTCAAATAATTGTAGTAAGTTTTTCTTTGTTTTTATGTCTGGAGACCCCTGTCCAACACAGGCTTCAGATGCGCCTCCTCAAGACTGGGCTCAGATCTGAACCCATTTGATTTGGCTTTAAGAACCTATTGCTACCGCATACCCTTGCCGATGTCGACCCCAGGCGGGATTTGAACCCACAACCTTCCTTCTGCATTGTAGTGGAGTAAAAGTACAATATTTGCAATATTGTAGTACTGTAAGTACTAAGTAATGTATTGGAAATACTCCAGTAAAGTTACATACTTTCCACCACTGCCCAGAACAAGGGTTCATCATTTGACATGTTTCAACTCTGTCATCATTGCACATCAGTGCAAGTATTCTTCACTACTTTTGCAGAATGTTTTCCTCTGAATAATGTCGCTGGGGATCAATTGTTTAAGTGTTTCCACAAATTATTAGGAATTTTTCACCTTTTTGTAAGATTGCAGTCATGATCGTTACATTATCGACTATCTTAAAATATTTAGCGTGAAGGTGTCAAAAGCCAAGGAAATGTGTGTCACTGTTATGTGTGAAAAAGTTAGTCATTTGCCTTGGTTCTCGAGCTGCGTGGCCCATAGGTCAGGAACCCATCTGCTGTTTACATAGCGTGAGGCAGCGTGATGTACAAGTTGAAGTAGTACACCCCTTGTACATGATGCTAGCATGTTGCAGGGCCTTCCCCCAATCCAACCCTTGATGATGAGTAAAATTAAGCGAGGCATTGGGTGCAATTTTATAATCTTCAGGGATGACTTTGAAGGAACCCCGACCTCCCAGTTTCAGGGTGGGCAAAGTGGCTTCATAAAATTAAATAGAATCACAGTCCTAACATTTAAAGGTAGTGAAAGTGGTATTTTATGGTCAAAACAAAAAGGTTTTTATGAAAGCGCTGTATATCAGTTTGTTCAATAATCCCCACATCTCTCCAAAATGTGTGCAAGATAAACACACACACATTGTGTTTTTTAATGCAACCCCGATTCCCCAGACATTTTGACCACCTCTTTTTTGCATACATGGCAAGATGGCATTGTGCATGAGGCTCCTGAACTCAATCCCATTGAGAACCAATGATCAGTAAATCTGCAGAATAAGAACCTTACACACATGCAAGAAGTAGTACACATTTCTATGGAGAATGTGGGAACCTCATAGCTCGTTGCTAGAAATGTGTTTATAATGTCAATGCAATTGAAAACATTAAACTGTTCTATTGTTAGGTGACATGGCATAAATTCAATTCAATTCAACCTTGATTCGTCACATACAGCTTTTAAAACGGTAGCAAAATGTATTTAGGTAAACTCCATGTATAGTTTCGATGGGCAAATCCGATGAGCAAATTTCATGTATATGCAAATGCACACAAACAAAGATATCCCAAAGGATGGAGAATAGATAAAACAAGACATGACCCCTCATCACCCCCCCCCTCTCCCACCTTTTATACTTAATTTATATTAAAGTGAATTCTTTAAAAAATATATATATTATTGTTTGTTTACCAATTATTTATATTATTACTAGATATTGTAATACAAGGGGGTTGCTATATGAAGTTTTATGAAAGACAAAACATTTTAAGGTGCCATGCTTATAAATTCTTAGGTTATCTGTCAAATTCAGTAGACCTAGAAACATGTTCATCCTTGGAAAATATATTACCATGCAAGACAAGTTAAATAATGGTCAGGTTGTCATCATACACCAGGACAAGTTACTGTTGATGTAACCTACAAATTGCTCTTGGCTTTTTCATTTTCTTTTTATTTAAAAAGATCTCTTCTCATTGCTAGATGACAAGAAGGACATCGACCACGAAGAACAGATCATTGGTGAGAACTCTCCTCCAGATTACTCTGAATACATGACGGGGAAGAAGCTCCCTCCAGGAGGTATCCCAGGCATCGACTTGTCAGACCCCAAACAGTTAGCAGAGTTTGCACGGTGAGTGATAACTAGAGATTAAGTTTTGCAACACACACAAAACAGGCAAGAAATTTGAGAACACTGATGTATAGTTCCAATTGTGCTGTGCTGGTTAGCAACCTACAATGGAATTTTTTCACAGAAGCCATGCCTCCATGAGGCTGATTTAAAAAAATGTGGGGTTCTTCGCTGCCTACTGGGAATGTCTCTAGTCTGTCCTAGAAGTAAGATATCAAAGGCAAATTGTATAACAAGTTCTATTTTCATTGTAGAATGAAACCAAGAAAGATCAAAGAAGATGATGCACCCAGGACGATAGCGTGCCCACACAAAGTAAGTTAATTGTTCTCCATCTCACCAGCATTTATTGTATGAGAATTGTTAGACGATTTATGTATTTTCCAACCAAGCTTGTCTGTGGTCACTCATAAATTAAATGTTTATGACTTATACCAATCTTAGAAACAAAAGCATAGCATTTGCATGTTTATGGGCAGAAAATCCTCAACTGCTTCAGTCTGACACGAGTGAGAGGCAATATGAGCTGCCATTTGAATGTCGTTCTTTTTATCCAAGGGATGCACCAAGATGTTCAGGGACAACTCTGCAATGAGGAAGCACTTGCATACCCACGGACCACGCGTACATGTCTGTGCAGAGTGCGGCAAAGCCTTTGTGGAGAGCTCAAAACTGAAGAGACATCAGCTTGTACACACTGGAGAGAAACCATTCCAGGTGGGTTCCTTCTCCCTGCCATTGCAGTTGGATTCTTCCAGGGTTTAATGCACTCTACACGGCGGTGGCTCAGGGGTAGAGTGGCCGGATGGTAACCGCAAGTTTGTCAGTTCGAACCCGGGTTCCCCCAGAGTTAGTGTCTAAGTGTCCTTGAGCAAGACACAGAACCCAGAATTGCTCCTGATGTGCTGGTTGGTGCCTTGCATGGTTTCTGCCACCATTGGTGTATGAATGTGTATGTATGTGTGTGTGAATGGGTGAATGTAATGCACAATCTATGTAAAGTGCCTTGGATAAAGGCGCTATATAAATGCACCATTTACTCTATAACTTTATATTCTAATTTAACATGTTTTACACATCATTTTACACATATTTTACCACATCATGTGGTCCATGATTGTCTAGCATCTTTAACCACTTTGAACCTGGCTGGCATCCCTACTTTGGGCATGTCATAATATTGTCAAGTAGCTCACAACTTGTAGATAAAAGGCTATTTTAGCTGTTTCGCTGTATATAAGTGGTTAAACTGATTTTCATCTCAACTCAAGCTACTACCTTTGTTGTTGGACTGATCTGAGTTGATTTAATATTGTTTTTCCTCTCTTTTTGTCTCCAGTGTACATTTGAGGGCTGTGGCAAGCGGTTCTCTCTGGACTTTAACTTGCGCACGCATGTGCGTATTCACACTGGAGACCGACCCTATGTCTGCCCCTTTGATGGCTGCAACAAGAAGTTTGCCCAGTCCACCAACCTCAAGTCTCACATCCTCACACACGCCAAAGCCAAAAACAACCAGTGAATAAACTATTGCAGACGAACCTAGGAACAGTGCATCGGAGGACTTGTATGTCTACTCCCTCACAGATGTCCTGTTGTGATATATGAAATTTCCCTTTGTATTGTTTCTAGGTAAAAGAGGAAAAAACATATGAAAAGGTTTTAAGAGAGAAATGAACTTTTGTACAGAGGTGAAGATGAACTCTTGAGAACCCCTGCCCCCCTCCTACTTCCTACCCTACAATGACATTACCTGGAAGGAAAAGCTTACAGTTTCTTCTTGTGAAGATGTGATTTCATGGATCTGTACCCGAAACATTATTTATACCTTAACAAGGCAATTACAAATACAATTTTACAGAAGTTTAGTTTCATTCATCCTAGTCAATAAATTCATTGTTTTTTCAATTTTGTACTTTCCTTAAGTGTGCATATTGTACACTTTCTTTGGCTTTGTGGTAATAATGTATGTAATGTTTTTCCCTGTTTATCTCTTCATGGAGGAGATTTGTATGTCAACACCCTTCCTCTTTTTCCCTGTTTGGAATCCGGGGTAAATAGGGGTGTTCTTTACAGATTTTCATTTTGTAATATGTAATGTCAAATATATCAGAATGATGTAGATAATAGCAATGTGATTTCAATAGTGTTGATTAAAACTTTTTTCCTGCACTAACGATTCAAGCATGTCATTGGCCTTATGATTATCATGGGCCTTATGTCTGTTGGTCCTAGTCAGGTAACTTTAAGCCTTTATATAATTGTACAATTTGGTCCCCAATTTTCAATTTAAAGGCATTTAGCAGTCGCTCTTTATCTAGTGTGGCTAAGGTAAACTAGCCTGGTTAATAAACCAGACTAATATCGCACAACATCGTCGCGGCAGTTTTTTTGCCAATGGCTGATTCGGTCTGGTTTATTAACCAGGCTAAAGGTTGGTTTACCGATGATCCTACAATGGCCGCGTCTATATGCAGGGTGATCATTCTAAAGTTCTCTCAACTGTGTATGTATATATATATATATATTACATTTTAACCTTTGGATAAGACTGCATGGTTGTCAAGGCTAGGTGAAATGCCACTGTCTCCTTGCATGGGGTGTTATTCTTTTTGGTCACTGTATATTTGCAAATAATTGCATAATTTCCATATTTTAAGGTTTTCAAGAAAGAAAGGATAACATCCTTGTATCTGCCTGTCATCTTTTGATATAGGCAATTATGAGAAGAAAATCAGAACCGTCTGAACTGAGTGGTGCTGTACTGTACTGTAGGCTCTACTGTAGTGTACAAACCAGGCACGGACTCGGACTGGCACAGAAAATCGGCCCTGGCATTTGTGGTCTTCGACAGACCTGAAAGAATGTCCAGTCCGGGCCTATATTTTGGGCTTGTTTCATGATTTTCATGAAAAACTACTATAGTATGTCTTCCGAAACAATGAACTATAGTATGTCGTTTTTTTCATGATTTTCATCATTTGTTTTTAATCCTTCAAAATCATGAAAAACTAGAAAAAGTGCCCTTCTGGGCACAGGTCTCCACCAGGAGGATAGGAGTGCGTGTGTGTGTGTGTGTGTGTGTGCGTGTGCGTGTGCATGTGCATGTGTGAGACGCGGCTTGGCGCCACCATGAGGCTGATTTGAAAACTAGTAGTACTTAGTTACTTTCCACTACTGCATACATAATGATAAAGGAGGGCGTATACCCGAAGGGAACACTTTTGCCCGAACACTACACAGCCCACTGGGGCTATATAATAGCACAGTGAGTCTCAGACTGCAGGGTCCGTCCGGGGGCGGGGGACCCCCAGGGGTATATAGCAATTACAATTACTAGAGTCTGGTTGCCCTTTGGGCAACCACACTAAATATATAGCATCAACATCAGCTGTAGCTCCACTATAAACCCTATACACATCGGCTATTTGAAACTAGCCGATCTACGAGCTTGTTGATCAGATATGTTCAACAAATCAGACCTTTAAACTCAGTCAAATACAAATACATAAAACATCGGGTCTTTAGTAGGGTCTAAGGAGTAAACAGTTATGGGAAGCCGTTTAGGCCATAAATGCATAGTCAACTCGCACATACATGTATACTTCTCTTGCACATACATATATATATATATTGGTACTTCACTTGCACATACATGCATATCTCACATACACATACATGCATACTTCACTTGCACATACATACATTTAGGTACTTCACTTGCACATACTTACATACTTCATTCACACATACATAAATACTTCACTTGCTTCATTCAAACATACATAAATACTTCACTTGTACATACATACTGCATTCGCACATATATAAATACTTCACCTGCACATACATGCATACTTCACTTGTACATACATACACACTTCATTCACACATATATAAATACTTCATTCGCACATATATACATACTTCATTCGCACATATATACATACAAAGCGAGCATTGCTTTGTCTCTACCAAAAGACTCGCCCCTTTACCAACTCGCCCCTTTACAGTTCATTTAGTATTTACTGTATTTCCCTATAGCTCCCTCTCTGAAATCTGAAATGATCTTGTATACGGATTTATTTGATTGCACAGTAGTCGATATAATATACAAAATTAAGAAAGATTAACTGACACAGTTATTATAAGTGACTGCTTAATTAAGTTAATTTTTAATAGGACCTTCTAGAAGTTAATTTAGTTAAAGAAACACATTTCTTCCATGTAAAGCCCATGTTTTGTAATGGCATCATCATGCTATTATGCCCGTGGATGATATACAGAGTGAACTTAACAATGATACATTAATATGATAATACCTTTTATAGGCTATTATCACCAACACGAATTATGTTTGTTATTTACAGCTAGGTAGAGTAGTGAGGCGAGATGGAAAAGGGGCGACCAAACCTGTTACGCACCAGACACGTGACATCATGTGACATAATACCCCATATATGGATATATTGAGTCACCCAAGCCTCCATATATGGTCACGTATTGTGACATCACATCTCCATATATGGTCAGTCTGACTGGGCCCTCATCAAACCCTGTACACTTAAGACACTGCATGCCCCCGCTGCCACACTAGAGTTCTCATCGGGCCCGAAAATGAAGGCCCGGCCTTACCTGGGCCCTCATCAAACCCTGTACCCCACGTACCTGCAACTTGTTCCTGTTCGCAGATGACTCAGCACTGCTGGTCTCGGACAGGAACAAACTGCAGGTTGAAAAGACCCTCAGCTCTGAACTCGGTAGAATCTGCACCTGGCTCGCTGATAACAAACTATCCTTACACCTGGGAAAAACTGAATCCATCCTCTTCGGATCAAATAGTAAACTCAGCAAGGCAGATGGCTTCTTGGTTAGAGTGGGTGACAATATTATCACACGAAAAGATCAAATTACCTACCTAGGTTCCATCCTGGAGGCCAATCTTTCCGGTGATAAAATGGCCACCAACGTAATCAAAAAAGTCAATCAAAGAACAAGATTCCTTTACAGGATCTCCTCACTGGTCAGCAAAAACACCTTGAAGACCTTAACAGGAGCCCTCGTACAAGGTTTCTTTGACTATGCATCCACCTCTTGGTACCACAGCACCTCAAAGGCCCTTAAAACAAGGCTCCAGACCTCTCAAAACAAACTGGTCAGGCTCCTACTTGGCCTCACCCCCCGAACCCACCTCACCCCTGCCCACTTTGACAGGCTGGGATGGCTTAGGGTCGACGACAGAGTACAGCATCTTGCAATGGGTCTGGTCCACAAGATTCGATACACCACCAAGATACCCATGTACCTGTCTAAATACTTCCTTAATGTAAACGAAGTCCACACCCACAACACCAGAGGGAGTGCAACAAACCATGTACAACCCAGATTCGGCACAAACAAGGGACTAAATTCTTTTCGCTCCTATGCCACCAAAATGTGGAACGCCCTACCAACAGTCATTAAGACATGTGAATCCCTTGACTCCTTCAAAACCGCTCTCAAAGGGCACCTACGGATGGCTGCAATTCGAAACTGGCCTCTGTAAAATCTGAATCCCCCCCACCCCCCCACCCCATTTTCCCTCACTGTATATTGTATCTTTTCCCTTTTTTGCTTCCCATATGATGAATTCCTGTTCTGTTCTTTACCTACAGAGAAATGTCTATTTGTATGTCTCTAAATGTTTGTATGTCTTTAAATGTTTTGATGAATTGAACAATGTGGACCCTGTTGTAAACAAGTGTAATGCTTAATTGGGTCGTCCACTCACAGTTGACAGTCTTTGTATTGAGTTTGTGCTTAAAATGTACTGTAAATTCTACAAACTGTTAATAAAGATTTCAATCAATCAATCAATACCAAACTCTTCTCCCTTCTGGCTCCAAAACTATAGAATGCACTTCCCATCACAGTCAGAACTGTAGCCTCACTCCCAATCTTCCGCCGTAGTCTGAAAACCCACCTCTTCAGACTCCACCACTTTATGTAGACTTAGATATACTTTAAACAGACTTATAGATTGTTACGTAGACAGCATTAGAATTGCATTTTATGTAGTCATAGCACTTTCGTTTATAGTATATATGTATAATATATAATATATATAGTATGTATAGTTTACATAGATGCTCCACTGTTACGTTCTTAGTTTATACATGAAAAAACTACTTTTTATATATGTGATGTATGCCATGTTTTTGTTATTGCTTAATGTAAATCGCTCTGGATTAAGAGCGTCTGCTAAATGCCTGAATTGTAAATTGTACACTCAAGACACTGCCCCAACTGCCACCCTTAGATCTCCATATATGGAGCTGATCTGTTCTGACATTCCATTATGTTGATCAGACCTCATCAAACCCTGTACACACTCAAGGCTCCATATATGGCCAGTACAGAATTCTTTCCATAATAGCCTATGTGATCTGACCCAAAATGCCAGCGCTCGCCCAGCAGTCTGCTGTCACCCAGACGGATGAATACACGCGCCCCCAGGTGTCTTACTCTGGTGTAAGTTAGATAGCATTTTATGTAGACACTATATAGTATATATGCATAGTTTAATTATGGATATATAGATCTATATACATATTCCACCATACGTTCTTATACGTATGATTCCTGATAACTAATTCTTATGTATTGCCATGCTTTATGTTCTTGCCTAATGTTAAATCGCTCTGGATTAAGAGTGTCTGATAAATGCCTATATTTTTAATTGTGTGCTATTGCCATTGACAATGCATTGGGCGTTTAAGTTAAATAACTCAGAAACTACAACATATTTCAAAGCAAAAGGTTCCAGCATGTGTGTCCACACAGTAAGCTGAATTATAAAAAGTGTGAATGGAGTTTCTAGGAGAAAGTGATGTTTTTGACAAAATATTGTTTGTTCAATTTGAATTCAGCAAACAGACATTTTCAGAGTTTCCTTTTTTTGTTTGTTTTTTGGTTTGTGAAAACGCTGCAAACGCATGAGAAAAATCACAAAATTGGTAGTAGGCACCTTTAGTATAATTATGTTGGTTCAATTTGAAACCAGCAAACATAAATATATGCCTATATATCACTCTAACATTTTAAAACAATTATAAACAATATCAAACGTTCAAAGTTGAATCATATAGGCCTAGTCTTCAATCAAGCCAGATAACGTCAGTCAATAAAAATATTAATAATTTAAATAGATTGTGCGCGTGTGAGACTGGGATCCATAATGACGCACGTGCATGTATTTGTCATCGGGTCGTGCGCGCCACCTCTTGGTCACACCCACACCACACACGCGCACAGACAGAGTCACACACGCCCAAACAAGCACGCCACGCTGCTACAGTGTTTGTTACAGAAAGCCGTTTGTTTTACTTTTAATATTAAACACCTCGGAATGTAACTTTCATTGACATGGAGTTAATGAGAGTCGACGGTGTTTTTACCAGGCTGGTGAAAAACTAGACAAATAAAAGAAACGTTTCTACAAGAAGCTGTCGAAACACTAAACAGATCATCAGCTGATCATCGAACTCAGGTGAGTCAGTGTTTGCAGGTGTAGGCCTACCTGTTCGCTTAGCTCAGTGCTTTACAACCTTTTACACATCAAGGCCCATTATTTAATCATTTTATCGTAAGTACAACAGTAAAAAAGAAAATGGGTATTTTAAGGGGTATTTCAATTTCCAGGACTTTTACTTCACTTTTACCACTACATCTCAGAGGCAAATATTCTGTACTTTTACTACATTTATTTGAAAACTTCGTTCCTGTATGTTCGTTTGTAGCCTACATTTAGATCAGTGGTGGTTTTCAACCCTCTTCATATCAAGTCCCATTATTTATTGGGCATTTGAGCCACGGAACCACCATTTGATGACTTACATCCCATCTCTTCTCCCTGGCTTGCAATGATAATTGCTTTGTTGTTGTTTTATATTATGCTGTTTGTGTTGATTGTATGCTTGTTTCATGTTCGTGTAGCCTAAGCCTACAGCACTTTGGTTGACCGTCTGGTCTTTGTAAATAAAGTAGAAATAAAGTTTGATTTGATGACATTTAGCCTCTCAGACCCAAAACGAAAGAATATGTTGTTGTCGTTTGTCCAAACGGTTTGTCCATGCTGTGTTGATGTTGGTACCATTAGGACAGATAACATGCAAACGTTGATCAAATTATTTTTTTTATCCAATTGTGTTGACTTCTGGTAAATTAGCCTAACGGTATTTAACAATGTTGTTTTACTCTTGACGGGTCCATTTGGTTTTATTCTATCTCGAGTTAAAGAGGAAGCCGTTAAGTATTTTTAATCTTTGTTTGACCGATTTGGTCGCTTTATTTCTTCTTGTTTGTTTACCGTTTATTGTACCGCCTCCCGGTGTGCGGTTGGCTTGTGCGGCTACGTCCCTGCCTCTGATCTGCTCTGTCATAGCTATAGCGCCACTAGCTAGCCAGATAGGCGGTACAATGAGGTGTCAATAAACAAGGAAGGAAGAGAAGAATCAAAGCGACCAAATCAGTCAAACAAAGATTAAAAATACTTAACGGCTTCCGCGCCACAGAAGATATTCGCAGCGGCATGTATAGGTACTTATAGTTCACAGATTCAGAAGCCCTCACACGAAAAAAAGTCGTCAAAGAGCGCAGACAGACCGTAAACACAGTCTTTATGTTTTATTATGTCCGCGTACCAGGTGGCAGGATACTGCTGCAACAGGACCCCATGGTCTGTGTCGTCAAAAATGTCAGAAACTTCAGTACCATTGGGTTCTGCTTGGAGGGCTAGTTAAACTCCATAGCTGCATTACATGGGGACCACCTGGAACCACTCAAGGACCACTGGTGGACTGGCTTAGCTAATTAGCTGCTTATATCATTAAAGGAGTTGATGGAATTGCGTGTAATTTCACTTTGATGTAGCAGCAATTGGTTAGACCACTCGTTCCCAAACCTTTTCATACCAAGGACCCCCAAATTGACACTAATTAGCCCGCGGACCCCCCAATTGAAAAAATATGCCAGGGACCCCCATGAGAATATTTTGATGGCTCTCTAGCAGTGATTCTCAACCCATTTAATTTCAAGGACCCCCCCCCCCCAGTTTGACCCCCCATTTAATGGCATTTTTATCTCTGAGACCCCCACTTTATATTGTAAAATCAATGTTTATTTCAGTCTGAGAAGCATTGTTTTGTGTTATGTGATATGAAGGTTTTACTGGAGTATTTCAGATTTTCAATATATTGAAAATGCACTTCTCAGAGGCTATTTTTGGTTACTTTACTGTGTGTGTGTGTGTGTGTGTGTGTGTGGACATGTGAGCTTGTAGATCTGCTATTTGTATACAAAACGTCCCCACGGGTCTACAGTTGATATAGCTTAATATAATGGGATGAATCTAGTTGCGAGTTGCAATACCCTCCATTGACTCCCCATTCATCCAATTTGCTTTTGCGATCTGCTTAAGTATTAAACGACTTTAAACTCACCAACATTGCAGCTGTAGGGCAAGAGCCTCTTTCAATCTGCCAAGCGTTTGTTTAAATAGTTTCATAAAAATCCACCGTAGACATGTTATGAGCTACTTTCTGTCAAGAAATTCTCTGCAGGTGATTATTTTTCTAAGTGTTGGAGTTTGGAAGCACATAACATGTTTACGGTGTATTTTTATGAAACAAAACCTTGGCAGATTGAAAGAGGATAATTCAAGCTTGGCCTACAGCTGCAATGTTGGTGAGTTTAACGTTGTTTAAGACAAGCAGATCGCAAAAGCAAATTGGATGAGTGTGGAGTCAATGGAGGGTTTTGCAACTCTAGATGGAATCAAAGGGAGTCTACCAACGCGCCTCAAGCCTGAAACGGCTGATCCGGTGCTTCACAGGTACAAGGATATAGGTACAAGTTGCATAAGGAGAAGAGACTGGAGCAGCACGGACATTTAGAGCCTTTTATTTAGGTGCTGAGTATACAAACGACTAATGTTTCGACCTTGCGGTCTTCATCATCTAAAACTGGTTCTCAACCAGTGGTCTGTGGACAGCTTTGATTGATTGATTGAAATATTTATTAACAGTTTGTAGAATTTACAGTACATTTTAAGCACAAACTCAATACAAAGACTGTCAACTGTGAGTGGACGACCCAATTAAGCATTACACTTGTTTACAACAGGGTCCACATTGTTCAATTCATCAAAACATTTAAAGACATACAACCATTTAGAGACATACAAAAAAAGAAAAGAACAGAACAGGAATTCATTATGGGAAGCAAAAAAGGGAAAATATACAAGCACTGGGAAAATATACAATATACAGTGAGGGAAATGGGGTGTAGAGTTAGTAACCAAATGGACCCTTATAGATCTTTAACTCTTGAGTGGAAAATGAAACCAAATGGACCCGTACAGATTATTGTTAAACATCTGCATTACTTAATTTACAAGAAGTCTACACAATTAGAGAATGTAGAAGAATTGTCATTTTTATCAACATCTGCCTGTTATCTCTCCTAATGGTACCAACATCAATACAGCATGGAATGTTGGACAAAATCTAATGCAACGATACCAAAATATTCTTTAGTTTTGGGTCTGAGAGGCTAAATGTCATCAAATGGTGGTTCCGTGGCTCAAATGCCAGATAAATAAATAATGGGCCTCGACATGAAGAGGGTTGAAAACCACCACTGATCTAAATGTACAAACTAACATACAGTAACGAAAGTTTTCAAATTAATGTAGTGGAGTAAAAGTAGAATATTTGCCTCTGAGTAGTGGTAAAAGTCCTGGAATACTCAAGTAAAATACCTTTTTTCTTTTTTACTGTTGTACTTTTTTTTGTTTTTTCCTAAACAAACGTTTATGTAACTATCGTGCCAGAATGGTATATCCCTGCTTTAAAGGAGTAATGTCACGTTTTTCTGGATGGCTATGCCCAATTTTGGCCCGAAATTCAAACACTTTTTCAGTTCCCATTGACAATGAATGGAGAATTTACGTCATATGTGTCTGAGAAAATCGACATAAGTTGCGTCATGATGATGTACGATGATAAGACCAGAGTAAAAAATACAGCTTTTGTCCTCGCAGGTCTCAATATTTGACAATGAAAGGAGAATTTAGGTCAAATTTCCGTCAAATATGACGTAAATTAAACATTAAAGGCCATGGACAATGAAGGGAAAATGTACATCAATGTAGATGAGCAAATCCGCTAACCAGTCAGATGTCGGTGGGAACACTAGGTACCATCATTCGTGATGATTATGTACGATGATGATGAGCGCCCCTCACTTCACACGGGTGTGATTTTTGAGTGGTGCAACCACTCCTATAGACTAATTCACAGAGGGGTGCCCTGGGCGCGGCCATTACTGAGGTGTAATCCATGGAGCAGGTGCTCCGTAGGCCAGGTGTAGGTAATCAATGCTGCTGTGCTTAATGGTACACCTCACTAATGGCCGCACCCAGGCAACCCTCTGTGAATTTGTCTATAGACAGCTATGTTTGTGGCTGGGTCCCTGTTAGCCCTCCAAGCAGAACCCAAATGCTACTGAAGTTTCTGACATTTGTTCGACCCAGTGCATTGGGTCCTGTTCCACGTCGTCCATGCCACCTGATTAAAACATTTACTGGCTCATGTTTACATGTTAAAACGCCTCTCCGCGCTCTTTGACGATATTCTTCAGTATGAGGCTTTCTGAAATTATGTAAAGTATAAGTACACATACATACCTTTGCGAATATCTCCTGTGGCGCGGAAGCCGTTAAGTATTTTTAATATATGTTTGCCCGATTTGGAAGCTTGGATTCTTCTTTTCCTTCCTTGTTTATTGACACCTCATTGTACCGCCTATCTGGCTAGCTAGTGGCGCTATAGCTATGACACAGCAGATCAGAGGCAGGGACGTAGCCTCACAAGCCAACCGCACACCGGGAGGCGGTACAATAAACGGTAAACAAACAAGAAGAAATAAAGCGACCAAATCGGTCAAACAAAGATTACAAATACTTAACGGCTTCCGCGCCACAGGAGATATTCGCAGCTGGATGTATAGCTACTTAAAGTTACCGATTTCAGAATAACTCAAGGAAAATAATGGCGTCACATGCCGCGGGTCCTATTTTAGAGAGAATCTCCACATCCGCATTTAGGAATTTCCATACGAAAATACAGTAGTGAGCAGGGACCCAACGTAAAACTCAACAAAATATCAAAAAAGTTTTACGTAGGGTCCCGAAAGGGGCTAGGTCCCTGTGTCTGAACACAAATAGCGTTAGTGTTTGTTCACCACCAAGTGTCACTGTTGCACAGCCTAACACACAGACAAAGACACACACAGGCCAGGGAGGAGGGCTCACGTACAGTACAGTACAGTACAGTGTTTGATTATTTTCCCCTTTTTTAATATATATATAATTCTTTTGTTTATTTCTAAAGCAGAATGATGCCTGGTGCTCTTGTCTGGAACCCTCAGAACGGCGTGGGGGAGAGGTACAGATTTGGCTCCCTGCCTCTCCCCGGCCTGTGGACCCGGCAGACCGGTGAGTGTGTTGTTACAATGTTACAATCATGTTATTTCAGTGTTACAATTTATTACAATGTCATTAGCGTTGCAATGTTATTGCAAGGTTACTACAATGTTGTTACAATCTTATTGCATTGTTAAACAGTTTTCGAGGGAATTTGAGTACTTTCGGTCATTCCTTTAAATTTTTAGGTATTTGTTTTTCCCCAATATTTTTAACTTCTACTACCACTACATCTCTGATCCAAATATTATACTTTTACCTCCACTGCTTTTATTTGAAAACATTAGTTACTATCTACTTTGCAGATTCTTTTTAATATTTATTACAAAACATACATTAACCATTTAGACCTGAGGATGATTCTACAAATGCCTTCTAAATCCTGACAGTTTTCTGAAAAGCCCATGTTTCTATGTCAGTCGTTCTCAAACATTTTCATGTCAAGGACCCCCAAAAATATATCTAATTGGCCTTCGACCCCCATCTGAAAATATGTTGTTCCAGTGATCTACAAGCTCGTAGCCCGGCACTCGGTGCCGCACTATGATCTTGTATATCATAGTGTAATATATCATATAACATAATGCTTAAAACACCAAAAGAGGTTCCCGTCCTGAATGGGTTAACCACTTCAGCCCATTTCAAAGATAGCCGATCTACAAGCTCACATTTGAAAACTTGTAAAGGGACATTCTGCATAATGAATACTTTCTACTTTTGGTACTTTATTTACTTTTTTTAAACCAATACTATTGCTGAAGTACATTTTTAATTCTGGACTTTTACATCAACAGAGTATTTCTAGACAGCACTATTGATAGTTTTACTTAACCCATTCTGGGCGGGTACCCCTTTTGGTGTTGAAAAATAGCAGATCTACAAGCTCTCGGTGCCACGCTATGAACTTGTAGATCTGCTATTTTTGAAAATGTCGCGCAAATCTTTGAATATACTTTGAGAGCGAACGTTTTTAACTCAAATCTTTGCTTCTGCATGGGGGGGTCCCTCGAACAACATATTTTCAGATGGTGGTCTGCGGCCAAATACAGATAATTCTGGGCTTCATTGACATGAATGAGTACCACTGACATAGAAACAGGTTTTTCAGAAAACTTTTAGGATTTAACATAATATGTTAATGACGATTAGAAGATTTAGAACACTTTCCGTGGGGTCTTTATGTGTCTAATATGTGGTTTTAATATTTGAGCAGTGGGCCCAGTGTCTTTGATGTCATGGACACTGGGCTCACTTCCTTCCTGGACTACAATCCCCATAATGCTTTGGTGCACTGCTCCTCCTTGTGGATAGAGGGAGGGCTGTCTTACTGAGACAACATGTAGTCCAGGAAGTAAGTGAGCCCAGTGTCCATAACATCAGAGACACTGGGCTCACTGCTACAATCTAAAATATCTAAAACCACATATTACACTCATAAAGACCCCAAAGGAAAGTGTTCTAAATCATGGGGTCCAACAGTGGTCATTGAAGCGTGCACACGCTAACCACATGTAACCAAATGGACCCTTACAGGTCTGTAACTCTTGAGAGTATATATGGTTGCCGACGGGCACGTACAGGTCTAGTGTAACCAAATGAACCATTTGGTTCATGTCGAAGTCTGAGTGTAACACATGTTACATGTCCAACACTGGTTATCGAAGCACACACACACACACACACACACACACACACACACACACACACACACACACACACACACACACACACACACGCGCGCACGCACATGTAACCAAATGGATCGGCAAGAGAAAGTTTAAAAAATCAAAGCAAATACCGGTAATTCGAAAATGTTATTTTTGTACTTTTGTGTTTCTCTTCTTTATATATTACTTTACTGTTGAAATGTAAAATTTACATTTCAACGAAAGGACCTGTAAATGACAACACAAAAACTAAGGCACTGGTGTCGTACTTCTGGTTTACCGGAACGGGGTTCAACTCCCTGCAGTGCCCTGCTCAATGTGTTGTATTTACATGGTTCATTGGTCCATGGTCTCAGAGGTCATTGAGCGGCGCGCTATAGTGCGCGATTCTTCATCATTGTTGAGGATTTTTAAAAGGTGAAAATCGAAGGAAAAGCGAAATGCTATAGTCCATGGTTTCGGAGGGCATACTATATGTACATACGACATACTATGTATGTCGTTTTTCTCGATTTCGGAGGATTTAAAATTTTGAAAATCGCGGAAAAGAGAAAGGCTATAGTCCATGGTCACAGACCGCATACTGGTCAAGGTAATTTATACTGGTCAAGGTTATTTATACTGGTGAAGGTCATTTATACTGGTCAAGGTCATTAGTCCATGGTGTCGGAGGGCATACTCTATAGTATGTCGTTTTTCACGATTTCGGAGGATTTGAAAAAAAGGTGAAAATCGCGGAAAAGACAAAGGCTATAGTCCATGGTCACAGACCGCATACTGGTCAAGGTCATTTATACCGGTCAAGGTTATTTATACTGGTGAAGGTCATTTATACTGGTCAAGGTCATTTATACTTGTCAAGGTCATTTATACTGGTCAAGGTCATTTACTAGGTAAAGGTCATTAGTCCATGGTCTCGGAGCCCAGCTAACATGTCCATCTGGGCCCAATTGGGTTTTGACATGGGCTATGGGCATGGGTTCCAAGTGGGCCGTGCACCCAGTTTTCACAAAGTGCCCACCCGTGTTAGCCCATATGGGCTTACGTGGGATTCTAACTGGATCTTAGGTGGTATCCAAATGGGCCATTTTATTTCAGAACCATGTGTGCGCCACCTGTGTTTGCCTATATGGGTTTGAACTGGGCCTTAAGTGGGTACCAGCTGGGCGAATTATATGTGACCCATGTAGGCCACACTTGTGTCCGCCCTCATTGTCTTCCGTCCTGTTTCTGTCACCTGCTGTCGATTGTTCATTCCTACGGATAGGATGCAGTGCGCCACATTGGCGGTGTTTCCAGTTTTCTGTAGTAGTTTCGTCAAGTGTTCAAACTTTATGACTGGATAGCACTCGATCTGTAGAGTCCAAATAAAAAAACGATGGGCTATAACCCATGTTTTTTGAATTTCTAATTCTTTTTCAAATCCTCAAAAATGATGAAAAACGGCGTGCTATAGTATGCCGTACGGTAGCGGCTATAGCCCATGTTCAAAAATGATGAAAAACTAGGTAATTTGTTTTTTCAAAAAATCAAAAAACGATGGGCTATAACCCATGTTTGTTTTTTTTCTTTTTGTTTTTTATCCTCAAAAATGATGAAAAACGGCGTGCTATAGTATGCCGTACGGTAGGGGCTGTAGCCCATGTTCAAAAATGATGAAAAACTAGGTTAATGTTTTTTTCAAAAATTCAAAAAACGATGGGCTATAACCCATGTTTTTTGAATTTTTGATTTTTTTTCAAATCCTCAAAAATGAAGAAAAACGGCGTGCTATAGTATGCTGTACGGTATGGGCTATAGCCCATGGTCAAAAACTGATGAAAAACGAGGATAAAAAAAAAAATCTAAAATTCAAAAAACGATGGGCTATAACCCATGTTTTTTGAATTTTTAGATTTTTTTCAAATCCTCAAAAAGGATAAAAAACGGCGTGCTATAGTATGCCGTACGGTAGGGGCTATAGCCCATGTTCAAAATTGATGAAAAACGAGGTTAATTTATTTTTCAAAAATTAAAAAAACGATGGGCTATAACCCATGTTTTTTTAATTTTTTAATTTTTTTCAAATCCTCAAAAATGATGAAAAACGGCGTGCTATAGTATGCCGTACGGTAGGGGCTGTAGCCCATGTTCAAAAATGATGAAAAACGAGGTTAATGTTTTTTTCAAAAATTCAAAAAACGATGGGCTATAACCCATGTTTTTTGAATTTTTGTTTTTTTTTCAAATCCTCAAAAAGGATGAAAAACGGCGTGCTATAGTATGCCGTACGGTAGGGGCTACAGCCCATGTTCAAAAATGATGAAAAACTAGGTTAATTCTTTTTTCAAAAATTAAAAAAACGATGGGCTATAACCCATGTTTTTAAAAAAATTGACATGGGCTATGGGCATGGGTTCCAAGTGGGCCGTGCACCCAGTTTTCACAAAGTGCCCACCCGTGTTAGCCCATATGGGCTTACGTGGGATTCTAACTGGATCTTAGGTGGTATCCAAATGGGCCATTTTATTTCAGAACCATGTGTGCGCCACCTGTGTTTGCCTATATGGGTTTGAACTGGGCCTTAAGTGGGTACCAGCTGGGCGAATTATATGTGACCCATGTAGGCCACACTTGTGTCCGCCCTCATTGTCTTCCGTCCTGTTTCTGTCACCTGCTGTCGATTGTTCATTCCTACGGATAGGATGCAGTGCGCCACATTGGCGGTGTTTCCAGTTTTCTGTAGTAGTTTCGTCAAGTGTTCAAACTTTATGACTGGATAGCACTCGATCTGTAGAGTCCAAATAAAAAAACGATGGGCTATAACCCATGTTTTTTGAATTTCTAATTCTTTTTCAAATCCACAAAAATGATGAAAAACGGCGTGCTATAGTATGCCGTACGGTAGCGGCTATAGCCCATGTTCAAAAATGATGAAAAACTAGGTAATTTGTTTTTTAAAAAAATCAAAAAACGATGGGGTATAACCCATGTTTTCTTTTTTTTTTTTTTTTTAAATCCTCAAAAATGAAGAAAAACGGCGTGCTATAGTATGCTGTACGGTATGGGCTATAGCCCATGGTCAAAAACTGATGAAAAACGAGGATAAAAAAAAAATCTAAAATTTAAAAAACGATGGGCTATAACCCATGTTTTTTGAATTTTTAGATTTTTTTCAAATCCTCAAAAAGGATAAAAAACGGCGTGCTATAGTATGCCGTACGGTAGGGGCTATAGCCCATGTTCAAAATTGATGAAAAACGAGGTTAATTTATTTTTCAAAAATTTAAAAAACGATGGGCTATAACCCATGTTTTTTTAATTTTTTAATTTTTTTCAAATCCTCAAAAATGATGAAAAACGGCGTGCTATAGTATGCCGTACGGTAGGGGCTGTAGCCCATGTTCAAAAATGATGAAAAACGAGGTTAATGTTTTTTTCAAAAATTCAAAAAACGATGGGCTATAAAACATGTTTTTTGAATTTTTGATTTTTTTTCAAATCCTCAAAAAGGATGAAAAACGGCGTGCTATAGTATGCCGTACGGTAGGGGCTATAGCCCATGTTCAAAAATGATGAAAAACTAGGTTAATTTTTTTTTCAAAAATTTAAAAAACGATGGGCTATAACCCATGTTTTTTTAAAAATTTGATTTTTTTTCAAATCCTCAAAAATGATGAAAAACGGCGTGCTATAGTATGCCGTACGGTAGGGGCTATAGCCCATGTTCAAAAATGATGAAAAACGAGGTTAATGTTTTTTTCAAAAATTCAAAAAACGATGGGCTATAACCTATGTTTTTTGAATTTTAGATTTGTTTTCAAATCCTCAAAAATGATGAAAAACGGCGTGCTATAGTATGCCGTACGGTAGGGGCTATAGCCCATGTTCAAAAATTATGAAAAACGAGGTTTAAAAAAAAATCAAAATTTCAAAAAACAATGGGCTATAACCCATGTTTTTTGAAATTTTGATTTTTTTTCAAATCCTCAAAAATAATGAAAAACGGCGTGCTATAGTATGCCGTACGGTAGGGGCTATAGCCCATGTTCAAAAATGATGAAAAACGAGGTTAATTTTTTTTTCAAAATTTCAAAAAACGATGGGCTATTTCCCATGTTTTTTGAAATTTTGAATTTTTTTCAAATCCTCAAAAATGATGAAAAACGGCGTGCTATAGTATGCCGTACGGTAGGGGCTATAGCCCATGTTCAAAAATGATAAAAAACTAGGTTAATTATTTTTTTCAAAAATTCAAAAAACGATAAAACGGCGTGCTATAGTATGCCGTACGGTAGGGGCTATAGCCCATGTTCAAGAATTATGAAAAACGAGGTAATTTTTTTTTTCTAATTTTCAAAAAACGATGGGCTATAACCCATGTTTTTTGAAATTTTGAATTTTTTCCAAATCCTCAAAAATTATGAAAAACGGCGTGCTATAGTATGCCGTACGGTAGGGGTTATAGCCCATGTTCAAAAATGATAAAAAACTAGGTTAATTTTTTTTTTCAAAATTAAAAAAAACGATGGGCTATAACCCATGTTTTTTGAAATTTAGAAATTTTTTCAAATCCTCAAAAATGATGAAAAACGGCGTGCTATAGTATGCCGTACGGTAGGGGCTATAGCCCATGTTCAAAAATTATGAAAAACGAGGTTTAAAAAAAAATCAAAATTTCAAAAAACAATGGGCTATAACCCATGTTTTTTGAAATTTTGATTTTTTTTCAAATCCTCAAAAATAATGAAAAACGGCGTGCTACAGTATGCCGTACGGTAGGGGCTATAGCCCATGTTCAAAAATGAGGAAAAACGAGGTTAATTTATTTTTCAAAATTTCAAAAAACGATGGGCTATTTCCCATGTTTTTTGAAATTTAGATTTTTTTTTAAATCCTCAAAAATGATGAAAAACGGCGTGCTATAGTATGCCGTACGGTAGGGGCTATAGCCCATGTTCAAAAATGATAAAAAACTAGGTTAATTATTTTTTTCAAAAATTCAAAAAACGATAAAACGGTGTGCTATAGTATGCCGTACGGTAGGGGCTATAGCCCATGTTCAAGAATTATGAAAAACGAGGTAATTTTTTTTTTCTAATTTTCAAAAAACGATGGGCTATAACCCATGTTTTTTGAAAATTTGAATTTTTTCCAAATCCTCAAAAATTATGAAAAACGGCGTGCTATAGTATGCCGTACGGTAGGGGTTATAGCCCATGTTCAAAAATGATAAAAAACTAGGTTAATTTTTTTTTTCAAAATAAAAAAAAAGATGGGCTATAACCCATGTTTTTTGAAATTTAGAATTTTTTTCAAATCCTCAAAAATGATGAAAAACGGCGTGCTATAGTATGCCGTACGGTAGGGGCTATAGCCCATGTTCAAAAATTATGAAAAACGAGGTTAAAAAAAAAATCAAAATTATAAAAAAAAAATGGGCTATAACCCATGTTTTTTTAAATTTAGATTTTTTTTCAAATCCTCAAAAATAATGAAAAACGGCGTGCTATAGTATGCCGTACGGTAGGGGCTATAGCCCATGTTCAAAAATGATGAAAAACGAGGTTAATTTTTTTTTCAAAATTTCAAAAAACGATGGGCTATTTCCCATGTTTTTTGAAATTTTGATTTTTTTTTAAATCCTCAAAAATGATGAAAAACGGCGTGCTATAGTATGCCGTACGGTAGGGGCTATAGCCCATGTTCAAAAATGATAAAAAACTAGGTTAATTATTTTTTTCAAAATTTCAAAAAACGATAAAACGGCGTGCTATAGTATGCCGTACGGTAGGGGCTATAGCCCATGTTCAAAAAGTATGAAAAACGAGGTAATTTTTTTTTTCTAATTTTCAAAAAACGATGGGCTATAACCCATGTTTTTTGAAATTTTGAATTTTTTCCAAATCCTCAAAAATTATGAAAAACGGCGTGCTATAGTATGCCGTACGGTAGGGGTTATAGCCCATGTTCAAAAATGATAAAAAACTAGGTTAATTTTTTTTTTCAAAATTTCAAAAAACGATGGGCTATAACCCATGTTTTTTGAAATTTTGAATTTTTTTCAAATCCTCAAAAATGATGAAAAACGGCGTGCTATAGTATGCCGTACGGTAGGGGCTATAGCCCATGTTCAAAAATTATGAAAAACGAGGTTTAAAAAAAAATCAAAATTTCAAAAAACAATGGGCTATAACCCATGTTTTTTGAAATTTTGATTTTTTTTCAAATCCTCAAAAAGAATGAAAAACGGCGTGCTATAGTATGCCGTACGGTAGGGGCTATAGCCCATGTTCAAAAATGATGAAAAACGAGGTAATCTTTTTTTTTCAAAATTTCAAAAAACGATGGGCTATTTCCCATGTTTTTTGAAATTTTGAATTTTTTTCAAATCCTCAAAAATGATGAAAAACGGCGTGCTATAGTATGCCGTACGGTAGGGGCTATAGCCCATGTTCAAAAATTATGAAAAACGAGGTTTATCCTCGTTTTTCATCATTTTGGATTTGAAAGAAAATGAAAAAATAAAAAAAACGATGGGTTATAGCCCATTGTTTTTTTCAAATTTAGATATTTTTTTTATCCTCGTTTTTCATCATTTTGGACCATGGGCTATAGCCCATATCGTATGGCATACTATAGCACGCCGTTTTTCATCATTTTTGAGGATTTGAAAAAAAAAAAAAAAAAAAAAAAAAAAAACGATGGGTTATTGTTTTTTTTTAATTTTGATATTTTTTTTTATCCTCGTTTTTCATCATTTTGGACCATGGGCTATAGCCCATATCGTATGGCATACTATAGCACGCCGTTTTTCATCATTTTTGAGGATTTGAAAAAAATGAAAAAATAAAAAAAACGATGGGTTATAGCCCATTGTTTTTTTTCAAATTTTGATTTTTTTTTTATCCTCGTTTTTCATCATTTTGGACCATGGGCTATAGCCCATATCGTATGGCATACTATAGCACGCCATTTTTCATCATTTTTGAGGATTTGAAAAAAATGAAAAAATGAAAAAAACGATGGGTTATAGCCCATTGTTTTTTTGAAATTTTGATTTTTTTTTTATCCTCATTTTTCATCATTTTGGACCATGGGCTATAGCCCATATCGTACCGCATACTATAGCACGCCATTTCATTTTTGAGGATTTGAAAAAAATGAAAAAAAAAATAAACGATGGGTTATAGCCCATTGTTTTTTTTAATTTTTTATTTTTTTTTTATCCTCGTTTTTCATCATTTTGGACCATGGGCTATAGCCCATACCGTACAGCATACTATAGCACGCCGTTTTTCATCATTTTTGAGGATTTGAAAAAAAATTAAAAATTAAAAAAACGATGGGTTATAGCCCATTGTTTTTTTGTTTTTTTTTAATTTTCTTTTTTTTATCCTCGTTTTTCATCATTTTGGACCATGGGCTATAGCCCATATCGTATGGCATACTATAGCACGCCGTTTTTCATCATTTTTGAGGATTTGAAAAAAAATTAAAAATTAAAAAAACGATGGGTTATAGCCCATTGTTTTTTTGAAATTTTTATATATTTTTTTATCCTCATTTTTCATCATTTTGGACCATGGGCTATAGCCCATATCGTACGGCATACTATAGCACGCCGTTTTTCATCATTTTTGAGGTTTTGAAAAAAATGAAAAAATGAAAAAAACGATGGTTTATAGCCCATTGTTTTTTTGAAATTTTGATTTTTTTTTTATCCTCGTTTTTCATCATTTTGGACCATGGGCTATAGCCCATATCGTATGGCATACTATAGCACGCCGTTTTTCATCATTTTTGAGGATTTGAAAAAAATGAAAAAATGAAAAAAAACGATGGGTTATAGCCCATTGTTTTTTTGAAATTTTGATATTTTTTTTTATCCTCGTTTTTCATCATTTTGGACCATGGGCTATAGCCCATATCGTACGGCATACTATAGCACGCCGTTTTTCATCATTTTTGAGGTTTTGAAAAAAATGAAAAAAAAAAAAAAAAACATGGGTTATAGCCCATCGTTTTTTGAAAAAAGAAAAAAAAAAAAAGTAACCTCGTTTTTCATCATTTTTGACCATGGGCTATAGCCCATACCATACGGCATATTATAGCACGCCGTTTTTCATCATTTTTGAGGTTTTGAAAAAAAAAAAAAAAAAAAAAAAAACATGGGTTATAGCCCATCGTTTAAAAAAAAAAAAAGAAAAAAAAGTAACCTCGTTTTTCATCATTTTTGACCATGGGCTATAGCCCATACCATACGGCATATTATAGCACGCCGTTTTTCATCATTTTTGAGGTTTGAAAAAAATGAAGAAAAAAAAAAACATGGGTTATAGCCCATCGTTTAAAAAAGAAAAAAAAGTAACCTCGTTTTTCATCATTTTTGACCATGGGCTATAGCCCATACCATACGGCATATTATAGCACGCCGTTTTTCATCATTTTTGAGGTTTTGAAAAAAATGAAAAAAAAAAAAAACATGGGTTATAGCCCATCGTTTTTTGAAAAAAAAAAAAAAAAAAAGTAACCTCGTTTTTCATCATTTTTGACCATGGGCTATAGCCCATACCATACGGCATATTATAGCACGCCGTTTTTCATCATTTTTGAGGTTTTGAAAAAAATGAAAAAAAAAAAAAAACATGGGTTATAGCCCATCGTTTAAAAAAAAAAAAAAAAAAAACATGGTTTCGTTTTTTGAAAAAAAGAAAAAAAAAAGTAACCTCGTTTTTCATCATTTTTGACCATGGGCTATAGCCCATACCATACGGCATATTATAGCACGCCGTTTTTCATAATTTTTGAGGTTTTGAAAAAAATGAAAAAAAAACAAAAAACATGGGTTATAGCCCATCGTTTTTTGAAAGAAAAAAAAAAGAAAAGTAACCTCGTTTTTCATCATTTTTGACCATGGGCTATAGCCCATACCATACGGCATATTATAGCACGCCGTTTTTCATCATTTTTGAGGTTTTGAAAAAAATGAAAAAAAAAACAAAACATGGGTTATAGCCCATCGTTAAAAAAAAAAAAAAAAAGTAACCTCGTTTTTCATCATCTTTGACCATGGGCTATAGCCCATACCATACGGCATATTATAGCACGCCGTTTTTCATCATTTTTGAGGTTTTGAAAAAAATGAGAAAAAAAAAAAAAACATGGGTTATAGCCCATCGTTTTTTGAAAAAAGAAAAAAAAAGTAACCTCGTTTTTCATCATTTTTGACCATGGGCTATAGCCCATACCATACGGCATATTATAGCACGCAGTTTTTCATAATTTTTGAGGTTTTGAAAAAAAAAAAAAAAAACATGGGTTATAGCCCATAGTTTTTTGAAAAAAAAAAAAAAAAAGTAACCTCGTTTTTTATCATTTTTGACCATGGGCTATAGCCCATACCATACGGCATATTATAGCACGCCGTTTTTCATCATTTTTGAGGTTTTGAAAAAAATGAAGAAAAAAAAAAACATGGGTTATAGCCCATCGTTTAAAAAAGAAAAAAAAGTAACCTCGTTTTTCATCATTTTTGACCATGGGCTATAGCCCATACCATACGGCATATTATAGCACGCCGTTTTTCATCATTTTTGAGGTTTTGAAAAAAAAAAAAACATGGGTTATAGCCCATCGTTTTTTGAAAAAAAAAAAAAAAAAAAGTAACCTCGTTTTTCATCATTTTTGACCATGGGCTATAGCCCATACCATACGGCATATTATAGCACGCCGTTTTTCATCATTTTTGAGGTTTTGAAAAAAATGAAAAAAAAAAAAAAACATGGGTTATAGCCCATCGTTTAAAAAAAAAAAAAAAAAAAACATGGTTTCGTTTTTTGAAAAAAAGAAAAAAAAAAGTAACCTCGTTTTTCATCATTTTTGACCATGGGCTATAGCCCATACCATACGGCATATTATAGCACGCCGTTTTTCATAATTTTTGAGGTTTTGAAAAAAATGAAAAAAAAACAAAAAACATGGGTTATAGCCCATCGTTTTTTGAAAGAAAGAAAAAAGAAAAGTAACCTCGTTTTTCATCATTTTTGACCATGGGCTATAGCCCATACCATACGGCATATTATAGCACGCCGTTTTTCATCATTTTTGAGGTTTTGAAAAAAATGAAAAAAAAAACAAAACATGGGTTATAGCCCATCGTTAAAAAAAAAAAAAAAAAAGTAACCTCGTTTTTCATCATTTTTGACCATGGGCTATAGCCCATACCATACGGCATATTATAGCACGCCGTTTTTCATCATTTTTGAGGTTTTGAAAAAAATGAGAAAAAAAAAAAAAACATGGGTTATAGCCCATCGTTTTTTGAAAAAAGAAAAAAAAAGTAACCTCGTTTTTCATCATTTTTGACCATGGGCTATAGCCCATACCATACGGCATATTATAGCACGCAGTTTTTCATAATTTTTGAGGTTTTGAAAAAAAAAAAAAAAAACATGGGTTATAGCCCATAGTTTTTTGAAAAAAAAAAAAAAAAGTAACCTCGTTTTTTATCATTTTTGACCATGGGCTATAGCCCATACCATACGGCATATTATAGCACGCCGTTTTTCATAATTTTTGAGGTTTTAAAAAAAATGAAAAAAAAAATAAACATGGGTTATAGCCCATAGTTTTTTGAAAAAAAAAAAAAAAAAAAGTAACCTCGTTTTTCATCATTTTTGACCATGGGCTATAGCCCATACCATACGGCATATTATAGCACGCCGTTTTTCATCATTTTTGAGGTTTTGAAAAAAATGAGGAAAAAAAAAAAAAACATGGGTTATAGCCCATCGTTTTTTGAAAAAAGAAAAAAAAAGTAACCTCGTTTTTCATCATTTTTGACCATGGGCTATAGCCCATACCATACGGCATATTATAGCACGCCGTTTTTCATCATTTTTGAGGTTTTGAAAAAAATGAAAAAAAAAAAAAAACATGGGTTATAGCCCATCATTTTTTGAAAAAAAAAAAAAAAAGTAACCTCGTTTTTCATCATTTTTGACCATGGGCTATAGCCCATACCATACGGCATATTATAGCACGCCGTTTTTCATCATTTTTGAGGTTTTGAAAAAAATGAAAAAAAAAAAAAAACATGGGTTATAGTCCATCGTTTTTTGAAAAAAGAAAAAAAGAAAAGTAACCTCGTTTTTCATCATTTTTGACCATGGGCTATAGCCCATACCATACGGCATATTATAGCACGCCGTTTTTCATCAGTTTTGAGGTTTTGAAAAAAATGAAAAAAAACCAAAACATGGGTTATAGCCCATCGTTTAAAAAAAAAAAAAAGTAACCTCGTTTTTCATCATTTTTGACCATGGGCTATAGCCCATACCATACGGCATATTATAGCACGCCGTTTTTCATCATTTTTGAGGTTTTGAAAAAAATGAAAAAAAAACAAAACATGGGTTATAGCCCATCGTTAAAAAAAAAAAAAAAAGTAACCTCGTTTTTCATCATTTTTGACCATGGGCTATAGCCCATACCATACGGCATATTATAGCACGCCGTTTTTCATCATTTTTGAGGTTTTGAAAAAAATGAAAAAAAAAAAAAACCATGGGTTATAGCCCATCGTTTTTTGAAAAAAGAAAAAAAAAGTAACCTCGTTTTTCATCATTTTTGACCATGGGCTATAGCCCATACCATACGGCATATTATAGCACGCCGTTTTTCATCATTTTTGAGGTTTTGAAAAAAATGAAAAAAAAAAAAAAACATGGGTTATAGTCCATCGTTTTTTGAAAAAAGAAAAAAAGAAAAGTAACCTCGTTTTTCATCATTTTTGACCATGGGCTATAGCCCATACCATACGGCATATTATAGCACGCCGTTTTTCATCATTTTTGAGGTTTTGAAAAAAATGAAAAAAAACCAAAACATGGGTTATAGCCCATCGTTTAAAAAAAAAAAAAAGTAACCTCGTTTTTCATCATTTTTGACCATGGGCTATAGCCCATACCATACGGCATATTATAGCACGCCGTTTTTCATCATTTTTGAGGTTTTGAAAAAAATGAAAAAAAAACAAAACATGGGTTATAGCCCATCGTTAAAAAAAAAAAAAAAAAGTAACCTCGTTTTTCATCATTTTTGACCATGGGCTATAGCCCATACCATACGGCATATTATAGCACGCCGTTTTTCATCATTTTTGAGGTTTTGAAAAAAATGAAAAAAAAAAAAAAACATGGGTTATAGCCCATCATTTTTTGAAAAAAAAAAAAAAAAGTAACCTCGTTTTTCATCATTTTTGACCATGGGCTATAGCCCATACCATACGGCATATTATAGCACGCCGTTTTTCATCATTTTTGAGGTTTTGAAAAAAATGAAAAAAAACCAAAACATGGGTTATAGCCCATCGTTTAAAAAAAAAAAAAAGTAACCTCGTTTTTCATCATTTTTGACCATGGGCTATAGCCCATACCATACGGCATATTATAGCACGCCGTTTTTCATCATTTTTGAGGTTTTGAAAAAAATGAAAAAAAAACAAAACATGGGTTATAGCCCATCGTTAAAAAAAAAAAAAAAAGTAACCTCGTTTTTCATCATTTTTGACCATGGGCTATAGCCCATACCATACGGCATATTATAGCACGCCGTTTTTCATCATTTTTGAGGTTTTGAAAAAAATGAAAAAAAAAAAAAACCATGGGTTATAGCCCATCGTTTTTTGAAAAAAGAAAAAAAAAGTAACCTCGTTTTTCATCATTTTTGACCATGGGCTATAGCCCATACCATACGGCATATTATAGCACGCCGTTTTTCATCATTTTTGAGGTTTTGAAAAAAATGAAAAAAAAAAAAAAACATGGGTTATAGTCCATCGTTTTTTGAAAAAAGAAAAAAAGAAAAGTAACCTCGTTTTTCATCATTTTTGACCATGGGCTATAGCCCATACCATACGGCATATTATAGCACGCCGTTTTTCATCATTTTTGAGGTTTTGAAAAAAATGAAAAAAAACCAAAACATGGGTTATAGCCCATCGTTTAAAAAAAAAAAAAAGTAACCTCGTTTTTCATCATTTTTGACCATGGGCTATAGCCCATACCATACGGCATATTATAGCACGCCGTTTTTCATCATTTTTGAGGTTTTGAAAAAAATGAAAAAAAAACAAAACATGGGTTATAGCCCATCGTTAAAAAAAAAAAAAAAAAGTAACCTCGTTTTTCATCATTTTTGACCATGGGCTATAGCCCATACCATACGGCATATTATAGCACGCCGTTTTTCATCATTTTTGAGGTTTTGAAAAAAATGAAAAAAAAAAAAAAACATGGGTTATAGCCCATCATTTTTTGAAAAAAAAAAAAAAAAGTAACCTCGTTTTTCATCATTTTTGACCATGGGCTATAGCCCATACCATACGGCATATTATAGCACGCCGTTTTTCATCATTTTTGAGGTTTTGAAAAAAATGAAAAAAAAAAAAAAACATGGGTTATAGTCCATCGTTTTTTGAAAAAAGAAAAAAAGAAAAGTAACCTCGTTTTTCATCATTTTTGACCATGGGCTATAGCCCATACCATACGGCATATTATAGCACGCCGTTTTTCATCATTTTTGAGGTTTTGAAAAAAATGAAAAAAAAAAAAAAAAACATGGGTTATAGCCCATCGTTTTTTGAAAAAAAAAAAAAAAGTAACCTCGTTTTACATCATTTTTGACCATGGGCTATAGCCCATACCATACGGCATATTATAGCACGCCGTTTTTCATCATTTTTGAGGTTTTGAAAAAAATGAAAAAAATAAAACATGGGTTATAGCCCATCGTTTTTTGAAAAAAAAAGAGAAAAAAAGTAACCTCGTTTTTCATCATTTTTGACCATGGGCTATAGCCCATACCATACGGCATATTATAGCACGCCGTTTTTCATAATTTTTGAGGTTTTGAAAAAAATGAAAACAAAAAAAAAACATGGGTTATAGCCCATCATTTTCTGAAAAAAAAAAAAAAAAGTAACCTCGTTTTTCATCATTTTTGACCATGGGCTATAGCCCATACCATACGGCATATTATAGCACGCCGTTTTTCATCATTTTTGAGGTTTTGAAAAAAAACAAAAAAAACATGGGTTATAGCCCATCGTTTTTTGAAAAAAAAAAAAAAAAGTAACCTCGTTTTTCATCATTTTTGACCATGGGCTATAGCCCATACCATACGGCATATTATAGCACGCAGTTTTTCATCATTTTTGAGGTTTTAAAAAAAATGAAAAAAAAAAAAAAACATGGGTTATAGCCCATCGTTTTTTGAAAAAAAAAAAAAAAAAAGTAACCTCTTCTTTCATCATTTTTGACCATGGGCTATAGCCCATACCATACGGCATATTATAGCACGCCGTTTTTCATCATTTTTGAGGTTTTGAAAAAAATGAAAAAAAAAAAAAAACATGGGTTATAGTCCATCGTTTTTTGAAAAAAGAAAAAAAGAAAAGTAACCTCGTTTTTCATCATTTTTGACCATGGGCTATAGCCCATACCATACGGCATATTATACCACGCCGTTTTTCATCATTTTTGAGGTTTTGAAAAAAATGAAAAAAAAACAAACATGGGTTATAGCCCATCGTTAAAAAAAAAAAAAAAAAAAGTAACCTCGTTTTTCATCATTTTTGACCATGGGCTATAGCCCATACCATACGGCATATTATAGAACGCCGTTTTTCATCATTTTTGAGGTTTTGAAAAAAATGAAAAACAAAACAAAACATGGGTTATAGCCCATCATTTTTTGAAAAAAAAAAAAAAAAGTAACCTCGTTTTTCATCATTTTTGACCATGGGCTATAGCCCATACCATACGGCATATTATAGCACGCCGTTTTTCATCATTTTTGAGGTTTTGAAAAAAGAAAAAAAAAAACAAAAAAAACATGGGTTATAGCCCATCGTTTTTTGAAAAAAAAAAAAAAAGTAACCTCGTTTTTCATCATTTTTGACCATGGGCTATAGCCCATACCATACGGCATATTATAGCACGCCGTTTTTCATCATTTTTGAGGTTTTGAAAAAAATGAAAAAAAAAAAAAAACATGGGTTATAGTCCATCGTTTTTTGAAAAAAGAAAAAAAGAAAAGTAACCTCGTTTTTCATCATTTTTGACCATGGGCTATAGCCCATACCATACGGCATATTATAGCACGCCGTTTTTCATCATTTTTGAGGTTTTGAAAAAAATGAAAAAAAAAACAAAACATGGGTTATAGCCCATCATTTTTTGAAAAAAAAAAAAAAAAGTAACCTCGTTTTTCATCATTTTTGACCATGGGCTATAGCCCATACCATACGGCATATTATAGCACGCCGTTTTTCATCATTTTTGAGGTTTTGAAAAAAAAAAAAAAAAAAAAAAAAACATGGGTTATAGCCCATCGTTTTTTGAAAAAAAAAAAAAAAAGTAACCTCGTTTTTCATCATTTTTGACCATGGGCTATAGCCCATACCATACGGCATATTATAGCACGCCGTTTTTCATCATTTTTGAGGTTTTGAAAAAAAAAAAAAAAAAAAAAAAAACATGGGTTATAGCCCATCGTTTTTTGAAAAAAAAAAAAAAGTAACCTCGTTTTTCATCATTTTTGACCATGGGCTATAGCCCATACCATACGGCATATTATAGCACCCCGTTTTTCATCATTTTTGAGGTTTTGAAAAAAATGAAAAACAAAAAAAAAACATGGGTTATAGTCCATCGTTTTTTGAAAAAAGAAAAAAAGAAAAGTAACCTCGTTTTTCATCATTTTTGACCATGGGCTATAGCCCATACCATACGGCATATTATAGCACGCCGTTTTTCATCATTTTTGAGGTTTTGAAAAAAACAAAAAAAAAACAAAACATGGGTTATAGCCCATCGTTAAAAAAAAAAAAAAAAAAAAGGAACCTCGTTTTTCATCATTTTTGACCATGGGCTATAGCCCATACCATACGGCATATTATAGCACGCCGTTTTTCATCATTTTTGAGGTTTTGAAAAAAATGAGAAAAAAAACAAAAAAAACATGGGTTATAGCCCATCGTTTAAAAAAAAAAAAAAAAAAAGTAACCTCGTTTTTCATCATTTTTGACCATGGGCTATAGCCCATACCATACGGCATATTATAGCACGCCGTTTTTCATCATTTTTGAGGTTTTGAAAAAAATGAGAAAAAAAAAAAAAACATGGGTTATAGCCCATCGTTTTTTGAAAAAAGAAGAAAAAAGTAACCTCGTTTTTCATCATTTTTGACCATGGGCTATAGCCCATACCATACGGCATATTATAGCACGCCGTTTTTCATCATTTTTGAGGTTTTGAAAAAAATGAAAAAAAAAAAAAACATGGGTTATAGCCCATCATTTTTTGAAAAAAAAAAAAAAAGTAACCTCGTTTTTCATCATTTTTGACCATGGGCTATAGCCCATACCATACGGCATATTATAGCACGCCGTTTTTCATCATTTTTGAGGTTTAAAAAAAAAAAAAAAAAAAAAAAAAAACATGGGTTATAGCCCATCGTTTTTTGAAAAAAAAAAAAAAGTAACCTCGTTTTTCATCATTTTTGACCATGGGCTATAGCCCATACCATACGGCATATTATAGCACGCCGTTTTTCATCATTTTTGAGGTTTTGAAAAAAATGAAAAAAAAAAAAAAACATGGGTTATAGTCCATCGTTTTTTGAAAAAAGAAAAAAAGAAAAGTAACCTAGTTTTTCATCATTTTTGACCATGGGCTATAGCCCATACCATACGGCATATTATAGCACGCCGTTTTTCATCATTTTTGAGGTTTTGAAAAAAATGAAAAAAAAACAAAACATGGGTTATAGCCCATCGTTAAAAAAAAAAAAAAAAAAAGGAACCTCGTTTTTCATCATTTTTGACCATGGGCTATAGCCCATACCATACGGCATATTATAGCACGCCGTTTTTCATCATTTTTGAGGTTTTGAAAAAAATGAGAAAAAAAACAAAAAAAACATGGGTTATAGCCCATCGTTTTTTGAAAAAAAAAAAAAAAAGTAACCTCGTTTTTCATCATTTTTGACCATGGGCTATAGCCCATACCATACGGCATATTATAGCACGCCGTTTTTCATCATTTTTGAGGTTTTGAAAAAAAAAAAAAAAAAAAAAAAAACATGGGTTATAGCCCATCGTTTTTTGAAAAAAAAAAAAAAGTAACCTCGTTTTTCATCATTTTTGACCATGGGCTATAGCCCATACCATACGGCATATTATAGCACGCCGTTTTTCATCATTTTTGAGGGTTTGAAAAAAATGAAAAAAAAAAAAAACATGGGTTATAGTCCATCGTTTTTTGAAAAAAGAAAAAAAGAAAAGTAACCTCGTTTTTCATCATTTTTGACCATGGGCTATAGCCCATACCATACGGCATATTATAGCACACCGTTTTTCATCATTTTTGAGGTTTTGAAAAAAATGAAAAAAAAACAAAACATGGGTTATAGCCCATCGTTAAAAAAAAAAAAAAAAAAAAGGAACCTCGTTTTTCATCATTTTTGACCATGGGCTATAGCCCATACCATACGGCATATTATAGCACGCCGTTTTTCATCATTTTTGAGGTTTTGAAAAAAAAAAAAAAAAAAAAAAAAAACATGGGTTATAGCCCATCGTTTTTTGAAAAAAAAAAAAAAGTAACCTCTTTTTTCATCATTTTTGACCATGGGCTATAGCCCATACCATACGGCATATTATAGCACGCAGTTTTTCATCATTTTTGAGGTTTTGAAAAAAATGAAAAAAAAAAAAAAACATGGGTTATAGTCCATCGTTTTTTGAAAAAAGAAAAAAAGAAAAGTAACCTCGTTTTTCATCATTTTTGACCATGGGCTATAGCCCATACCATACGGCATATTATAGCACGCCGTTTTTCATCATTTTTGAGGTTTTGAAAAAAATGAAAAAAAAAAAAAAAACATGGGTTATAGCCCATCGTTAAAAAAAAAAAAAAAAAAAGTAACCTCGTTTTTCATCATTTTTGACCATGGGCTATAGCCCATACCATACGGCATATTATAGCACGCCGTTTTTCATCATTTTTGAGGTTTTGAAAAAAATGAAAAAAAAAAAAACATGGGTTATAGTCCATCGGTTTTTGAAAAAAGAAAAAAAGAAAAGTAACCTCGTTTTTCATCATTTTTGACCATGGGCTATAGCCCATACCATACGGCATATTATAGCACGCCGTTTTTCATCATTTTTGAGGTTTTGAAAAAAATGAAAAAAAAACAAAACATGGGTTATAGCCCATCGTTAAAAAAAAAAAAAAAAAAAAGTAACCTCGTTTTTCATCATTTTTGACCATGGGCTATAGCCCATACCATACGGCATATTATAGCACGCCGTTTTTCATCATTTTTGAGGTTTTGAAAAAAAGGAGAAAAAAGAAAAAAAACATGGGTTATAGCCCATCGTTTAAAAAAAAAAAAAAAAAAAGTAACCTCGTTTTTCATCATTTTTGACCATGGGCTATAGCCCATACCATACGGCATATTATAGCACGCCGTTTTTCATCATTTTTGAGGTTTTGAAAAAAATGAGAAAAAAAACAAAAAAAACATGGGTTATAGCCCATCTTTAAAAAAAAAAAAAAAAAAAAAGTAACCTCGTTTTTCATCATTTTTGACCATGGGCTATAGCCCATACCATACGGCATATTATAGCACGCCGTTTTTCATCATTTTTGAGGTTTTGAAAAAAAAAAAAAAAAAAAAAAGAAAACATGGGTTATAGCCCATCGTTAAAAAAAAAAAAAAAAAAAGTAACCTCGTTTTTCATCATTTTTGACCATGGGCTATAGCCCATACCATACGGCATATTATAGCACGCCGTTTTTCATCATTTTTGAGGTTTTGAAAAAAATGAAAAAAAAAAAAAAACATGGGTTATAGTCCATCGTTTTTTGAAAAAAGAAAAAAAGAAAAGTAACCTCGTTTTTCATCATTTTTGACCATGGGCTATAGCCCATACCATACGGCATATTATAGCACACCGTTTTTCATCATTTTTGAGGTTTTGAAAAAAATGAAAAAAAAACAAAACATGGGTTATAGCCCATCGTTAAAAAAAAAAAAAAAAAAAAGGAACCTCGTTTTTCATCATTTTTGACCATGGGCTATAGCCCATACCATACGGCATATTATAGCACGCCGTTTTTCATCATTTTTGAGGTTTTGAAAAAAATGAGAAAAAAAAAAAAAAACATGGGTTATAGCCCATCGTTTTTTGAAAAAAGAAAAAAAAAGTAACCTCGTTTTTCATCATTTTTGACCATGGGCTATAGCCCATACCATACGGCATATTATAGCACGCCGTTTTTCATCATTTTTGAGGTTTTGAAAAAAATGAAAAAAAAAAAAAACATGGGTTATAGCCCATCATTTTTTGAAAAAAAAAAAAAAAGTAACCTCGTTTTTCATCATTTTTGACCATGGGCTATAGCCCATACCATACGGCATATTATAGCACGCCGTTTTTCATCATTTTTGAGGTTTAAAAAAAAAAAAAAAAAAAAAAAAAACATGGGTTATAGCCCATCGTTTAAAAAAAAAAAAAAAAAAAGTAACCTCGTTTTTCATCATTTTTGACCATGGGCTATAGCCCATACCATACGGCATATTATAGCACGCCGTTTTTCATCATTTTTGAGGTTTTGAAAAAAATGAAAAAAAAAAAAAAACATGGGTTATAGTCCATCGTTTTTTGAAAAAAGAAAAAAAGAAAAGTAACCTCGTTTTTCATCATTTTTGACCATGGGCTATAGCCCATACCATACGGCATATTATAGCACGCCGTTTTTCATCATTTTTGAGGTTTTGAAAAAAATGAAAAAAAAACAAAACATGGGTTATAGCCCATCGTTAAAAAAAAAAAAAAAAAAAAGGAACCTCGTTTTTCATCATTTTTGACCATGGGCTATAGCCCATACCATACGGCATATTATAGCACGCCGTTTTTCATCATTTTTGAGGTTTTGAAAAAAATGAGAAAAAAAACAAAAAAAACATGGGTTATAGCCCATCGTTTTTTGAAAAAAAAAAAAAAAAGTAACCTCGTTTTTCATCATTTTTGACCATGGGCTATAGCCCATACCATACGGCATATTATAGCACGCCGTTTTTCATCATTTTTGAGGTTTTGAAAAAAATGAAAAAAAAAAAAAACATGGGTTATAGTCCATCGTTTTTTGAAAAAAGAAAAAAAGAAAAGTAACCTCGTTTTTCATCATTTTTGAACATGGGCTATAGCCCATACCATACGGCATATTATAGCACACCGTTTTTCATC
The DNA here is from genome assembly GCF_964188405.1 of Protomyctophum parallelum. Lineage (NCBI taxonomy): Eukaryota > Metazoa > Chordata > Actinopteri > Myctophiformes > Myctophidae > Protomyctophum > Protomyctophum parallelum. Next base: position 10,848,104 of record NC_139718.1, read on the forward strand.
ATTTTTGAGGTTTTGAAAAAAATGAAAAAAAAACAAAACATGGGTTATAGCCCATCGTTAAAAAAAAAAAAAAAAAAAAGGAACCTCGTTTTTCATCATTTTTGACCATGGGCTATAGCCCATACCATACGGCATATTATAGCACGCCGTTTTTCATCATTTTTGAGGTTTTGAAAAAAATGAGAAAAAAAAAAAAAAACATGGGTTATAGCCCATCGTTTTTTGAAAAAAGAAAAAAAAAGTAACCTCGTTTTTCATCATTTTTGACCATGGGCTATAGCCCATACCATACGGCATATTATAGCACGCCGTTTTTCATCATTTTTGAGGTTTTGAAAAAAATGAAAAAAAAAAAAAACATGGGTTATAGCCCATCATTTTTTGAAAAAAAAAAAAAAAAGTAACCTCGTTTTTCATCATTTTTGACCATGGGCTATAGCCCATACCATACCATACCATGGTCCAAAATGATGAAAAACGAGGATAAAAAGAAAAAATCGAAATTTCATATATTTCTATAGCCCATACCATACGGCATATTATAGCACGCCGTTTTTCATCATTTTTGAGGTTTTGAAATAAAAAAAACAAAAAAACAAACATGGGTTATAGCCCATCGTTTTTTGAAAAAATAAATAAAAAAAAAGGTAACCTCGTTTTTCATCATTTTTGACCATGGGCTATAGCCCATACCATACGGCATATTATAGCACGCCGTTTTTCATAATTTTTGAGGTTCTGAAAAAAATGAAAAAAAAAACAAAACATGGGTTCATCATTTTTTTTTCAAAAAACGATGGGCTATAACCCATGTTTTTTTTTTTTTTTTTTTTTTTTAAACCTCAAAAATGATGAAAAACGGCGTGCTATAATATGCCGTATGGTATGGGCTATAGCCCATGGTCAAAAATGATGAAAAACGAGGTTACTTTCTTTTCTTTTTTTTTCAAAAAACGATGGGCTATAACCCATGTTTTGTTTTTTTTTTCATTTTTTTCAGAACCTCAAAAATTATGAAAAACGGCGTGCTATAATATGCCGTATGGTATGGGCTATAGCCCATGGTCAAAAATGATGAAAAACGAGGTTACCTTTTTTTTTATTTATTTTTTCAAAAAACGATGGGCTATAACCCATGTTTGTTTTTTTGTTTTTTTTATTTCAAAACCTCAAAAATGATGAAAAACGGCGTGCTATAATATGCCGTATGGTATGGGCTATAGCCCATGGTCAAAAATGATGAAAATCGAGGTTACTTTTTTTTTTTCAAAAAACGATGGGCTATAACCCATGTTTTTTTTTTTTTTTTCTTTTTTTTTTAAACCTCAAAAATGATGAAAAACGGCGTGCTATAATATGCCGTATGGTATGGGCTATAGCCCATGGTCAAAAATGATGAAAAACGAGGTTACTTTCTTTTCTTTTTTTTTCAAAAAACGATGGGCTATAACCCATGTTTTTTTTTTTTTTTCATTTTTTTCAAAACCTCAAAAATGATGAAAAACGGCGTGCTATAATATGCCGTATGGTATGGGCTATAGCCCATGGTCAAAAATGATGAAAAACGAGGTTACCTTTTTTTTTATTTATCTTTTCAAAAAACGATGGGCTATAACCCATGTTTGTTTTTTTGTTTTTTTTATTTCAAAACCTCAAAAATGATGAAAAACGGCGTGCTATAATATGCCGTATGGTATGGGCTATAGCCCATGGTCAAAAATGATGAAAATCGAGGTTACTTTTTTTTTTTTTTTTTTTCAAAAAACGATGGGCTATAACCCATGTTTTTTTTGTTTTTTTTTTCAAAACCTCAAAAATGATGAAAAACGGCGTGCTATAATATGCCGTATGGTATGGGCTATAGCCCATGGTCAAAAATGATGAAAAACGAGGTTACTTTCTTTTCTTTTTTTTTCAAAAAACGATGGGCTATAACCCATGTTTTTTTTTTTTTTTCATTTTTTTCAAAACCTCAAAAATTATGAAAAACGGCGTGCTATAATATGCCGTATGGTATGGGCTATAGCCCATGGTCAAAAATGATGAAAAACGAGGTTACCTTTTTTTTTATTTATTTTTTCAAAAAACGATGGGCTATAACCCATGTTTGTTTTTTTGTTTTTTTTATTTCAAAACCTCAAAAATGATGAAAAACGGCGTGCTATAATATGCCGTATGGTATGGGCTATAGCCCATGGTCAAAAATGATGAAAATCGAGGTTACTTTTTTTTTTTCAAAAAACGATGGGCTATAACCCATGTTTTTTTTTTTTTTTTTTTTTTTTAAACCTCAAAAATGATGAAAAACGGCGTGCTATAATATGCCGTATGGTATGGGCTATAGCCCATGGTCAAAAATGATGAAAAACGAGGTTACTTTCTTTTCTTTTCAAAAAACGATGGGCTATAACCCATGTTTTTTTTTTTTTTTCATTTTTTTCAAAACCTCAAAAATGATGAAAAACGGCGTGCTATAATATGCCGTATGGTATGGGCTATAGCCCATGGTCAAAAATGATGAAAAACGAGGTTACCTTTTTTTTTATTTATTTTTTCAAAAAACGATGGGCTATAACCCATGTTTGTTTTTTTGTTTTTTTTATTTCAAAACCTCAAAAATGATGAAAAACGGCGTGCTATAATATGCCGTATGGTATGGGCTATAGCCCATGGTCAAAAATGATGAAAATCGAGGTTACTTTTTTTTTTTTTTTTTTTTCAAAAAACGATGGGCTATAACCCATGTTTTTTTTTTTTTTTTTTTCAAAACCTCAAAAATGATGAAAAACGGCGTGCTATAATATGCCGTATGGTATGGGCTATAGCCCATGGTCAAAAATGATGAAAAACGAGGTTACTTTATTTTCTTTTTTTTTCAAAAAAAACGATGGGCTATAACCCATGTTGTTTTTGTTTTTTGTTTTTTTTTCAAAACCTCAAAAATGATGAAAAACTGCGTGCTATAATATGCCGTATGGTATGGGCTATAGCCCATGGTCAAAAATGATGAAAAACGAGGTTACCTTTTTTTTTCTTTTTTTTTCAAAAAACGATGGGCTATAACCCATGTTTGTTTTGTTTTTTTTTAAAATTCAAAACCTCAAAAATTATGAAAAACGGCGTGCTATAATATGCCGTATGGTATGGGCTATAGCCCATGGTCAAAAATGATGAAAAACGAGGTTACTTTCTTTTCTTTTTTTTTCAAAAAACGATGGGCTATAACCCATGTTTTGTTTTTTTTTTCATTTTTTTCAAAACCTCAAAAATTATGAAAAACGGCGTGCTATAATATGCCGTATGGTATGGGCTATAGCCCATGGTCAAAAATGATGAAAAACGAGGTTACCTTTTTTTTTATTTATTTTTTCAAAAAACGATGGGCTATAACCCATGTTTGTTTTTTTGTTTTTTTTATTTCAAAACCTCAAAAATGATGAAAAACGGCGTGCTATAATATGCCGTATGGTATGGGCTATAGCCCATGGTCAAAAATGATGAAAAACGAGGTTACTTTTTTTTTTTCAAAAAACGATGGGCTATAACCCATGTTTTTTTTTTTTTTTTTTTTTTTTAAACCTCAAAAATGATGAAAAACGGCGTGCTATAATATGCCGTATGGTATGGGCTATAGCCCATGGTCAAAAATGATGAAAAACGAGGTTACTTTCTTTTCTTTTTTTTTCAAAAAACGATGGGCTATAACCCATGTTTTTTTTTTTTTTTCATTTTTTTCAAAACCTCAAAAATTATGAAAAACGGCGTGCTATAATATGCCGTATGGTATGGGCTATAGCCCATGGTCAAAAATGATGAAAAACGAGGTTACCTTTTTTTTATTTATTTTTTCAAAAAACGATGGGCTATAACCCATGTTTGTTTTTTTGTTTTTTTTATTTCAAAACCTCAAAAATGATGAAAAACGGCGTGCTATAATATGCCGTATGGTATGGGCTATAGCCCATGGTCAAAAATGATGAAAATCAAGGTTACTTTTTTTTTTTCAAAAAACGATGGGCTATAACCCATGTTTTTTTTTTTTTTTTTTTTTTTTAAACCTCAAAAATGATGAAAAACGGCGTGCTATAATATGCCGTATGGTATGGGCTATAGCCCATGGTCAAAAATGATGAAAAACGAGGTTACTTTCTTTTCTTTTTTTTTCAAAAAACGATGGGCTATAACCCATGTTTTTTTTTTTTTTTCATTTTTTTCAAAACCTCAAAAATGATGAAAAACGGCGTGCTATAATATGCCGTATGGTATGGGCTATAGCCCATGGTCAAAAATGATGAAAAACGAGGTTACCTTTTTTTTTATTTATTTTTTCAAAAAACGATGGGCTATAACCCATGTTTGTTTTTTTGTTTTTTTTATTTCAAAACCTCAAAAATGATGAAAAACGGCGTGCTATAATATGCCGTATGGTATGGGCTATAGCCCATGGTCAAAAATGATGAAAATCGAGGTTACTTTTTTTTTTTTTTTTTTTCAAAAAACGATGGGCTATAACCCATGTTTTTTTTTTTTTTTTTTTCAAAACCTCAAAAATGATGAAAAACGGCGTGCTATAATATGCCGTATGGTATGGGCTATAACCCATGTTTTTTTTTTTTTTTTTTTTTTTTTTTAAACCTCAAAAATGATGAAAAACGGCGTGCTATAATATGCCGTATGGTATGGGCTATAGCCCATGGTCAAAAATGATGAAAAACGAGGTTACTTTCTTTTCTTTTTTTTTCAAAAAACGATGGGCTATAACCCATGTTTTTTTTTTTTTTTCATTTTTTTCAAAACCTCAAAAATTATGAAAAACGGCGTGCTATAATATGCCGTATGGTATGGGCTATAGCCCATGGTCAAAAATGATGAAAAACGAGGTTACCTTTTTTTTATTTATTTTTTCAAAAAACGATGGGCTATAACCCATGTTTGTTTTTTTGTTTTTTTTATTTCAAAACCTCAAAAATGATGAAAAACGGCGTGCTATAATATGCCGTATGGTATGGGCTATAGCCCATGGTCAAAAATGATGAAAATCAAGGTTACTTTTTTTTTTTCAAAAAACGATGGGCTATAACCCATGTTTTTTTTTTTTTTTTTTTTTTTTTAAACCTCAAAAATGATGAAAAACGGCGTGCTATAATATGCCGTATGGTATGGGCTATAGCCCATGGTCAAAAATGATGAAAAACGAGGTTACTTTCTTTTCTTTTTTTTTCAAAAAACGATGGGCTATAACCCATGTTTTTTTTTTTTTTTCATTTTTTTCAAAACCTCAAAAATGATGAAAAACGGCGTGCTATAATATGCCGTATGGTATGGGCTATAGCCCATGGTCAAAAATGATGAAAAACGAGGTTACCTTTTTTTTTATTTATTTTTTCAAAAAACGATGGGCTATAACCCATGTTTGTTTTTTTGTTTTTTTTATTTCAAAACCTCAAAAATGATGAAAAACGGCGTGCTATAATATGCCGTATGGTATGGGCTATAGCCCATGGTCAAAAATGATGAAAATCGAGGTTACTTTTTTTTTTTTTTTTTTTCAAAAAACGATGGGCTATAACCCATGTTTTTTTTTTTTTTTTTTTCAAAACCTCAAAAATGATGAAAAACGGCGTGCTATAATATGCCGTATGGTATGGGCTATAACCCATGTTTTTTTTTTTTTTTTTTTTTTTTTTTAAACCTCAAAAATGATGAAAAACGGCGTGCTATAATATGCCGTATGGTATGGGCTATAGCCCATGGTCAAAAATGATGAAAAACGAGGTTACTTTCTTTTCTTTTTTTTTCAAAAAACGATGGGCTATAACCCATGTTTTTTTTTTTTTTTCATTTTTTTCAAAACCTCAAAAATTATGAAAAACGGCGTGCTATAATATGCCGTATGGTATGGGCTATAGCCCATGGTCAAAAATGATGAAAAACGAGGTTACCTTTTTTTTATTTATTTTTTCAAAAAACGATGGGCTATAACCCATGTTTGTTTTTTTGTTTTTTTTATTTCAAAACCTCAAAAATGATGAAAAACGGCGTGCTATAATATGCCGTATGGTATGGGCTATAGCCCATGGTCAAAAATGATGAAAATCAAGGTTACTTTTTTTTTTTCAAAAAACGATGGGCTATAACCCATGTTTTTTTTTTTTTTTTTTTTTTTTAAACCTCAAAAATGATGAAAAACGGCGTGCTATAATATGCCGTATGGTATGGGCTATAGCCCATGGTCAAAAATGATGAAAAACGAGGTTACTTTCTTTTCTTTTTTTTTCAAAAAACGATGGGCTATAACCCATGTTTTTTTTTTTTTTTCATTTTTTTCAAAACCTCAAAAATGATGAAAAACGGCGTGCTATAATATGCCGTATGGTATGGGCTATAGCCCATGGTCAAAAATGATGAAAAACGAGGTTACCTTTTTTTTTATTTATTTTTTCAAAAAACGATGGGCTATAACCCATGTTTGTTTTTTTGTTTTTTTTATTTCAAAACCTCAAAAATGATGAAAAACGGCGTGCTATAATATGCCGTATGGTATGGGCTATAGCCCATGGTCAAAAATGATGAAAATCGAGGTTACTTTTTTTTTTTTTTTTTTTCAAAAAACGATGGGCTATAACCCATGTTTTTTTTTTTTTTTTTTTCAAAACCTCAAAAATGATGAAAAACGGCGTGCTATAATATGCCGTATGGTATGGGCTATAACCCATGTTTTTTTTTTTTTTTTTTTTTTTTTTTAAACCTCAAAAATGATGAAAAACGGCGTGCTATAATATGCCGTATGGTATGGGCTATAGCCCATGGTCAAAAATGATGAAAAACGAGGTTACTTTTTTTTTTTTTTTTTTCAAAAAACGATGGGCTATAACCCATGTTTTTTTTTTTTTTTCATTTTTTTCAAAACCTCAAAAAAGGTGAAAAACGGCGTGCTACAATATGCCGTATGGTATGGGCTACAGCCCATGGTCAAAAATGATGAAAAACGAGGTTACTTTTTTTTTCTTCTTTTTTTTCAAAAAACGATGGGCTATAACCCATGTTTTTTTGTTTTTTTTTTATTTTTTTCAAAACCTCAAAAATGATGAAAAACGGCGTGCTATAATATGCCGTATGGTATGGGCTATAGCCCATGGTCAAAAATGATGAAAATCGAGGTTACTTTTTTTTTTTTTTTTTTTCAAAAAACGATGGGCTATAACCCATGTTTTTTTTTTTTTTTTTTTTTTTCAAAACCTCAAAAATGATGAAAAACGGCGTGCTATAATATGCCGTATGGTATGGGCTATAGCCCATGGTCAAAAATGATGAAAAACGAGGTTACTTTCTTTTCTTTTTTTTTCAAAAAACGATGGGCTATAACCCATGTTTTTTTTTTTTTTTCATTTTTTTCAAAACCTCAAAAATGATGAAAAACGGCGTGCTATAATATGCCGTATGGTATGGGCTATAGCCCATGGTCAAAAATGATGAAAAACGAGGTTACCTTTTTTTTTATTTATTTTTTCAAAAAACGATGGGCTATAACCCATGTTTGTTTTTTTGTTTTTTTTATTTCAAAACCTCAAAAATGATGAAAAACGGCGTGCTATAATATGCCGTATGGTATGGGCTATAGCCCATGGTCAAAAATGATGAAAATCGAGGTTACTTTTTTTTTTTTTTTTTTTCAAAAAACGATGGGCTATAACCCATGTTTTTTTTTTTTTTTTTTTCAAAACCTCAAAAATGATGAAAAACGGCGTGCTATAATATGCCGTATGGTATGGGCTATAGCCCATGGTCAAAAATGATGAAAAACGAGGTTACTTTCTTTTCTTTTTTTTTCAAAAAAAACGATGGGCTATAACCCATGTTGTTTTTTTTTTTTTTTTTTTTTTCAAAACCTCAAAAATGATGAAAAACTGCGTGCTATAATATGCCGTATGGTATGGGCTATAGCCCATGGTCAAAAATGATGAAAAACGAGGTTACCTTTTTTTTTCTTTTTTTTTCAAAAAACGATGGGCTATAACCCATGTTTGTTTTGTTTTTTTTTTAAATTCAAAACCTCAAAAATTATGAAAAACGGCGTGCTATAATATGCCGTATGGTATGGGCAATAGCCCATGGTCAAAAATGATGAAAAACGAGGTTACTTTTTTTTTCTTTTTTTTTTCAAAAAACGATGGGCTATAACCCATGTTTTTTTTTTTTTTTTTTTTTTTTTAAACCTCAAAAATGATGAAAAACGGCGTGCTATAATATGCCGTATGGTATGGGCTATAGCCCATGGTCAAAAATGATGAAAAACGAGGTTACTTTTTTTTTTTTTTTTTTCAAAAAACGATGGGCTATAACCCATGTTTTTTTTTTTTTTTCATTTTTTTCAAAACCTCAAAAAAGGTGAAAAACGGCGTGCTACAATATGCCGTATGGTATGGGCTACAGCCCATGGTCAAAAATGATGAAAAACGAGGTTACTTTTTTTTTCTTCTTTTTTTTCAAAAAACGATGGGCTATAACCCATGTTTTTTTGTTTTTTTTTAATTTTTTTCAAAACCTCAAAAATGATGAAAAACGGCGTGCTATAATATGCCGTATGGTATGGGCTATAGCCCATGGTCAAAAATGATGAAAATCGAGGTTACTTTTTTTTTTTTTTTTTTTCAAAAAACGATGGGCTATAACCCATGTTTTTTTTTTTTTTTTTTTTTTTCAAAACCTCAAAAATGATGAAAAACGGCGTGCTATAATATGCCGTATGGTATGGGCTATAGCCCATGGTCAAAAATGATGAAAAACGAGGTTACTTTCTTTTCTTTTTTTTTCAAAAAAAACGATGGGCTATAACCCATGTTGTTTTTTTTTTGTTGTTTTTTTTCAAAACCTCAAAAATGATGAAAAACTGCGTGCTATAATATGCCGTATGGTATGGGCTATAGCCCATGGTCAAAAATGATGAAAAACGAGGTTACTTTTTTTTTTTTTTTTTTCAAAAAACGATGGGCTATAACCCATGTTTGTTTTTGTTTTTTTTTTATTTCAAAACCTCAAAAATGATGAAAAACGGCGTGCTATAATATGCCGTATGGTATGGGCTATAGCCCATGGTCAAAAATGATGAAAAACGAGGTTACTTTTTTTTTTTTTTTTTTTCAAAAAACGATGGGCTATAACCCATGTTTTGTTTTTTTTTAATTTTTTTCAAAACCTCAAAAATGATGAAAAACGGCGTGCTATAATATGCCGTATGGTATGGGCAATAGCCCATGGTCAAAAATGATGAAAAACGAGGTTACTTTTTTTTTCTTTTTTTTTTCAAAAAACGATGGGCTATAACCCATGTTTTTTTTTTTTTTTTTTTTTTTTTAAACCTCAAAAATGATGAAAAACGGCGTGCTATAATATGCCGTATGGTATGGGCTATAGCCCATGGTCAAAAATGATGAAAAACGAGGTTACTTTCTTTTCTTTTTTTTCAAAAAACGATGGGCTATAACCCATGTTTTTTTTTTTTTTTTCATTTTTTTCAAAACCTCAAAAATGATGAAAAACGGCGTGCTATAATATGCCGTATGGTATGGGCTATAGCCCATGGTCAAAAATGATGAAAAACGAGGTTACTTTCTTTTCTTTTTTTTTCAAAAAAAACGATGGGCTATAACCCATGTTGTTTTTTTTTTGTTGTTTTTTTTCAAAACCTCAAAAATGATGAAAAACTGCGTGCTATAATATGCCGTATGGTATGGGCTATAGCCCATGGTCAAAAATGATGAAAAACGAGGTTACTTTTTTTTTTTTTTTTTTTCAAAAAACGATGGGCTATAACCCATGTTTTGTTTTTGTTTTTTTTTAATTTCAAAACCTCAAAAATGATGAAAAACGGCGTGCTATAATATGCCGTATGGTATGGGCTATAGCCCATGGTCAAAAATGATGAAAAACGAGGTTACTTTTTTTTTTTTTTTTTTTCAAAAAACGATGGGCTATAACCCATGTTTTGTTTTTTTTTAATTTTTTTCAAAACCTCAAAAATGATGAAAAACGGCGTGCTATAATATGCCGTATGGTATGGGCAATAGCCCATGGTCAAAAATGATGAAAAACGAGGTTACTTTTTTTTTCTTTTTTTTTCAAAAAACGATGGGCTATAACCCATGTTTTTTTTTTTTTTTTTTTTTTTTTAAACCTCAAAAATGATGAAAAACGGCGTGCTATAATATGCCGTATGGTATGGGCTATAGCCCATGGTCAAAAATGATGAAAAACGAGGTTACTTTCTTTTCTTTTTTTTTCAAAAAACGATGGGCTATAACCCATGTTTTTTTTTTTTTTTTCATTTTTTTCAAAACCTCAAAAATGATGAAAAACGGCGTGCTATAATATGCCGTATGGTATGGGCTATAGCCCATCATTAAAAAAAAAAAGTAACCTCGTTTTTCATCATTTTTGACCATGGGCTATAGCCCATACCATACCATACCATGGTCCAAAATGATGAAAAACGAGGATAAAAAGAAAAAATCGAAATTTCATAAAAACAATGGGCTATAACCCATCGTTTTTTTATTTTTTTCAAATCCTCAAAAATGATGAAAAATGGCGTGCTATAGTATGCCGTACGATATGGGCTATAGCCCATGGTCCAAAATGATGAAAAATGAGGATAAAAAAAAATATGAAAATTTCAAAAAAACAATGGGCTTATAACCCATCGTTTTTTTTTCATTTTTTCACATTTTTTCAAATCCTCAAAAATGATGAAAAACGGCGTGCTATAGTATGCCATACGATATGGGCTATAGCCCATGGTCAAAAATGATGAAAAACGAGGTTACTTTTTTTTTTTTTTTTTTTTAAACGATGGGCTATAACCCATGTTTGTTTTGTTTTTTTCATTTTTTTCAAAACCTCAAAAATGATGAAAAACGGCGTGCTATAATATGCCGTATGGTATGGGCTATAGCCCATGGTCAAAAATGATGAAAAACGAGGTTACTTTCTTTTCTTTTTTTTTCAAAAAACGATGGGCTATAACCCATGTTGTTGTTTTTTTTTGTTTTTTTTTCAAAACCTCAAAAATGATGAAAAACTGCGTGCTATAATATGCCGTATGGTATGGGCTATAGCCCATGGTCAAAAATGATGAAAAACGAGGTTACCTTTTTTTTTTTTTTTTTTCAAAAAACGATGGGCTATAACCCATGTTTGTTTTTTTTTTTTTTAATTTTCAAAACCTCAAAAATGATGAAAAACGGCGTGCTATAATATGCCGTATGGTATGGGCTATAGCCCATGGTCAAAAATGATGAAAAACGAGGTTACTTTTTTTTTTTTTTTTTTTTAAACGATGGGCTATAACCCATGTTTGTTTTGTTTTTTTCATTTTTTTCAAAACCTCAAAAATGATGAAAAACGGCGTGCTATAATATGCCGTATGGTATGGGCTATAGCCCATGGTCAAAAATGATGAAAAACGAGGTTACTTTCTTTTCTTTTTTTTTCAAAAAACGATGGGCTATAACCCATGTTGTTGTTTTTTTTTGTTTTTTTTTCAAAACCTCAAAAATGATGAAAAACTGCGTGCTATAATATGCCGTATGGTATGGGCTATAGCCCATGGTCAAAAATGATGAAAAACGAGGTTACCTTTTTTTTTTTTTTTTTCAAAAAACGATGGGCTATAACCCATGTTTTTTTTTTTTTTTTAATTTTTTCAAAACCTCAAAAATGATGAAAAACGGCGTGCTATAATATGCCGTATGGTATGGGCTATAGCCCATGGTCAAAAATGATGAAAAACGAGGTTACCTTTTTTTTTTTTTTTTTTTCAAAAAACGATGGGCTATAACCCATGTTTGTTTTTTTGTTTCATTTTTTTCAAAACCTCAAAAATGATGAAAAACGGCGTGCTATAATATGCCGTATGGTATGGGCAATAGCCCATGGTCAAAAATGATGAAAAACGAGGTTACTTTTTTTTTTTTCAAAAAACGATGGGCTATAACCCATGTTTTTTTTTTTTTTTTTTTTTTTTAAACCTCAAAAATGATGAAAAACGGCGTGCTATAATATGCCGTATGGTATGGGCTATAGCCCATGGTCAAAAATGATGAAAAACGAGGTTACTTTCTTTTCTTTTTTTTTCAAAAAACGATGGGCTATAACCCATGTTTTGTTTTTTTTTTCATTTTTTTCAAAACCTCAAAAATTATGAAAAACGGCGTGCTATAATATGCCGTATGGTATGGGCTATAGCCCATGGTCAAAAATGATGAAAAACGAGGTTACCTTTTTTTTTTTTTTTTTTTTCAAAAAACGATGGGCTATAACCCATGTTTGTTTTTTTGTTTTTTTTATTTCAAAACCTCAAAAATGATGAAAAACGGCGTGCTATAATATGCCGTATGGTATGGGCTATAGCCCATGGTCAAAAATGATGAAAATCGAGGTTACTTTTTTTTTTTCAAAAAACGATGGGCTATAACCCATGTTTTTTTTTTTTTTTTTTTTTTTTAAACCTCAAAAATGATGAAAAACGGCGTGCTATAATATGCCGTATGGTATGGGCTATAGCCCATGGTCAAAAATGATGAAAAACGAGGTTACTTTCTTTTCTTTTTTTTTCAAAAAACGATGGGCTATAACCCATGTTTTTTTTTTTTTTTCATTTTTTTCAAAACCTCAAAAATGATGAAAAACGGCGTGCTATAATATGCCGTATGGTATGGGCTATAGCCCATGGTCAAAAATGATGAAAAACGAGGTTACCTTTTTTTTTATTTTTATTTTCAAAAAACGATGGGCTATAACCCATGTTTGTTTTTTTGTTTTTTTTATTTCAAAACCTCAAAAATGATGAAAAACGGCGTGCTATAATATGCCGTATGGTATGGGCTATAGCCCATGGTCAAAAATGATGAAAATCGAGGTTACTTTTTATTTTATTTTTTTTCAAAAAACGATGGGCTATAACCCATGTTTTTTTTTTTTTTTTTTTCAAAACCTCAAAAATGATGAAAAACGGCGTGCTATAATATGCCGTATGGTATGGGCTATAGCCCATGGTCAAAAATGATGAAAAACGAGGTTACTTTCTTTTCTTTTTTTTTCAAAAAAAACGATGGGCTATAACCCATGTTGTTTTTGTTTTTTGTTTTTTTTTCAAAACCTCAAAAATGATGAAAAACTGCGTGCTATAATATGCCGTATGGTATGGGCTATAGCCCATGGTCAAAAATGATGAAAAACGAGGTTACCTTTTTTTTTCTTTTTTTTTCAAAAAACGATGGGCTATAACCCATGTTTGTTTTGTTTTTTTTTTTAATTCAAAACCTCAAAAATTATGAAAAACGGCGTGCTATAATATGCCGTATGGTATGGGCTATAGCCCATGGTCAAAAATGATGAAAATCGAGGTTACTTTTTTTTTTTTTTTTTTCAAAAAACGATGGGCTATAACCCATGTTTTTTTTTTTTTTTTTTTTTTTTCAAAACCTCAAAAATGATGAAAAACGGCGTGCTATAATATGCCGTATGGTATGGGCTATAGCCCATGGTCAAAAATGATGAAAATCGAGGTTCCTTTTTTTTTTTTTTTTTTCAAAAAACGATGGGCTATAACCCATGTTTTTTTTTTTTTTTTTTTCAAAACCTCAAAAATGATGAAAAACGGCGTGCTATAATATGCCGTATGGTATGGGCTATAGCCCATGGTCAAAAATGATGAAAAACGAGGTTACTTTCTTTTCTTTTTTTTTCAAAAAAAACGATGGGCTATAACCCATGTTGTTTTTGTTTTTTGTTTTTTTTTCAAAACCTCAAAAATGATGAAAAACTGCGTGCTATAATATGCCGTATGGTATGGGCTATAGCCCATGGTCAAAAATGATGAAAAACGAGGTTACCTTTTTTTTTCTTTTTTTTTCAAAAAACGATGGGCTATAACCCATGTTTGTTTTGTTTTTTTTTTAAATTCAAAACCTCAAAAATGATGAAAAACGGCGTGCTATAATATGCCGTATGGTATGGGCTATAGCCCATGGTCAAAAATGATGAAAATCGAGGTTACTTTTTTTTTTTTTTTTTTTCAAAAAACGATGGGCTATAACCCATGTTTTTTTTTTTTTTTTTTTCAAAACCTCAAAAATGATGAAAAACGGCGTGCTATAATATGCCGTATGGTATGGGCTATAGCCCATGGTCAAAAATGATGAAAAACGAGGTTACTTTCTTTTCTTTTTTTTTCAAAAAAAACGATGGGCTATAACCCATGTTGTTTTTGTTTTTTGTTTTTTTTTCAAAACCTCAAAAATGATGAAAAACTGCGTGCTATAATATGCCGTATGGTATGGGCTATAGCCCATGGTCAAAAATGATGAAAAACGAGGTTACCTTTTTTTTTTTTTTTTTTTCAAAAAACGATGGGCTATAACCCATGTTTGTTTTGTTTTTTTTTTAAATTCAAAACCTCAAAAATTATGAAAAACGGCGTGCTATAATATGCCGTATGGTATGGGCAATAGCCCATGGTCAAAAATGATGAAAAACGAGGTTACTTTTTTATTCTTTTTTTTTTCAAAAAACGATGGGCTATAACCCATGTTTTTTTTTTTTTTTTTTTTTTTTTTTTTAAACCTCAAAAATGATGAAAAACGGCGTGCTATAATATGCCGTATGGTATGGGCTATAGCCCATGGTCAAAAATGATGAAAAACGAGGTTACTTTTTTTTTTTTTTTTTTCAAAAAACGATGGGCTATAACCCATGTTTTTTTTTTTTTTTCATTTTTTTCAAAACCTCAAAAAAGGTGAAAAACGGCGTGCTACAATATGCCGTATGGTATGGGCTACAGCCCATGGTCAAAAATGATGAAAAACGAGGTTACTTTTTTTTTCTTCTTTTTTTTCAAAAAACGATGGGCTATAACCCATGTTTTTTTGTTTTTTTTTAATTTTTTTCAAAACCTCAAAAATGATGAAAAACGGCGTGCTATAATATGCCGTATGGTATGGGCTATAGCCCATGGTCAAAAATGATGAAAATCGAGGTTACTTTTTTTTTTTTTTCTTTTTCAAAAAACGATGGGCTATAACCCATGTTTTTTTTTTTTTTTTTTTTTTTTCAAAACCTCAAAAATGATGAAAAACGGCGTGCTATAATATGCCGTATGGTATGGGCTATAGCCCATGGTCAAAAATGATGAAAAACGAGGTTACTTTCTTTTCTTTTTTTTTCAAAAAAAACGATGGGCTATAACCCATGTTGTTTTTTTTTTGTTGTTTTTTTTCAAAACCTCAAAAATGATGAAAAACTGCGTGCTATAATATGCCGTATGGTATGGGCTATAGCCCATGGTCAAAAATGATGAAAAACGAGGTTACTTTTTTTTTTTTTTTTTTCAAAAAACGATGGGCTATAACCCATGTTTGTTTTTTTTTTTTGTTTTTTTCAAAACCTCAAAAATGATGAAAAACGGCGTGCTATAATATGCCGTATGGTATGGGCTATAGCCCATGGTCAAAAATGATGAAAAACGAGGTTACTTTTTTTTTTTTTTTTTTTCAAAAAACGATGGGCTATAACCCATGTTTTGTTTTTTTTTAATTTTTTTCAAAACCTCAAAAATGATGAAAAACGGCGTGCTATAATATGCCGTATGGTATGGGCAATAGCCCATGGTCAAAAATGATGAAAAACGAGGTTACTTTTTTTTTCTTTTTTTTTTCAAAAAACGATGGGCTATAACCCATGTTTTTTTTTTTTTTTTTTTTTTTTTAAACCTCAAAAATGATGAAAAACGGCGTGCTATAATATGCCGTATGGTATGGGCTATAGCCCATGGTCAAAAATGATGAAAAACGAGGTTACTTTCTTTTCTTTTTTTTTCAAAAAACGATGGGCTATAACCCATGTTTTTTTTTTTTTTTTCATTTTTTTCAAAACCTCAAAAATGATGAAAAACGGCGTGCTATAATATGCCGTATGGTATGGGCTATAGCCCATGGTCAAAAATGATGAAAAACGAGGTTACTTTCTTTTCTTTTTTTTTCAAAAAAAACGATGGGCTATAACCCATGTTGTTTTTTTTTTGTTGTTTTTTTTCAAAACCTCAAAAATGATGAAAAACTGCGTGCTATAATATGCCGTATGGTATGGGCTATAGCCCATGGTCAAAAATGATGAAAAACGAGGTTACCTTTTTTTTTTTTTTTTCAAAAAACGATGGGCTATAACCCATGTTTGTTTTTGTTTTTTTTTAATTTCAAAACCTCAAAAATGATGAAAAACGGCGTGCTAGAATATGCCGTATGGTATGGGCTATAGCCCATGGTCAAAAATGATGAAAAACGAGGTTACTTTTTTTTTTTTTTTTTTTCAAAAAACGATGGGCTATAACCCATGTTTTGTTTTTTTTTAATTTTTTTCAAAACCTCAAAAATGATGAAAAACGGCGTGCTATAATATGCCGTATGGTATGGGCAATAGCCCATGGTCAAAAATGATGAAAAACGAGGTTACTTTTTTTTTCTTTTTTTTTTCAAAAAACGATGGGCTATAACCCATGTTTTTTTTTTTTTTTTTTTTTTTTTAAACCTCAAAAATGATGAAAAACGGCGTGCTATAATATGCCGTATGGTATGGGCTATAGCCCATGGTCAAAAATGATGAAAAACGAGGTTACTTTCTTTTCTTTTTTTTTCAAAAAACGATGGGCTATAACCCATGTTTTTTTTTTTTTTTTCATTTTTTTCAAAACCTCAAAAATGATGAAAAACGGCGTGCTATAATATGCCGTATGGTATGGGCTATAGCCCATGGTCAAAAATGATGAAAAACGAGGTTACCTTTTTTTTTTTTTTTTTTTCAAAAAACGATGGGCTATAACCCATGTTTGTTTTTTTGTTTTTTTTATTTCAAAACCTCAAAAATGATGAAAAACGGCGTGCTATAATATGCCGTATGGTATGGGCTATAGCCCATGGTCAAAAATGATGAAAAACGAGGTTACTTTTTTTTTTTTTTTTTTTCAAAAAACGATGGGCTATAACCCATGTTTTTTTTTTTTTTTTTTTTTTTTTCAAAACCTCAAAAATGATGAAAAACGGCGTGCTATAATATGCCGTATGGTATGGGCTATAGCCCATGGTCAAAAATGATGAAAAACGAGGTTACTTTTTTTTTTTTTTTTTTCAAAAAACGATGGGCTATAACCCATGTTTTTTTTTCATTTCGGTAGGGGCTATAGCCCATGTTCAAAAATGATGAAAAACGAGGTTAAAAAAAAAAAATCAAAATTTCAAAAAACGATGGGCTATAACCAATGTTTTTTGAATATTTTTTTTCTTTTTCAAATCCTCAAAAATGATGAAAAACGGCGTGCTATAATATGCCGTACGGTAGGGGCTATAGCCCATGTTCAAAAATGATGAAAAACGAGGTTAATCTTTTTTTCTAAATTTCAAAAAACGATGGGCTATAACCCATGTTTTTTGAAATTTAGATTTTTTTTCAAATCCTTAAAAATGATGAAAAACGGCGTGCTATAGTATGCCGTACGGTAGGGGCTATAGCCCATGTTCAAAAATGATGAAAAACGAGGTAAAAAAAAAAATCAAAATTTCAAAAATCAAAATTTAAAAAAACCCCCATGTTTTTTGATTTTTTTTTTTTTTCAGCCTATAGTATGCCGTACGGTAGGGGCTATAGCCCATGTTCAAAAATGATGAAAAACGAGGTTGAATTTTTTTTTTCAAAATTTCAAAAAACGATGGGCTATAACCCATGTTTTTTTTTATTTAGATTTTTTTTCAAATCCTTAAAAATGATGAAAAACGGCGTGCTATAATATGCCGTACGGTAGGGGCTATAGCCCATGTTCAAAAATGATGAAAAACGAGGTTGAAATTATTTTTCAAAATTTCAAAAAACGATGCGCTATAACCCATGTTTTTTGAAAATTTGATTTTTTTTTCAAATCCTTAAAAATGATGAAAAACGGCGTGCTATAGTATGCCGTACGGTAGGGGCTATAGCCCATGTTCAAAAATGATGAAAAACGAGGTTAAAAATAAAATCAAAATTTCAAAAAACGATGGGCTATAACCCATGTTTTTTTTAATTTTGAATTTTTTACAAATCCTCAAAAATGATGAAAAACAGCATGCTATAGTATGCCGTACGGTAGGGGCTATAGCCCATGTTCAAAAATGATGAAAAACGAGGTTAAAAAAAATCAATTAAAAAAAACATGGGCTATAACCCATGTTTTTTGAATTTTTTTTTCTTTTTTCAAATCCTCAAAAATGATGAAAAACGGCGTGCTATAGTATGCCGTACGGTAGGGGCTATAGCCCATGTTCAAAAATGATGAAAAACGAGGTTGAAATTATTTTTCAAAATTTCAAAAAACGATGGGCTATAACCCATGTTTTTGAAATTTTGAATTTTTTACAAATCCTCAAAAATGTGAAAAACAGCGTGCTATAGTATGCCGTACGGTAGGGGCTATAGCCCATGGTTTTATAGTTTCATAGTATGCAAACACAGTAAAGAACCTGGGGGTTATCATCTATGAAAAGGCAACAGAATGAGCAGAAAATAAAAATGAACCATGTAAATCCAACAAATTGAGCAGAGCACTGCAGGGAATCGAACCCCATTCCGGTAAACCAGAAGTACCACAACCAGTGCCGTAGTTTTTGTTTTGTTGTACGAGGTCCATTCGTTGAAATGTAAATTTTGCATTTCAACAGTAAAGTAATTTCACAATTTACATTGTAGGCAATAATTAATAACGGTATGGCACCAGGCCAAAGCCATGGGGAGAGTGTGTGTGAGTCAGTTTGTTAACAGCTAATCTCCAGCACCATTAACCCGGTCGATGCCAAATTTTGCACACGCACTCCCTGGATGCCAACGATGAACCTCTGCCCCAAATTTTCCAGAACGGCCTGTATAGCACCACACATTTTTTTTATGCCCTCCGAGACTATGGAGCAGTATAAATTACCTTCAATAAGACTAGTAAATTACCTTGACCAGTATAAATTACCTTGACAAGTACAAATGACCTTGACCAGTATAAATTACCTTCACCAGAACAAATGACCGTGACCAGTATATGACTGTGACCAGTATAAATTACCATCATGAGACTAGTAAATTACCTTGACCAGTATAAATTACCTTCATGAGACTAGTAAATGACCTTGACCAGTATAAATGACCTTCATAAGACTAGTAAATGATCTTCACCAGTATAAATGACCTTGACCAGTATTCGGTCCGTGACCATGGACTAAAGCCTTTTGCTTTTCCTTGATTTTCACCTTTTTTTTTAATCCTCAACAATGATGAAGAATCGCGCACTATAGTGCGCCGCTCAATGACCTGAGACCATGGACCAATGAATGAAATACACCACATTGAGCAGGGCACTGCAGGGAGTTGAACCCCGTTCCGGTAAACCAGAAGTCCGACACCAGTGCCTTAGTTTTTGTGTTGTTGTTCATTTACAGGTCCAGGTGTGCATACGCATGTGCGCCTGTGCGTGTGTAGGTGCATGTGTGCATGTGTGTGTGCACGCTTCAATGACCACTGTTGGACCCCATGGGGATCAAGGACCTCAGGGAGCCACCCATAATTCACAGCGGTCACAGCGAACTCTGTTGCATCACAACTGGTGGCCAACAGTCATAACCAACACCGCCGCCGACCCACAGGAGAATACCATCACACAGTGGTATCAGACCAACCACAATCAGCCAGCCCTCAAACCAAACCCTTCCACCTAGAAGAACTCGAAACTGCAATGGGAAAGTTGAAACCCGGAAAAGCAGCAGGGATTGATGACATACTGGCAGAAATTATACAGCACCTGGAACCTAACGCAAAGACCTGGCTCGTGGGGATGCTGAACACATGCATGGCACAGAAAACCATCCCTTCTGTCTGGAGAAAGGCCAAAGTGGTTGCAATCCCCAAACCTGGCAAAGACCCATCATCCTCAAAGAGCTACCGACCCATTTCCCTTCTCTGCATCACCTACAAGAGAGGCTGCTACTCCAACACCTCATGCCACTCATAGACACCAAGCTGACTAAAGACCAAGCTGGTTTCCGTCCCAGCCTGTGCTGGACAGAGCTCAACCTCACCCAACACATTGAGGATGGGTTTGAGGGAAAACAAATAACTGGAGCAGAAACTGGAGGGCGAAGCAAGCACGCAGGCAGCTAGTGCCTGCCTGCCTTCCTGCCTGCCTTCCTCATGTGGAAGCTGCATAGTTGACTTTGTGTGTGTCTTTCTTTTTCTGTCTGTCTTTCTTAGGATGAAGATCAAGGTAGACGCCGTTGGAAGGCTCAACACAAGCCGATGCCCCTAGAGATCCATCCCAAAGCTTCCCTCAGGGAGCCCAGCAAGCCAGCTAGCCAGCAAGCCCGCCCAGTCAGCCAACGCAGCCAGCCAGCTCCGCCAGTCAGCCAGTGTAGAAAGTCAGGCTGACAAGCCAGAGCATATCAGCTCTTGCAGTCCGCCATTGCAGCCATACCAGCCTTGCTCAGTCAGCTCAGCCAGGCCTCTCTCGAGGCCTGGCTCTCTCTCTGTCTGCCTGGCCCGGTCTGCCCTGCCCTGCCTTGCAGCAACAGAACCAGCCTTGCTAGCAAGCCAGCCAGCTCAGAATACGAGCTCAGCAAGCCAGCGCAGCTGGCAAGCACGCAGTTAGTCTAAACCAGTTTCAGACCGGCAGGCCAAGGCAGACAGACAGGAAGACCGAGGCGCCTAGGCAGGCAGACAGGCCAGGAAGGCAACAAAGTGCAGGCAGGGGGACTATCCGGCCTAAGGCTGCGCTGCAAGGGTTGGAGCCTGGCCAGCTCCTGCTGGTCTGGGCTGAGTGGCTGTGGCTGCACAGTAAGGCTGCGGTAACCTAGTCTGGGCTTGCTGCTGCACTGGCTTGCTCAGCTCGCATTCTGAGCTGGCTGGCTTGCCAGAAAGGCTGGTTCTGTTGCTGCAAGGCAGGGCGGGGCAGACCGGGCCAGGCAGACAGAGAGCCAGGCCTCGAGAGAGGCCTGGCTGAGCTGACTGAGCAAGGCTGGTATGGCTGCAATGGCTGACTGTAAGGGCTGATATGCTCTGGCTTGGCAGCCTGACTTTCTACACTGGCTGACTGGCGGAGCTGACTGGCTACGTTGGCTGACTGGGCAGGCTTGCTGGCTAGCTGGCTTGCTGGGCTCCCTGAGGGAAGCTTTGGGATGGATCTCTAGGGGCATCGGCTTGTGTTGAGCCTTCCAACGGCGTCTACCTTGATCTCCGTCCTAAGAAAGAAAGACAGAAAAAGAAAGACACACACAAATCCAACTATGCAGGTTTGAGGGAAAACAAATAACTGGAGCAGCATTCAGAGATCTCTCTGCTGCCTACGACACTGTCCAACACCGCACAATGGTCAGCACAAGCCTCCTCAACAACAGGCGCTTCTATGTCCAGTTAAATGACCAGAGGAGTAAATAGAAAGCCCAAAAAGAACGGCCTCCCACAAGGTAGCGTGCTCGCCCCCCTCCTTTTCAATATCTACACAAACGTCCAGCCACTACCCAAAGTAGTATTACTGGAATGAAATGATAGAGAACACCTCACACACACACATAGTTTCCTTTCGTGGCTGTTTACATTCGAGGGTCGCCGGTCCTCTCGAACGGAACAGTTTAACGTCATGCCCAGGACGAAAAGATATAGAGAACACCAACATGACAAATAACAGCAGGAAGGCATTATAAAACATACTCTCCCCCCATGCCTTCGGCCTGGTGGAGACAATTACCTTCATGAGACTAGTAAATTACCTTGACCAGTATAAATGACCTTCATGAGACTAGTAAATGACCTTGACCAGTATAAATGACCTTCATAAGACTAGTAAATGATCTTCACCAGTATAAATGACCTTGACCAGTATGCAGTCCGTGACCATGGACTATAGCCTTTTGCTTTTCCTTGGTTTTCGCCTTTTTTAAAATCCTCAACAATGATGAAGAATCGCGCACTATAGTGCGCCGCTCAATGACCTCTGAGACCATGGACCAATGAATGAAATACAACACATTGAGCAGGGCACTGCAGGGAGTTGAACCCCGTTCCGGTAAACCAGAAGTCCGACACCAGTGCCTTAGTTTTTGTGTTGTTGTTCATTTAAAGGTCCAGGTGTGCATACGCATGTGCGCCTGTGCGTGTGTAGGTGCATGTGTGCATGTGTGTGTGCACGCTTCAATGACCACTGTTGGACCCAATGGCGATCAAGGACCTCAGGGAGCCACCCAAAATTCACAACGGTCACAGCGAACTCTGTTGCATCACAACTGGTGGCCAACAGTCATAACCAACAACGCCGCCGACCCACAGGAGAATACCATCGCACAGTGGTATCAGACCAACCACAATCAGCCAGCCCTCAAACCAAACCCTTCGACCTAGAAGAACTCGAAACTGCAATGGGAAAGTTGAAACCCGGAAAAGCAGCAAGGATTGATGACATACTGGCAGAAATTATACAGCACCTGGAACCTAACGCAAAGACCTGGCTCGTGGGGATGCTGAACACATGCATGGCACAGAAAACCATCCCTTCTGTCTGGAGAAAGGCCAAAGTGGTTGCAATCCCCAAACCTGGCAAAGACCCATCATCCTCAAAGAGCTACCGACCCATTTCCCTTCTCTGCATCACCTACAAGAGAGGCTGCTACTCCAACGCCTCATGCCACTCATAGACACCAAGCTGACTAAAGACCAAGCTGGTTTCCGTCCCGGCCTGTGCTGGACAGAGCTCAACCTCACCCAACACATTGAGGATGGGTTTGAGGGAAAACAAATAACTGGAGCAGAAACTGGAGGGCGAAGCAAGCACGCAGGCAGCTAGTGCCTGCCTGCCTTCCTGCCTGCCTTCCTCATGTGGAAGCTGCATAGTTGACTTTGTGTGTGTCTTTCTTTTTCTGTCTGTCTTTCTTAGGATGAAGATCAAGGTAGACGCCGTTGGAAGGCTCAACACAAGCCGATGCCCCTAGAGATCCATCCCAAAGCTTCCCTCAGGGAGCCCAGCAAGCCAGCTAGCCAGCAAGCCCGCCCAGTCAGCCAACGCAGCCAGCCAGCTCCGCCAGTCAGCCAGTGTAGAAAGTCAGGCTGACAAGCCAGAGCATATCAGCGCTTGCAGTCCGCCATTGCAGCCATACCAGCCTTGCTCAGTCAGCTCAGCCAGGCCTCTCTCGAGGCCTGGCTCTCTGTCTGCCTGGCCCGGTCTGCCCTGCCCTGCCTTGCAGCAACAGAACCAGCCTTGCTAGCAAGCCAGCCAGCTCAGAATACGAGCTCAGCAAGCCAGCGCAGCTGGCAAGCACGCAGTTAGTCTAAACCAGTTTCAGACCGGCAGGCCAAGGCAGACAGACAGGAAGACCGAGGCGCCTAGGCAGGCAGACAGGCCAGGAAGGCAACAAAGTGCAGGCAGGGGGACTATCCGGCCTAAGGCTGCGCTGCAAGGGTTGGAGCCTGGCCAGCTCCTGCTGGTCTGGGCTGAGTGGCTGTGGCTGCACAGTAAGGCTGCGGTAACCTAGTCTGGGCTTGCTGCTGCACTGGCTTGCTCAGCTCGCATTCTGAGCTGGCTGGCTTGCCAGAAAGGCTGGTTCTGTTGCTGCAAGGCACGGCGGGGCAGACCGGGCCAGGCAGACAGAGAGCTAGGCCTCGAGAGAGGCCTGGCTGAGCTGATTGAGCAAGGCTGGTATGGCTGCAATGGCTGACTGCAAGGGCTGATATGCTCTGGCTTGGCAGCCTGACTTTCTACACTGGCTGACTGGCGGAGCTGACTGGCTACGTTGGCTGACTGGGCAGGCTTGCTGGCTAGCTGGCTTGCTGGGCTCCCTGAGGGAAGCTTTGAGATGGATCTCTAGGGGCATCGGCTTGTGTTGAGCCTTCCAACGACGTCTACCTTGATCTCCGTCCTAAGAAAGAAAGACAGAAAAAGAAAGACACACACAAACCCAACTATGCAGGTTTGAGGGAAAACAAATAACTGGAGCAGCATTCAGAGATCTCTCTGCTGCCTACGACACTGTCCAACACCGCACAATGGTCAGCACAAGCCTCCTCAACAACAGGCGCTTCTATGTCCAGTTAAATGACCAGAGGAGTAAATGGAAAGCCCAAAAGAACGGCCTCCCACAAGGTAGCGTGCTCGCCCCCCCTCCTTTTCAATATCTACACAAACGACCAGCCACTACCCACAGAATGCCAGCGTTTCATCTACGCCGACGACCTCTGCATTACCACCCAACAAGCAGACTTCCAGAAGATTGAGTCTGTCCTTGAAAGTGCCCTCCAAGAAATGTCAAGCTACTACAATACAACCACCTGAAACCCAACCCATCAAAAACCCAACTATGCAGCTTCCACCTGAGGAACCGAGACGCAAAAAAAGAATTGCGCATCACAAACTCTCAAACCATACCCACCCCATGTATCTTGGATTTACACTGGACAGGACACTCTTCTTCAAAAAACACCTGGAGAACACAAAAGCCACGGTCAACAACCACAATAACATCCTGTGAAAACTAGTGAACTCCATGTGGGGCGCAGACCCACAAACAATCCGTGCAACTGCCATGGCCCTGTCTTTCTCTACACCAGAGTATGCCTGCTCAAGCTGGAGCCGATCACGTCACACCAAATTGGTCGACACAGCCCTAAATGACACCTGCGGCATCATCACAGGATGCATCAAGACAACACCTGTCCCTGTCCCAACACCTGTTTACATTCGAGGGTCGCCGGTCCTCTCGAACGGAACAGTTTAACGTCATGCCCAGGACGAAAAGATATAGAGAACACCAACATGACAAATAACAGCAGGAAGGCATTATAAAACATACTCTCTCCCCATGCCTTCGGCCTGGTGGAGACAATTACCTTCATGAGACTAGTAAATGACCTTGACCAGTATAAATGACCTTCATGAGACTAGTAAATGACCTTGACCAGTATAAATGACCTTCATAAGACTAGTAAATGATCTTCACCAGTATAAATGACCTTGACCAGTATGCAGTCCGTGACCATGGACTATAGCCTTTTGCTTTTCCTTGGTTTTCGCCTTTTTTTAAATCCTCAACAATGATGAAGAATCGCGCACTATAGTGCGCCGCTCAATGACCTCTGAGACCATGGACCAATGAATGAAATACAACACATTGAGCAGGGCACTGCAGGGAGTTGAACCCCGTTCCGGTAAACCAGAAGTCCGACACCAGTGCCTTAGTTTTTGTGTTGTTGTTCATTTAAAGGTCCAGGTGTGCATACGCATGTGCGCCTGTGCGTGTGTAGGTGCATGTGTGCATGTGTGTGTGCACGCTTCAATGACCACTGTTGGACCCAATGGCGATCAAGGACCTCAGGGAGCCACCCAAAATTCACAACGGTCACAGCGAACTCTGTTGCATCACAACTGGTGGCCAACAGTCATAACCAACAACGCCGCCGACCCACAGGAGAATACCATCGCACAGTGGTATCAGACCAACCACAATCAGCCAGCCCTCAAACCAAACCCTTCGACCTAGAAGAACTCGAAACTGCAATGGGAAAGTTGAAACCCGGAAAAGCAGCAAGGATTGATGACATACTGGCAGAAATTATACAGCACCTGGAACCTAACGCAAAGACCTGGCTCGTGGGGATGCTGAACACATGCATGGCACAGAAAACCATCCGTTCTGTCTGGAGAAAGGCCAAAGTGGTTGCAATCCCCAAACCTGGCAAAGACCCATCATCCTCAAAGAGCTACCGACCCATTTCCCTTCTCTGCATCACCTACAAGAGAGGCTGCTACTCCAACACCTCATGCCACTCATAGACACCAAGCTGACTAAAGACCAAGCTGGTTTCCGTCCCGGCCTGTGCTGGACAGAGCTCAACCTCACCCAACACATTGAGGATGGGTTTGAGGGAAAACAAATAACTGGAGCAGAAACTGGAGGGCGAAGCAAGCACGCAGGCAGCTAGTGCCTGCCTGCCTTCCTGCCTGCCTTCCTCATGTGGAAGCTGCATAGTTGACTTTGTGTGTGTCTTTCTTTTTCTGTCTGTCTTTCTTAGGATGAAGATCAAGGTAGACGCCGTTGGAAGGCTCAACACAAGCCGATGCCCCTAGAGATCCATCCCAAAGCTTCCCTCAGGGAGCCCAGCAAGCCAGCTAGCCAGCAAGCCCGCCCAGTCAGCCAACGCAGCCAGCCAGCTCCGCCAGTCAGCCAGTGTAGAAAGTCAGGCTGACAAGCCAGAGCATATCAGCTCTTGCAGTCCGCCATTGCAGCCATACCAGCCTTGCTCAGTCAGCTCAGCCAGGCCTCTCTCGAGGCCTGGCTCTCTGTCTGCCTGGCCCGGTCTGCCCTGCCCTGCCTTGCAGCAACAGAACCAGCCTTGCTAGCAAGCCAGCCAGCTCAGAATACGAGCTCAGCAAGCCAGCGCAGCTGGCAAGCACGCAGTTAGTCTAAACCAGTTTCAGACCGGCAGGCCAAGGCAGACAGACAGGAAGACCGAGGCGCCTAGGCAGGCAGACAGGCCAGGAAGGCAACAAAGTGCAGGCAGGGGGACTATCCGGCCTAAGGCTGCGCTGCAAGGGTTGGAGCCTGGCCAGCTCCTGCTGGTCTGGGCTGAGTGGCTGTGGCTGCACAGTAAGGCTGCGGTAACCTAGTCTGGGCTTGCTGCTGCACTGGCTTGCTCAGCTCGCATTCTGAGCTGGCTGGCTTGCCAGAAAGGCTGGTTCTGTTGCTGCAAGGCACGGCGGGGCAGACCGGGCCAGGCAGACAGAGAGCTAGGCCTCGAGAGAGGCCTGGCTGAGCTGACTGAGCAAGGCTGGTATGGCTGCAATGGCTGACTGCAAGGGCTGATATGCTCTGGCTTGGCAGCCTGACTTTCTACACTGGCTGACTGGCGGAGCTGACTGGCTACGTTGGCTGACTGGGCAGGCTTGCTGGCTAGCTGGCTTGCTGGGCTCCCTGAGGGAAGCTTTGAGATGGATCTCTAGGGGCATCGGCTTGTGTTGAGCCTTCCAACGACGTCTACCTTGATCTCCGTCCTAAGAAAGAAAGACAGAAAAAGAAAGACACACACAAACCCAACTATGCAGGTTTGAGGGAAAACAAATAACTGGAGCAGCATTCAGAGATCTCTCTGCTGCCTACGACACTGTCCAACACCGCACAATGGTCAGCACAAGCCTCCTCAACAACAGGCGCTTCTATGTCCAGTTAAATGACCAGAGGAGTAAATGGAAAGCCCAAAAGAACGGCCTCCCACAAGGTAGCGTGCTCGCCCCCCCTCCTTTTCAATATCTACACAAACGACCAGCCACTACCCACAGAATGCCAGCGTTTCATCTACGCCGACGACCTCTGCATTACCACCCAACAAGCAGACTTCCAGAAGATTGAGTCTGTCCTTGAAAGTGCCCTCCAAGAAATGTCAAGCTACTACAATACAACCACCTGAAACCCAACCCATCAAAAACCCAACTATGCAGCTTCCACCTGAGGAACCGAGACGCAAAAAAAGAATTGCGCATCACAAACTCTCAAACCATACCCACCCCATGTATCTTGGATTTACACTGGACAGGACACTCTTCTTCAAAAAACACCTGGAGAACACAAAAGCCACGGTCAACAACCACAATAACATCCTGTGAAAACTAGTGAACTCCATGTGGGGCGCAGACCCACAAACAATCCGTGCAACTGCCATGGCCCTGTCTTTCTCTACACCAGAGTATGCCTGCTCAAGCTGGAGCCGATCACGTCACACCAAATTGGTCGACACAGCCCTAAATGACACCTGCGGCATCATCACAGGATGCATCAAGACAACACCTGTCCCTGTCCCAACACCTGTTTACATTCGAGGGTCGCCGGTCCTCTCGAACGGAACAGTTTAACGTCATGCCCAGGACGAAAAGATATAGAGAACACCAACATGACAAATAACAGCAGGAAGGCATTATAAAACATACTCTCCCCCCATGCCTTCGGCCTGGTGGAGACAATTACCTTCATGAGACTAGTAAATGACCTTGACCAGTATAAATGACCTTCATGAGACTAGTAAATGACCTTGACCAGTATAAATGACCTTCATAAGACTAGTAAATGATCTTCACCAGTATAAATGACCTTGACCAGTATGCAGTCCGTGACCATGGACTATAGCCTTTTGCTTTTCCTTGGTTTTCGCCTTTTTTTAAATCCTCAACAATGATGAAGAATCGCGCACTATAGTGCGCCGCTCAATGACCTCTGAGACCATGGACCAATGAATGAAATACAACACATTGAGCAGGGCACTGCAGGGAGTTGAACCCCGTTCCGGTAAACCAGAAGTCCGACACCAGTGCCTTAGTTTTTGTGTTGTTGTTCATTTAAAGGTCCAGGTGTGCATACGCATGTGCGCCTGTGCGTGTGTAGGTGCATGTGTGCATGTGTGTGTGCACGCTTCAATGACCACTGTTGGACCCAATGGCGATCAAGGACCTCAGGGAGCCACCCAAAATTCACAACGGTCACAGCGAACTCTGTTGCATCACAACTGGTGGCCAACAGTCATAACCAACAACGCCGCCGACCCACAGGAGAATACCATCGCACAGTGGTATCAGACCAACCACAATCAGCCAGCCCTCAAACCAAACCCTTCGACCTAGAAGAACTCGAAACTGCAATGGGAAAGTTGAAACCCGGAAAAGCAGCAAGGATTGATGACATACTGGCAGAAATTATACAGCACCTGGAACCTAACGCAAAGACCTGGCTCGTGGGGATGCTGAACACATGCATGGCACAGAAAACCATCCCTTCTGTCTGGAGAAAGGCCAAAGTGGTTGCAATCCCCAAACCTGGCAAAGACCCATCATCCTCAAAGAGCTACCGACCCATTTCCCTTCTCTGCATCACCTACAAGAGAGGCTGCTACTCCAACACCTCATGCCACTCATAGACACCAAGCTGACTAAAGACCAAGCTGGTTTCCGTCCCGGCCTGTGCTGGACAGAGCTCAACCTCACCCAACACATTGAGGATGGGTTTGAGGGAAAACAAATAACTGGAGCAGAAACTGGAGGGCGAAGCAAGCACGCAGGCAGCTAGTGCCTGCCTGCCTTCCTGCCTGCCTTCCTCATGTGGAAGCTGCATAGTTGACTTTGTGTGTGTCTTTCTTTTTCTGTCTGTCTTTCTTAGGATGAAGATCAAGGTAGACGCCGTTGGAAGGCTCAACACAAGCCGATGCCCCTAGAGATCCATCCCAAAGCTTCCCTCAGGGAGCCCAGCAAGCCAGCTAGCCAGCAAGCCCGCCCAGTCAGCCAACGCAGCCAGCCAGCTCCGCCAGTCAGCCAGTGTAGAAAGTCAGGCTGACAAGCCAGAGCATATCAGCTCTTGCAGTCCGCCATTGCAGCCATACCAGCCTTGCTCAGTCAGCTCAGCCAGGCCTCTCTCGAGGCCTGGCTCTCTCTCTGTCTGCCTGGCCCGGTCTGCCCTGCCCTGCCTTGCAGCAACAGAACCAGCCTTGCTAGCAAGCCAGCCAGCTCAGAATACGAGCTCAGCAAGCCAGCGCAGCTGGCAAGCACGCAGTTAGTCTAAACCAGTTTCAGACCGGCAGGCCAAGGCAGACAGACAGGAAGACCGAGGCGCCTAGGCAGGCAGACAGGCCAGGAAGGCAACAAAGTGCAGGCAGGGGGACTATCCGGCCTAAGGCTGCGCTGCAAGGGTTGGAGCCTGGCCAGCTCCTGCTGGTCTGGGCTGAGTGGCTGTGGCTGCACAGTAAGGCTGCGGTAACCTAGTCTGGGCTTGCTGCTGCACTGGCTTGCTCAGCTCGCATTCTGAGCTGGCTGGCTTGCCAGAAAGGCTGGTTCTGTTGCTGCAAGGCAGGGCGGGGCAGACCGGGCCAGGCAGACAGAGAGCCAGGCCTCGAGAGAGGCCTGGCTGAGCTGACTGAGCAAGGCTGGTATGGCTGCAATGGCTGACTGCAAGGGCTGATATGCTCTGGCTTGGCAGCCTGACTTTCTACACTGGCTGACTGGCGGAGCTGACTGGCTACGTTGGCTGACTGGGCAGGCTTGCTGGCTAGCTGGCTTGCTGGGCTCCCTGAGGGAAGCTTTGGGATGGATCTCTAGGGGCATCGGCTTGTGTTGAGCCTTCCAACGGCGTCTACCTTGATCTCCGTCCTAAGAAAGAAAGACAGAAAAAGAAAGACACACACAAACCCAACTATGCAGGTTTGAGGGAAAACAAATAACTGGAGCAGCATTCAGAGATCTCTCTGCTGCCTACGACACTGTCCAACACCGCACAATGGTCAGCACAAGCCTCCTCAACAACAGGCGCTTCTATGTCCAGTTAAATGACCAGAGGAGTAAATAGAAAGCCCAAAAAGAACGGCCTCCCACAAGGTAGCGTGCTCGCCCCCCTCCTTTTCAATATCTACACAAACGTCCAGCCACTACCCAAAGTAGTAGTACTGGAATGAAATGATAGAGAACACCTCACACACACATAGTTTCCTTTCGTGGCTGTTTACATTCGAGGGTCGCCGGTCCTCTCGAACGGAACAGTTTAACGTCATGCCCAGGACGAAAAGATATAGAGAACACCAACATGACAAATAACAGCAGGAAGGCATTATAAAACATACTCTCCCCCCATGCCTTCGGCCTGGTGGAGACAATTACCTTCATGAGACTAGTAAATGACCTTGACCAGTATAAATTACCTTCATGAGACTAGTAAATGACCTTGACCAGTATAAATGACCTTCATAAGACTAGTAAATGATCTTCACCAGTATAAATGACCTTGACCAGTATGCAGTCCGTGACCATGGACTATAGCCTTTTGCTTTTCCTTGGTTTTCGCCTTTTTTTAAATCCTCAACAATGATGAAGAATCGCGCACTATAGCGCGCCGCTCAATGACCTCTGAGACCATGGACCAATGAATGAAATACAACACATTGAGCAGGGCACTGCAGGGAGTTGAACCCCGTTCCGGTAAACCAGAAGTCCGACACCAGTGCCTTAGTTTTTGTGTTGTTGTTCATTTAAAGGTCCAGGTGTGCATACGCATGTGCGCCTGTGCGTGTGTAGGTGCATGTGTGCATGTGTGTGTGCACGCTTCAATGACCACTGTTGGACCCAATGGCGATCAAGGACCTCAGGGAGCCACCCAAAATTCACAACGGTCACAGCGAACTCTGTTGCATCACAACTGGTGGCCAACAGTCATAACCAACAACGCCGCCGACCCACAGGAGAATACCATCGCACAGTGGTATCAGACCAACCACAATCAGCCAGCCCTCAAACCAAACCCTTCGACCTAGAAGAACTCGAAACTGCAATGGGAAAGTTGAAACCCGGAAAAGCAGCAGGGATTGATGACATACTGGCAGAAATTATACAGCACCTGGAACCTAACGCAAAGACCTGGCTCGTGGGGATGCTGAACACATGCATGGCACAGAAAACCATCCCTTCTGTCTGGAGAAAGGCCAAAGTGGTTGCAATCCCCAAACCTGGCAAAGACCCATCATCCTCAAAGAGCTACCGACCCATTTCCCTTCTCTGCATCACCTACAAGAGAGGCTGCTACTCCAACACCTCATGCCACTCATAGACACCAAGCTGACTAAAGACCAAGCTGGTTTCCGTCCCGGCCTGTGCTGGACAGAGCTCAACCTCACCCAACACATTGAGGATGGGTTTGAGGGAAAACAAATAACTGGAGCAGAAACTGGAGGGCGAAGCAAGCACGCAGGCAGCTAGTGCCTGCCTGCCTTCCTGCCTGCCTTCCTCATGTGGAAGCTGCATAGTTGACTTTGTGTGTGTCTTTCTTTTTCTGTCTGTCTTTCTTAGGATGAAGATCAAGGTAGACGCCGTTGGAAGGCTCAACACAAGCCGATGCCCCTAGAGATCCATCCCAAAGCTTCCCTCAGGGAGCCCAGCAAGCCAGCTAGCCAGCAAGCCCGCCCAGTCAGCCAACGCAGCCAGCCAGCTCCGCCAGTCAGCCAGTGTAGAAAGTCAGGCTGACAAGCCAGAGCATATCAGCTCTTGCAGTCCGCCATTGCAGCCATACCAGCCTTGCTCAGTCAGCTCAGCCAGGCCTCTCTCGAGGCCTGGCTCTCTGTCTGCCTGGCCCGGTCTGCCCTGCCCTGCCTTGCAGCAACAGAACCAGCCTTGCTAGCAAGCCAGCCAGCTCAGAATACGAGCTCAGCAAGCCAGCGCAGCTGGCAAGCACGCAGTTAGTCTAAACCAGTTTCAGACCGGCAGGCCAAGGCAGACAGACAGGAAGACCGAGGCGCCTAGGCAGGCAGACAGGCCAGGAAGGCAACAAAGTGCAGGCAGGGGGACTATCCGGCCTAAGGCTGCGCTGCAAGGGTTGGAGCCTGGCCAGCTCCTGCTGGTCTGGGCTGAGTGGCTGTGGCTGCACAGTAAGGCTGCGGTAACCTAGTCTGGGCTTGCTGCTGCACTGGCTTGCTCAGCTCGCATTCTGAGCTGGCTGGCTTGCCAGAAAGGCTGGTTCTGTTGCTGCAAGGCAGGGCGGGGCAGACCGGGCCAGGCAGACAGAGAGCCAGGCCTCGAGAGAGGCCTGGCTGAGCTGACTGAGCAAGGCTGGTATGGCTGCAATGGCTGACTGTAAGGGCTGATATGCTCTGGCTTGGCAGCCTGACTTTCTACACTGGCTGACTGGCGGAGCTGACTGGCTACGTTGGCTGACTGGGCAGGCTTGCTGGCTAGCTGGCTTGCTGGGCTCCCTGAGGGAAGCTTTGGGATGGATCTCTAGGGGCATCGGCTTGTGTTGAGCCTTCCAACGGCGTCTACCTTGATCTCCGTCCTAAGAAAGAAAGACAGAAAAAGAAAGACACACACAAACCCAACTATGCAGGTTTGAGGGAAAACAAATAACTGGAGCAGCATTCAGAGATCTCTCTGCTGCCTACGACACTGTCCAACACCGCACAATGGTCAGCACAAGCCTCCTCAACAACAGGCGCTTCTATGTCCAGTTAAATGACCAGAGGAGTAAATAGAAAGCCCAAAAAGAACGGCCTCCCACAAGGTAGCGTGCTCGCCCCCCTCCTTTTCAATATCTACACAAACGTCCAGCCACTACCCAAAGTAGTAGTACTGGAATGAAATGATAGAGAACACCTCACACACACATAGTTTCCTTTCGTTGCTGTTTACATTCGAGGGTCGCCGGTCCTCTCGAACGGAACAGTTTAACGTCATGCCCAGGACGAAAAGATATAGAGAACACCAACATGACAAATAACAGCAGGAAGGCATTATAAAACATACTCTCCCCCCATGCCTTCGGCCTGGTGGAGACAATTACCTTCATGAGACTAGTAAATGACCTTGACCAGTATAAATTACCTTCATGAGACTAGTAAATGACCTTGACCAGTATAAATGACCTTCATAAGATTAGTAAATGATCTTCACCAGTATAAATGACCTTGACCAGTATGCAGTCCGTGACCATGGACTATAGCCTTTTGCTTTTCCTTGGTTTTCGCCTTTTTTTAAATCCTCAACAATGATGAAGAATCGCGCACTATAGCGCGCCGCTCAATGACCTCTGAGACCATGGACCAATGAATGAAATACAACACATTGAGCAGGGCACTGCAGGGAGTTGAACCCCGTTCCGGTAAACCAGAAGTCCGACACCAGTGCCTTAGTTTTTGTGTTGTTGTTCATTTAAAGGTCCAGGTGTGCATACGCATGTGCGCCTGTGCGTGTGTAGGTGCATGTGTGCATGTGTGTGTGCACGCTTCAATGACCACTGTTGGACCCAATGGCGATCAAGGACCTCAGGGAGCCACCCAAAATTCACAACGGTCACAGCGAACTCTGTTGCATCACAACTGGTGGCCAACAGTCATAACCAACAACGCCGCCGACCCACAGGAGAATACCATCGCACAGTGGTATCAGACCAACCACAATCAGCCAGCCCTCAAACCAAACCCTTCGACCTAGAAGAACTCGAAACTGCAATGGGAAAGTTGAAACCCGGAAAAGCAGCAGGGATTGATGACATACTGGCAGAAATTATACAGCACCTGGAACCTAACGCAAAGACCTGGCTCGTGGGGATGCTGAACACATGCATGGCACAGAAAACCATCCCTTCTGTCTGGAGAAAGGCCAAAGTGGTTGCAATCCCCAAACCTGGCAAAGACCCATCATCCTCAAAGAGCTACCGACCCATTTCCCTTCTCTGCATCACCTACAAGAGAGGCTGCTACTCCAACACCTCATGCCACTCATAGACACCAAGCTGACTAAAGACCAAGCTGGTTTCCGTCCCGGCCTGTGCTGGACAGAGCTCAACCTCACCCAACACATTGAGGATGGGTTTGAGGGAAAACAAATAACTGGAGCAGAAACTGGAGGGCGAAGCAAGCACGCAGGCAGCTAGTGCCTACCTGCCTTCCTGCCTGCCTTCCTCATGTGGAAGCTGCATAGTTGACTTTGTGTGTGTCTTTCTTTTTCTGTCTGTCTTTCTTAGGATGAAGATCAAGGTAGACGCCGTTGGAAGGCTCAACACAAGCCGATGCCCCTAGAGATCCATCCCAAAGCTTCCCTCAGGGAGCCCAGCAAGCCAGCTAGCCAGCAAGCCCGCCCAGTCAGCCAACGCAGCCAGCCAGCTCCGCCAGTCAGCCAGTGTAGAAAGTCAGGCTGACAAGCCAGAGCATATCAGCTCTTGCAGTCCGCCATTGCAGCCATACCAGCCTTGCTCAGTCAGCTCAGCCAGGCCTCTCTCGAGGCCTGGCTCTCTGTCTGCCTGGCCCGGTCTGCCCTGCCCTGCCTTGCAGCAACAGAACCAGCCTTGCTAGCAAGCCAGCCAGCTCAGAATACGAGCTCAGCAAGCCAGCGCAGCTGGCAAGCACGCAGTTAGTCTAAACCAGTTTCAGACCGGCAGGCCAAGGCAGACAGACAGGAAGACCGAGGCGCCTAGGCAGGCAGACAGGCCAGGAAGGCAACAAAGTGCAGGCAGGGGGACTATCCGGCCTAAGGCTGCGCTGCAAGGGTTGGAGCCTGGCCAGCTCCTGCTGGTCTGGGCTGAGTGGCTGTGGCTGCACAGTAAGGCTGCGGTAACCTAGTCTGGGCTTGCTGCTGCACTGGCTTGCTCAGCTCGCATTCTGAGCTGGCTGGCTTGCCAGAAAGGCTGGTTCTGTTGCTGCAAGGCAGGGCGGGGCAGACCGGGCCAGGCAGACAGAGAGCCAGGCCTCGAGAGAGGCCTGGCTGAGCTGACTGAGCAAGGCTGGTATGGCTGCAATGGCTGACTGTAAGGGCTGATATGCTCTGGCTTGGCAGCCTGACTTTCTACACTGGCTGACTGGCGGAGCTGACTGGCTACGTTGGCTGACTGGGCAGGCTTGCTGGCTAGCTGGCTTGCTGGGCTCCCTGAGGGAAGCTTTGGGATGGATCTCTAGGGGCATCGGCTTGTGTTGAGCCTTCCAACGGCATCTACCTTGATCTCCGTCCTAAGAAAGAAAGACAGAAAAAGAAAGACACACACAAACCCAACTATGCAGGTTTGAGGGAAAACAAATAACTGGAGCAGCATTCAGAGATCTCTCTGCTGCCTACGACACTGTCCAACACCGCACAATGGTCAGCACAAGCCTCCTCAACAACAGGCGCTTCTATGTCCAGTTAAATGACCAGAGGAGTAAATAGAAAGCCCAAAAAGAACGGCCTCCCACAAGGTAGCGTGCTCGCCCCCCTCCTTTTCAATATCTACACAAACGTCCAGCCACTACCCAAAGTAGTAGTACTGGAATGAAATGATAGAGAACACCTCACACACACATAGTTTCCTTTCGTGGCTGTTTACATTCGAGGGTCGCCGGTCCTCTCGAACGGAACAGTTTAACGTCATGCCCAGGACGAAAAGATATAGAGAACACCAACATGACAAATAACAGCAGGAAGGCATTATAAAACATACTCTCCCCCCATGCCTTCGGCCTGGTGGAGACAATTACCTTCATGAGACTAGTAAATGACCTTGACCAGTATAAATTACCTTCATGAGACTAGTAAATGACCTTGACCAGTATAAATGACCTTCATAAGACTAGTAAATGATCTTCACCAGTATAAATGACCTTGACCAGTATGCAGTCCGTGACCATGGACTATAGCCTTTTGCTTTTCCTTGGTTTTCGCCTTTTTTTAAATCCTAAACAATGATGAAGAATCGCGCACTATAGCGCGCCGCTCAATGACCTCTGAGACCATGGACCAATGAATGAAATACAACACATTGAGCAGGGCACTGCAGGGAGTTGAACCCCGTTCCGGTAAACCAGAAGTCCGACACCAGTGCCTTAGTTTTTGTGTTGTTGTTCATTTAAAGGTCCAGGTGTGCATACGCATGTGCGCCTGTGCGTGTGTAGGTGCATGTGTGCATGTGTGTGTGCACGCTTCAATGACCACTGTTGGACCCAATGGCGATCAAGGACCTCAGGGAGCCACCCAAAATTCACAACGGTCACAGCGAACTCTGTTGCATCACAACTGGTGGCCAACAGTCATAACCAACAACGCCGCCGACCCACAGGAGAATACCATCGCACAGTGGTATCAGACCAACCACAATCAGCCAGCACTCAAACCAAACCCTTCGACCTAGAAGAACTCGAAACTGCAATGGGAAAGTTGAAACCCGGAAAAGCAGCAGGGATTGATGACATACTGGCAGAAATTATACAGCACCTGGAACCTAACGCAAAGACCTGGCTCGTGGGGATGCTGAACACATGCATGGCACAGAAAACCATCCCTTCTGTCTGGAGAAAGGCCAAAGTGATTGCAATCCCCAAACCTGGCAAAGACCCATCATCCTCAAAGAGCTACCGACCCATTTCCCTCCTATGCATCACCTACAAGCTCTATGAGAGGCTGCTACTCCAACGCCTCGTTGCCACTCATAGATACCAAGCTGACTAAAGACCAAGCTGGTTTCCGTCTCGGCCGCTCCTGTGCTGGACAGAGCTCAACCTCACCCAACACATTGAGGATGGGTTTGAGGGAAAACAAATAACTGGAGCAGCATTCAGAGATCTCTCTGCTGCCTACGACACTGTCCAACACTGCACAATGGTCAGGAAAAGCCTCCTCAACAACAGGCGCTTCTATGTCCAGTTAAATGACCAGAGGAGTAAATGGAAAGCCCAAAAGAACGGCCTCCCACAAGGTAGCGTGCTCGCCCCCCCTCCTTTTCAATATCTACACAAACGTCCAGCCACTACCCACAGAATGCCAGCGTTTCATCTACGCCAACGACCTCTGCATTACCACCCAACAAGCAGACTTCCAGAAGATTGAGTCTGTCCTTGAAAGTGCCCTCCAATAAATGTCAAGCTACTACAATACAACCACCTGAAACCCAACCCATCAAAAACCCAACTATGCAGCTTCCACCTGAGGAACCGAGACGCAAAAAAATAATTGCGCATCACAAACTCTCAAACCATACCCACCCCATGTATCTTGGATTTACACTGGACAGGACACTCTTCTTCAAAAAACACCTGGAGAACACAAAAGCCACGGTCAACAACCACAATAACATCCTGTGAAAACTAGTGAACTCCAAGTGGGGCGCAGACCCACAAACAATCCGTGCAACTGCCATGGCCCTGTCTTTCTCTACACCAGAGTATGCCTGCTCAAGCTGGAGCCGATCACGTCACACCAAATTGGTCGACACAGCCCTAAATGACACCTGTGGCATCATCACAGGATGCATCAAGACAACACCTGTCCCTGTCCCAACACCTGTTTACATTCGAGGGTCGCCGGTCCTCTCGAACGCAACAGTTTAACGTCATGCCCAGGACGAAAAGATGTAGAGAACACCAACATGACAAATAACATACAGGAAGGCATGGGCCACAATCCACCGTCTTGGCAAAGACCACAACACCCATAATTCACAACGGTCACAGCAAACTCTGTTGCATCACAACTGGTGTAGGTATTGGATGGAGCCCACACACCACAGGTATAAGAAAGACGTGATGCAGAGGAGGGAAATGGGTCGGTAGCTCTTCGGGGATAATGGGTCTTTGCCAGGTTTAGGGATTGCAACCACTTTGGCCTTTTTCCAGACAGAAAGGGTGGTTTTCTGTGCTATGCATGTGTTCAGCATCCCCACAAGCCAGGTCTTTGTGTTAGGTTCCAGGTGCTGTATCATTTCTGCCAGTATGTCATCAATCCCTGCTGCTTTTCCGGGTTTCAACTTTCCCATTGCAGTTTCAAGTTCTTCTAGGTCGAAGGGTTTGGTTTCAGGGCTGGCTGATTGTGGTTGGTCTGATACCACTGTGCGATGGTATTCTATGTGGGTCGGTGGCGGTGTTGGTTATGACTGTTGGCCACCAGTTGTGACCAAGACCGCCACTGACCCACAGGAGAATACCATCGCACAGTGGTATCAGACCAACCACAATCAGCCAGCCCTTAAACCAAACCCTTCGACCTAGAAGAATTTGAAACTCCAATGGGAAAGTTGAAACCCGGAAAAGCAGCAGGGATTGATGACATACTGGCAGAAATGATACAGCACCTGGGACCCAACGCAAAGACCTGGCTTGTGGGGATGCTGAACACATGCATAGCACAGAAAACCATCCCTTCTGTCTGGGAAAAGGCCAAAGTGGTTGCAATCCTTAAACCTGGCAAAGACCCATTATCCACAAAGAGCTACCGACCCATTTCCCTCTGCATCACCTACAAGGCTATATGAGAAGCTGCTACTCCAACGCCTCGTTGCCACTCATAGATACCAAGCTGACTAAAGACCAAGCTGGTTTCCGTCCCAGCCGCTCCTGTGCTGGACAGAGCTCAACCTCACCCAACACATTGAGGATGGGTTTGAGGGGAAACAAATAACTGGAGCAGCATTCAGAGATCTCTCTGCTGCCTACGACACTGTCCAACACCGCACAATGGTCAGGAAAAGCCTCCTCAACAACAGGCGCTTCTATGTCCAGTTAAATGACCAGAGGAGTAAATGGAAAGCCCAAAAGAACGGCCTCCCACAAGGTAGCGTGCTCGCCCCCCTCCTTTTCAATATCTACACAAACGACCAGCCACTACCCAATGCCTAATGCCAGCGTTTCATCTACGCCGACAACCTCTGCATTACGACCCAACAAGCAGACTTCCAGAAGATTGAGTCTGTCCTTGAAAGTGCCCTCCAAGAAATGTCAAGCTACTACAATACAACCACCTGAAACCCAACCCATAGAGAACACCTCACACACACATAATTTCCTTTCGTGGCTGTTTACATTCGAGGGTCGCTGGTACTCTCGAACGGAACAGTTTAACGTCATGCCCAGGACGAAAAGATATAGAGAACACCAACATGACAAATAACAGCAGGAAGGCATGGGCCACAATCCACCGTCTTGGCAAAAACCACACCACCCATAATTCACAACAGTCACAGCAAACTCTGTTGCATCACAACTGGTGTAGGTATTGGATGGAGCCCGCAGACCACAGTTATAAGAAAGACGTTCTTTATTGAAATACTGACAACGTTTCGATCCATTTGATCTTCATCAGGTCATGTGTACACAAAACATACACTTTTATACTAAGGGAGTGCCCCCATTAAACAATCAAAATACCACATTTTGGTGCCCCTCCCATCACTGCAGGTGTGACACGTCAACCCTGAGTGAGTAGGTGGGGACCCAGACATATTGATGTAAATATAGTCTGTTCAGAAATGTTAGTGCCTCTCATAGAGCTTGTAGGTGATGCAGGAGGGAAATGGGTCGGTAGCTCTTCGGGGATAATGGGTATTTGCCAGGTTTAGGGATTGCAACCACTTCGGCCTTTTTCCAAACAGAAGGGATGGTTTTCTGTGCTATGCATGTGTTCAGCATCCCCACAAGCCAGGTCCTTGCGTTAGGTCCCAGGTGCTGTATCATTTCTGCCAGTATGCCATCAATCCCTGCTGCTTTTCCGGGTTTCAACTTTCCCATTGCAGTTTCACGTTCTTCTAAGTCGAAGGGTTTGGTTTGAGGGCTGGCTGATTGTGGTTGGTCTGATACCACTGTGCGATGGTAATCTATGTGAGTCGGTGGCGGTGTTGGTTACAACTGTTGGCCACCAGTTGTGACCAAGACCGCCACCGACCCACAGGAGAATACCATCGCACAGTGGTATCAGACCAACCACAATCAGCCAGCGCTCAAACCAAACCCTTCGACCTAGAAGAACTTGAAACTGCAATGGGAAAGTTGAAACCCGGAAAAGCAGCATGGATTGATGACCTACTGGCAGAAATGTTACAGCACCTGGGACCCAACGCAAAGACCTGGCTTGTGGGGATGCTGAACACATGCATAGCACAGAAAACCATCCCTTCTGTCTGGGAAAAGGCCAAAGTGGTTGCAATCCTTAAACCTGGCAAAGACCCATTATCCACAAAGAGCTACCGACCCATTTCCCTCTGCATCACCTACAAGGCTATATGAGAAGCTGCTACTCCAACGCCTCGTTGCCACTCATAGATACCAAGCTGACTAAAGACCAAGCTGGTTTCCGTCCCAGCCGCTCCTGTGCTGGACAGAGCTCAACCTCACCCAACACATTGAGGATGGGTTTGAGGGGAAACAAATAACTGGAGCAGCATTCAGAGATCTCTCTGCTGCCTACGACACTGTCCAACACCGCACAATGGTCAGGAAAAGCCTCCTCAACAACAGGCGCTTCTATGTCCAGTTAAATGACCAGAGGAGTAAATGGAAAGCCCAAAAGAACGGCCTCCCACAAGGTAGCGTGCTCGCCCCCCTCCTTTTCAATATCTACACAAACGACCAGCCACTACCCAATGCCTAATGCCAGCGTTTCATCTACGCCGACAACCTCTGCATTACGACCCAACAAGCAGACTTCCAGAAGATTGAGTCTGTCCTTGAAAGTGCCCTCCAAGAAATGTCAAGCTACTACAATACAACCACCTGAAACCCAACCCATAGAGAACACCTCACACACACATAATTTCCTTTCGTGGTTGTTTACATTCGAGGGCCGCTGGTACTCTCGAACGGAACAGTTTAACGTCATGCCCAGGACGAAAAGATATAGAGAACACCAACATGACAAATAACAGCAGGAAGGCATGGGCCACAATCCACCGTCTTGGCAAAAACCACACCACCCATAATTCACAACGGTCACAGCAAACTCTGTTGCATCACAACTGGTGTAGGTATTGGATGGAGCCCGCACACCACAGGTATAAGAAAGACGTTCTTTATTGAAATACTGACAACGTTTCGATCTATTTGATCTTCATCAGGTCATGTGTACACAAAACATACACTTTTATACTAAGGGAGTGCCCCCATTAAACAATCAAAATACCACATTTTGGTGCCCCTCCCATCACTGCAGGTGTGACACGTCAACCCTGAGTGAGTAGGTGGGGACCCAGACATATTGATGTAAATATAGTCTGTTCAGAAATTATAGCGCCTCTCATAGAGCTTGTAGGTGATGCAGGAGGGAAATGGGTCGGTAGCTCTTCGGGGATAATGGGTCTTTGCCAGGTTTAGGGATTGCAACCACTTCGGCCTTTTTCCAAAAAGAAGGGATGGTTTTCTGTGCTATGCATGTGTTCAGCATCCCCACAAGCCAGGTCCTTGCGTTAGGTCCCAGGTGCTGTATCATTTCTGCCAGTAGGCCATCAATCCCTGCTGCTTTTCCGGGTTTCAACTTTCCCATTGCAGTTTCACGTTCTTCTAAGTCGAAGGGTTTGGTTTGAGGGCTGGCTGATTGTGGTTGGTCTGATACCACTGTGCGATGGTAATCTATGTGAGTCGGTGGCGGTGTTGGTTACAACTGTTGGCCACCAGTTGTGACCAAGACCGCCACCGACCCACAGGAGAATACCATCGCACAGTGGTATCAGACCAACCACAATCAGCCAGCGCTCAAACCAAACCCTTCGACCTAGAAGAACTTGAAACTGCAATGGGAAAGTTGAAACCCGGAAAAGCAGCAGGGATTGATGACCTACTGGCAGAAATGTTACAGAACCTGGGACCCAACGCAAAGACCTGGCTTGTGGGGATGCTGAACACATGCATAGCACAGAAAACCATCCCTTCTGTCTGGGAAAAGGCCAACGTGGTTGCAATCCTTAAACCTGGCAAAGACCCATTATCCACAAAGAGCTACCGACCCATTTCCCTCTGCATCACCTACAAGGCTATATGAGAAGCTGCTACTCCAACGCCTCGTTGCCACTCATAGATACCAAGCTGACTAAAGACCAAGCTGGTTTCCGTCCCAGCCGCTCCTGTGCTGGACAGAGCTCAACCTCACCCAACACATTGAGGATGGGTTTGAGGGGAAACAAATAACTGGAGCAGCATTCAGAGATCTCTCTGCTGCCTACGACACTGTCCAACACCGCACAATGGTCAGGAAAAGCCTCCTCAACAACAGGCGCTTCTATGTCCAGTTAAATGACCAGAGGAGTAAATGGAAAGCCCAAAAGAACGGCCTCCCACAAGGTAGCGTGCTCGCCCCCCTCCTTTTCAATATCTACACAAACGACCAGCCACTACCCAATGCCTAATGCCAGCGTTTCATCTACGCCGACAACCTCTGCATTACGACCCAACAAGCAGACTTCCAGAAGATTGAGTCTGTCCTTGAAAGTGCCCTCCAAGAAATGTCAAGCTACTACAATACAACCACCTGAAACCCAACCCATAGAGAACACCTCACACACACATAATTTCCTTTCGTGGCTGTTTACATTCGAGGGTCGCTGGTACTCTCGAACGGAACAGTTTAACGTCATGCCCAGGACGAAAAGATATAGAGAACACCAACATGACAAATAACAGCAGGAAGGCATGGGCCACAATCCACCGTCTTGGCAAAAACCACACCACCCATAATTCACAACGGTCACAGCAAACTCTGTTGCATCACAACTGGTGTAGGTATTGGATGGAGCCCGCACACCACAGGTATAAGAAAGACGTTCTTTATTGAAATACTGACAACGTTTCGATCTATTTGATCTTCATCAGGTCATGTGTACACAAAACATACACTTTTATACTAAGGGAGTGCCCCCATTAAACAATCAAAATACCACATTTTGGTGCCCCTCCCATCACTGCAGGTGTGACACGTCAACCCTGAGTGAGTAGGTGGGGACCCAGACATATTGATGTAAATATAGTCTGTTCAGAAATTATAGTGCCTCTCATAGAGCTTGTAGGTGATGCAGGAGGGAAATGGGTCGGTAGCTCTTCGGGGATAATGGGTCTTTGCCAGGTTTAGGGATTGCAACCACTTCGGCCTTTTTCCAAACAGAAGGGATGGTTTTCTGTGCTATGCATGTGTTCAGCATC
This sequence comes from Protomyctophum parallelum, assembly GCF_964188405.1. Lineage (NCBI taxonomy): Eukaryota > Metazoa > Chordata > Actinopteri > Myctophiformes > Myctophidae > Protomyctophum > Protomyctophum parallelum. The sequence continues at coordinate 10,891,574 of NC_139718.1, forward strand.
CCCACAAGCCAGGTCCTTGCGTTAGGTCCCAGGTGCTGTATAATTTCTGCCAGTAGGCCATCAATACCTGCTGCTTTTCCGGGTTTCAACTTTCCCATTGCAGTTTCACGTTCTTCTAAGTCGAAGGGTTTGGTTTGAGGGCTGGCTGATTGTGGTTGGTCTGATACCACTGTGCGATGGTAATCTATGTGAGTCGGTGGCGGTGTTGGTTACAACTGTTGGCCACCAGTTGTGACCAAGACCGCCACCGACCCACAGGAGAATACCATCGCACAGTGGTATCAGACCAACCACAATCAGCCAGCGCTCAAATCTCGCTTGATCTCCGTCCTAAGAAAGAAAGACAGAAAAAGAAACACACATTTAGAACGACTTAAACCCTCTATATTTAATAAAACAATTCTGGACAGGAATCCTGTATTGCAGGGGTGCCCACATTTACATTGTGATCTACGTTTCTCACTGGGCGCTTTTCTATAGTACTGAAAACTTGAAATAATAAAAAGTCTAGAACTGGAGGTCTGAAAAAACAGTAACAATATGAAGTAAGTACAGCTCCTTAGTCCTGTAATGTCACTGAGATGTACTTGTTACTGTTACAATTTTTTTTTCAGACCTCCAGTTCTAGGCAACACAGAATGGGGTGACTTTTATTATTATTTCCACAACAGGTATATTAATGACAGTAAAATGTTGAAAATGAGTGGTATCCTGTAGTCACTATTCATTGATTCACTGGGATACCAAAAAACATTAAAAAAAAAGGTTTCTCGCCGTTCTCGGGTTGAATATTGATATGCGATTAAAATGCGATTAATCTAGATGAATTAATCGCAAAGCCTCTGATTAATTAGATTAATTTTTTTAATCGAGTCCCAGCTCTACTGTGCAGGTATGGCATGCCCCTGTATATAATCTATCACTTGAATTAAGGTGACTTGATTGATTGACATAAAAAGGCCTGTCAGCTCAAATGTTGCACACAAACATCAGTAGCATTACAAAGTTATTGTGACAGTAATAATTGCTATAGTGTGTGTTCAGTAACAGTGTTAAGTAACAGGAATATTCCTGTCTCTCCAGCTCTTTAATAAATAGAAAGGGGTTTTAAAATAAAAATCAGGTATGTGACACATTTTCAGCCATTCAGGAGAAAGTAGCTATTTATGAGCTTAATGTTCCAGTTCTATTTGTGTCTGTTACATTACAATTCCACTTGTTTAATCTGTATCCTGACTGCGTTCCTGATTGATTGGATAAAATTGCCGTTTCAGAAAAAGTTCTCTCTGTTACTGAACAAACACTATAGCAATGATTACCGTCACAATATAGAGCTATTTAATACTGTTACTGAACACACATTCTAGCAATGATTACTGTCACAGAATTATTTAACACTGTTACTGAACACACACTCTATAGCAATGATTACTGTCACAATATAGAGCTATTTAACACTGTTTCTGAACAGACTCTATAGCAATGATAGCCCCTCTCGGGACCCAACGTAAAACTTTTCTGATTTTTTGTTGAGTTTTACGTTGGGTCCCTGCTCACTACTGTATTTTCGTATGGAAATTTCTATTTGCGGAAGTGGAGATTCTCTCTAAAATAGGACCCGCGGCATGTGACGCCATTATTTTCCTTGAGTTATTCTGAATTCGGTAACTTTAAGTAGCTATACATCCAGCTGCGAATATCTCCTGTGGCGCGGAAGCCGTTAAGTATTTTTAATCTTTGTTTGACCGATTTGGTCGCTTTATTTCTTCTTGTTTGTTTACCGTTTATTGTACCGCCTCCCGGTGTGCGGTTGGCTTGTGAGGCTACGTCCCTGCCTCTGATCTGCTGTGTCATAGCTATAGCGCCACTAGCTAGCCAGATAGGCGGTACAATGAGGTGTCAATAAACAAGGAAGGAAAAGAAGAATCCAAGCTTCCAAATCGGGCAAACATATATTAAAAATACTTAACGGCTTCCGCGCCACAGGAGATATTCGCAGCGGCATGTATGGGTACTTATACTTTACATATTCAGAAAGCCTCATACTGAAGAATATCGTCAAAGAGCGCGGCGAGGCGGTAAACATGTAAACATGAGCCAGTAAATGTTTTAATCAGGTGGCATGGACGTGGAACAGGACCCAATGCACTGGGTCGAACAAATGTCAGAAACTTCAGTAGCATTTGGGTTCTGCTTGGAGGGCTATAGCAATGATTACTGTCACAATATAGAGCTATTTAACACTGTTACTGAACACACTCTATAGCAATGATTACTGTCACAATACAGAGCAATTTAATTTAGGTAACCAAATGGACTCCAATAGTAGATCTTTACACTCTCAATAGTTTAATTGTTAAGCATCTGCTTAATTTCCCAAAAAAAACAGAGAATGTAGAAGATTGCTTTTAATCCTTTGTTGATGTTTTGTATGTATTACTGTAGGAGAGCGGTTAGTGACTGTGCCTTATTAACATCTTTTCCGGCCAATTTCAAAGAATGTTTGTTTGCTTCCCGACAATTTACCAGAATGTTTGTGCTTTTACCAACCAAACAAAACTCTTTTCTAACCTGACGCTGCCAGATGGGGGCGGTATTAAGCTGTGAAACAAATTTGTGTAGCAAGCTTCTTGGATCTGGCAGCGTCAGGTTAGCTCTTTTCACCTCTAGTCGATCATTTATTCAGCATTTGAGCCACGGACCACCATTGTGAGAGTCAAAATGGTAGTCCGTGGCTCAAACATGTCGCCTATGAAGTTACTCGTTGTGTTTATAAATGATAATACTACTCTACAAAACAGTGATCCAGTAGCCCAATGGTTACAGTCGATGGTTAGTGAACATCGGCGGGGCCCGGGTTCACTTCCCAGTCGAGGACTGAGTTTGTTTTCTTCTTAACAAACAAAACTGTTTTTGCTTCAAATCGAGGTCCTTTATTCATTCAGTATCTGAGCCACGGACCACCATTTGAGGATCAAATACTGAATGAATAATGGTACTCGACGAGATGCTAAAAAGAATTGTGTTTTTTGGTAAGAAAGAAGAAAAACTCACAGTCCTCGAGTGGGACTAGAACCCGGGCCCTTTGGTTCACTAACCCCCGACACTAACCGTTCGGCTACTGGAACACGGTGCTACAGAGTAGTACGATCATAATATATAAACATCACAACAAGTAACATCATATAAAGTGATAACAGATGTTTGAACAACAACAACAACAGCGTTTAAGTATTAAATAACATTTAACATACCTTCTGCAGACACGACGACGAGGCGACGGACATGGTGACGTGGCAACTTTCCAACAAACACTGACCAAACCCCCCTCCACGTTTCTCTTCCGTATTTGAAGGGGGCCGTCACTTCCTTCCGGTGTGACGTAAAGCCACGCCCGCGAGTTTTTTGCCGCGATTTTCATATTGTAGTCCTACCTACGTTACATCCGGGTCCCGTCCGCTTCTATAGCTACATATGATTCTGAACGCGTGAATCTTTTTTATTTTTTACAATAACGTTATTCGTCAGAAAGGAAGCCATTGAGGGTTAAAATGGGTCTTAATGCTTCCAACTCGAGTAGAATTATTAATGTAACCGTAAAGTGTAAACAAGAAAATGTATGACGTGAGCTTCCTTGAGTAAGACCCGGAAGCGGGTTACGTCACGGCTTAAATAGTCAATACAGACATGAGTCCCCTTCCAGGCAGCGTCTCCAGTGGTTTAGCGGTCTAAACACCAGACTTTTGAAAACGAACTTTATATAACTTCACGGGTTCAAACCCCTCTGATGTTTTTCTCAATCATTGATTCACAATACCAGAATGCACGTTTATTTAATCATAAATACATGAAGCAGACAGCCCTGTGATTAAACCTTCAGCATTACACACTGAAACCTACCACACTGTGGCTGGCTTTTTATTCACAATGCAACGTTATTGGACTCCTAATAATATATCATGGTGTATCTATAGCTCTGGTCCATAGCTCTAATGGGCATTAGAACTATATATGGACCTGCTGTAGCAGTCAGCACAGTAGATTCATATTTCAATCGATCTTGGATGTTAAAATGGTGCCAGACTGTGTTCAATTAATTCCCTCTTCTGCTACATTAAACAGCAGTTATACTTATTATTGACACTCAGAGAGCATGTTGACATGAATAGCTTAGTTAATAGCATATCTGTGTTATAATTAATGGGTTTGATTGATCGATTAAATTAATATTTTATTAAAAATGTAGGCCTACTATAAAAAATATTACTGAACTGTTTTTTTGTTTTCATTAGTAATAAAATATCACTGATGGTGTTGGTAGGCGGCATCACACTTGTATTTTATGGTAGTAGTATGTATGTTATTCATTCAAGTCAAGCATCGTGTGTGTATAGTAATGCTTCATTATGTTTGTATCATCTCACTCACATCAATGTTTTATGTCTTATCTGACATGCAATGACAAACGAGTAAGCTATGTTATGTTACACATTGTGCACCTCTTTCCATGTGCAGGCAAATGCCGCATGGCTAATTTGCATACTAATTTAAATATATGTTAATTAGCCATGTGCTATCTGGATCATATATCTATATGCCCACTGCCGGTTGGCATTGTAGGCTACAAGTCGAGCATCGTTCGCTTTGATTATATAGCCGCGTGCTGCTTATTGTTGACATTCTAATAAGGGCACATATTATGAAGGAGAGAGAGCTATAGCTATAAACAAACAATTAACGAGAGTACACTTGAATAAAGAACGCATTGGACTGTCACTGCTTGTCAGAAAGAAATCCAAGGATGCATGCGCACCAAAATACTTTAAATAGCTCATTCCGTAATGACTGCTTTCATGTCATGTTAATTTTGGGGTGATACATAAAAGTATTATATACTCGCTCTGAAATTATAGGCAACACAAATTACGCAACGTTACGTGCATCATTGAAAGAGTGGATGTAAAAAATAGTCTAAAAATGAGGGTTTTTTTTAGCAGTCTAGGCTTAGATTAGACGTTGAAACGACGTTGTTTAATTAAATTGGACGTTGTTTCAACTAATATAAGCCTATATATAGAGACTATTTCTACCCCCGTTTTTAGACAAATGATTTAGCCATTTAGACGTCTATATATTAGACTACAAACATGCTCAGTGGGAGCATCTACAAGTTAGACAACCAACGTTATGGTAGGATATGCTAATGCTATACTATACAGACTATAATAATATGTTCAACAAATTGTCTCAGGCTGGAGTCGAACCCGTTCTGGCCAGTTCAGCCATTATGCGCGTGGTTTTCTGTGATTGGACCATATACAAGCGTTGGTTTTCTAGCGTCGGGACCTCGACAATAAGGGCATACCGTCCTGTGCTGTGTACGATTCCCGCTGGGGACGCAGTGGGGGGCAGTGTTGTTTTTGGCAGCAAATTTCTATTTTAGTTTTAGTCATAGTCTCTTGAATAGTTTTCACTTAGTTTTAGTCACATTTTAGTGAATGTTCTAGTGTTTAGTCTAGTTTTAGTCGACTCAATGTCATACGATTTTAGTCGACTAAATCTACAGTTGATTTAGTCGACTAAAATGTGTTTTGACAGGCCTTGATGTCGTTTTCTCCATGTCGTTGATGGCCTTGATGTCGTTTTCTCTATCGCTCTCTCTCTATCGGTCTCTCTCTCTATCGCTCTCTCTCTATCGCTCTCTCTCTCTATCGCTCTCTCTCTATCGCTCTCTATCGCTCTCTCTCTCTATCGCTCTCTCTCTCTATCGCTCTCTATCGCTCTCTCTCTATCGCTCTCTATCGCTCTCTCTCTATCGCTCTCTATCGCTCTCTCTATCGCTCTCTCTATCGCTCTCTCTATCGCTCTCTATCGCTCTCTCTCTCTATCGCTCTCTATCGCTCTCTCTCTATCGCTCTCTCTCTATCGCTCTCTCTCTATCGCTCTCTATCGCTCTCTCTCTCTATCGCTCTCTCTCTCTATCGCTCTCTATCGCTCTCTCTCTCTATCGCTCTCTCTCTCTATCGCTCTCTCTATATCGCTCTCTCTCTCTATCGCTCTCTCTCTCTATCGCTCTCTCTCTCTATCGCTCTCTATCGCTCTCTCTCTCTATCGCTCTCTCTCTCTATCGCTCTCTATCGCTCTCTCTCTCTATCGCTCTCTCTCTCTATCGCTCTCTCTCTCTATCGCTCTCTCTCTATCGCTCTCTATCGCTCTCTCTCTATCGCTCTCTCTCTCTATCGCTCTCTCTCTCTATCGCTCTCTCTCTATCGCTCTCTCTCTATCGCTCTCTCTCTATCGCTCTCTCTCTCTATCGCTCTCTCTCTATCGCTCTCTCTCTCTATCGCTCTCTCTATCGCTCTCTCTCTCTATCGCTCTCTCTCTCTATCGCTCTCTCTCTCTATCGCTCTCTCTCTCTATCGCTCTCTCTCTCTATCGCTCTCTATCGCTCTCTCTCTCTATCGCTCTCTCTCTCTATCGCTCTCTATCGCTCTCTCTCTATCGCTCTCTCTCTCTCTATCGCTCTCTCTCTATCGCTCTCTCTCTATCGCTCTCTCTCTCTATCGCTCTCTCTCTCTATCGCTCTCTCTCTATCGCTCTCTCTCTATCGCTCTCTCTCTCTATCGCTCTCTCTCTATCGCTCTCTCTCTCTATCGCTCTCTCTCTCTATCGCTCTCTCTCTCTATCGCTCTCTCTCTCTATCGCTCTCTCTCTCTATCGCTCTCTCTCTATCGCTCTCTCTCTCTATCGCTCTCTCTCTCTATCGCTCTCTCTCTCTATCGCTCTCTCTCTCTATCGCTCTCTCACTCTATCGCTCTCTCTCTATCGCTCTCTATCGCTCTCTCTCTATCGCTCTCTCTCTCTATCGCTCTCTCTCTCTATCGCTCTCTCTCTCTATCGCTCTCTCACTCTATCGCTCTCTCTCTATCGCTCTCTATCGCTCTCTCTCTATCGCTCTCTCTCTCTATCGCTCTCTCTCTATCGCTCTCTCTCTATCGCTCTCTCTCTCTATCGCTCTCTCTCTCTATCGCTCTCTCTCTATCGCTCTCTCTCTATCGCTCTCTCTCTATCACTCTCTCTCTCTATCGCTCTCTCTCTCTATCGCTCTCTCTCTATCGCTCTCTCTCTCTATCGCTCTCTCTCTCTATCGCTCTCTCTCTATCGCTCTCTCTCTATCGCTCTCTCTCTATCGCTCTCTCTCTCTATCGCTCTCTCTCTATCGCTCTCTCTCTCTATCGCTCTCTCTATCGCTCTCTCTCTCTATCGCTCTCTCTCTCTATCGCTCTCTCTCTCTATCGCTCTCTCTCTCTATTGCTCTCTCTCTCTATCGCTCTCTATCGCTCTCTCTCTCTATCGCTCTCTCTCTCTATCGCTCTCTATCGCTCTCTCTCTATCGCTCTCTCTCTCTCTATCGCTCTCTCTCTATCGCTCTCTCTCTATCGCTCTCTCTCTCTATCGCTCTCTCTCTCTATCGCTCTCTCTCTATCGCTCTCTCTCTATCGCTCTCTCTCTCTATCGCTCTCTCTCTATCGCTCTCTCTCTATCGCTCTCTCTCTCTATCGCTCTCTCAATCGCTCTCTCTCTCTATCGCTCTCTCTCTCTATCGCTCTCTCTCTCTATCGCTCTCTCAATCGCTCTCTCTCTCTATCGCTCTCTCTCTCTATCGCTCTCTCTCTCTATCGCTCTCTCTCTCTATCGCTCTCTCTCTATCGCTCTCTCTCTCTATCGCTCTCTCTCTATCGCTCTCTCTCTATCGCTCTCTCTCTATCGCTCTCTCTCTCTATCGCTCTCTATCGCTCTCTATCGCTCTCTCTCTATCGCTCTCTATCGCTCTCTCTCTCTATCGCTCTCTCTCTCTATCTCTCTCTCTCTCTCTCTATCGCTCTCTCTCTATCGCTCTCTCTCTCTATCGCTCTCTATCGCTCTCTATCGCTCTCTATCGCTCTCTATCGCTCTCTCTCTCTATCGCTCTCTCTCTCTATCGCTCTCTCTCTCTATCGCTCTCTATCGCTCTCTCTCTCTATCGCGCTCTCTCTCTATCGCTCTCTCTCTATCGCTCTCTATCGCTCTCTCTCTATCGCTCTCTATCGCTCTCTCTCTATCGCTCTCTATCGCTCTCTCTCTCTATCGCTCTCTCTCTCTATCGCTCTCTCTCTCTATCGCTCTCTCTCTATCGCTCTCTATCGCTCTCTCTCTCTATCGCTCTCTATCGCTCTCTCTCTCTATCGCTCTCTATCGCTCTCTCTCTCTATCGCTCTCTCTCTCTATCGCTCTCTCTCTATCGCTCTCTATCGCTCTCTCTCTCCATCGCTCTCTATCGCTCTCTCTCCATCGCTCTCTATCGCTCTCTCTCTATCGCTCTCTATCGCTCTCTCTCTCTATCGCTCTCTCTCTCTATCGCTCTCTCTCTATCGCTCTCTCTCTCTATCGCTCTCTCTCTCTATCGCTCTCTCTCTATCGCTCTCTATCGCTCTCTCTCTCTATCGCTCTCTCTCTCTATCGCTCTCTATCGCTCTCTCTCTCTATCGCTCTCTATCGCTCTCTCTCTCTATCGCTCTCTCTCTCTATCGCTCTCTCTCTATCGCTCTCTATCGCTCTCTCTCTCTATCGCTCTCTCTCTATCGCTCTCTCTCTCTATCGCTCTCTCTCTCTATCGCTCTCTCTCTCTATCGCTCTCTCTCTCTATCGCTCTCTCTATATCGCTCTCTCTCTCTATCGCTCTCTCTCTCTATCGCTCTCTCTCTCTATCGATCTCTATCGCTCTCTCTCTATCGCTCTATATCGCTCTCTCTCTCTATCGCTCTCTATCGCTCTCTCTCTATCGCTCTCTCTCTATCGCTCTCTATCGCTCTCTCTCTATCGCTCTCTATCGCTCTCTCTCTATCGCTCTCTATCGCTCTCTCTCTATCGCTCTCTATCGCTCTCTATCGCTCTCTCTCTCTATCGCTCTCTCTCTCTATCGCTCTCTCTCTCTATCGCTCTCTCTCTCTATCGCTCTCTCTCTATCGCTCTCTCTCTCTATCGCTCTCTATCGCTCTCTATCGCTCTCTATCGCTCTCTCTCTCTATCGCTCTCTCTCTCTATCGCCCTCTCTCTCTAACGCTCTCTCTCTCTATCGCTCTCTCTCTCTATCGCTCTCTCTCTCTATCGCTCTCTATCGCTCTCTCTCTCTATCGCTCTCTCTCTCTATCGCTCTCTCTCTCTATCGCTCTCTCTCTATCGCTCTCTATCGCTCTCTCTCTATCGCTCTCTATCGCTCTCTCTCTATCGCTCTCTATCGCTCTCTCTCTCTATCGCTCTCTCTCTCTATCGCTCTCTCTCTATCGCTCTCTCTCTCTATCGCTCTCTCTCTCTATCGCTCTCTCTCTATCGCTCTCTATCGCTCTCTCTATATCGCTCTCTCTCTCTATCGCTCTCTATCGCTATCGCTCTCTATCGCTCTCTATCGCTCTCTCTCTCTATCGCTCTCTCTCTCTATCGCTCTCTCTCTATCGCTCTCTCTCTCTATCGCTCTCTCTCTATCGCTCTCTATCGCTCTCTCTATATCGCTCTCTCTCTCTATCGCTCTCTATCGCTATCGCTCTCTATCGCTCTCTATCGCTCTCTCTCTCTCTATCGCTCTCTATCGCTCTCTCTCTATCGCTCTCTATCGCTCTCTCTCTCTATCGCTCTCTCTCTCTATCGCTCTCTATCGCTCTCTCTCTCTATCGCTCTCTATCGCTCTCTCTCTATCGCTCTCTATCGCTCTCTCTCTATCGCTCTCTCTCTCTATCGCTCTCTCTCTATCGCTCTCTCTCTCTATCGCTCTCTCTCTCTATCGCTCTCTCTCTATCGCTCTCTATCGCTCTCTATCGCTCTCTCTCTCTATCGCTCTCTCTCTCTATCGCTCTCTATCGCTCTCTCTCTCTATCGCTCTCTCTCTCTATCGCTCTCTCTCTATCGCTCTCTATCGCTCTCTCTCTCTATCGCTCTCTATCGCTCTCTCTCTATCGCTCTCTATCGCTCTCTCTCTATCGCTCTCTATCGCTCTCTCTCTCTATCGCTCTCTATCGCTCTCTATCGCTCTCTCTCTCTCTCTCTCTCTATCGCTCTCTCTCTCTATCGCTCTCTATCGCTCTCTATCGCTCTCTCTCTATCGCTCTCTATCGCTCTCTCTCTATCGCTCTTTATCGCTCTCTCTCTATCGCTCTCTATCGCTCTCTATCGCTCTCTCTCTATCGCTCTCTATCGCTCTCTCTCTATCGCTCTATCTCTCTATCGCTCTCTATCGCTCTCTCTCTATCGCTCTCTCTCTATCGCTCTCTCTCTCTATCGCTCTCTCTCTATCGCTCTCTCTCTCTATCGCTCTCTCTCTCTATCGCTCTCTCTCTATCGCTCTCTCTCTATCGATCTCTCTCTCTATCGCTCTCTCTCTATCGCTCTCTCTCTCTCTATCGCTCTCTCTATCGCTCTCTCTCTCTATCGCTCTCTCTCTCTATCGCTCTCTCTCTCTATCGCTCTCTCTCTCTATCGCTCTCTATCGCTCTCTCTCTCTATCGCTCTCTCTCTCTATCGCTCTCTATCGCTCTCTCTCTCTATCGCTCTCTCTCTCTATCGCTCTCTATCGCTCTCTCTCTATCGCTCTCTCTCTCTCTATCGCTCTCTCTCTATCGCTCTCTCTCTCTATCGCTCTCTCTCTCTATCGCTCTCTCTCTATCGCTCGCTCTCTATCGCTCTCTCTCTCTATCGCTCTCTCTCTATCGCTCTCTCTCTCTATCGCTCTCTCTATCGCTCTCTCTATCGCTCTCTCTCTATCGCTCTCTCTCTCTATCGCTCTCTCTCTATCGCTCTCTCTCTCTATCGCTCTCTCTCTATCGCTCTCTCTCTATCGCTCTCTCTCTCTATCGCTCTCTATCGCTCTCTCTCTCTCTATCGCTCTCTCTCTCTATCGCTCTCTCTCTATCGCTCTCTCTCTATCGCTCTCTCTCTCTATCGCTCTCTATCGCTCTCTATCGCTCTCTCTCTATCGCTCTCTATCGCTCTCTCTCTCTATCGCTCTCTCTCTCTATCTCTCTCTCTCTCTCTCTATCGCTCTCTCTCTCTATCGCTCTCTCTCTATCGCTCTCTCTCTCTATCGCTCTCTATCGCTCTCTATCGCTCTCTCTCTCTATCGCTCTCTCTCTCTATCTCTATCGCTCTCTCTCTCTATCGCTCTCTCTATCGCTCTCTCTCTCTATCGCTCTCTCTCTCTATCGCTCTCTCTCTCTATCGCTCTCTCTCGCTCTCTCTCTCTATCGCTCTCTCTCTATCGCTCTCTATCGCTCTCTCTCTATCGCTCTCTATCGCTCTCTCTCTATCGCTCTCTATCGCTCTCTCTCTCTATCGCTCTCTCTCTCTATCGCTCTCTCTCTATCGCTCTCTCTCTCTATCGCTCTCTCTCTATCGCTCTCTATCGCTCTCTCTATATCGCTCTCTCTCTCTATCGCTCTCTATCGCTATCGCTCTCTATCGCTCTCTATCGCTCTCTCTCTCTCTATCGCTCTCTATCGCTCTCTCTCTATCGCTCTCTATCGCTCTCTCTCTCTATCGCTCTCTCTCTCTATCGCTCTCTATCGCTCTCTCTCTCTATCGCTCTCTATCGCTCTCTCTCTATCGCTCTCTATCGCTCTCTCTCTATCGCTCTCTCTCTCTATCGCTCTCTCTCTATCGCTCTCTCTCTCTATCGCTCTCTCTCTCTATCGCTCTCTCTCTATCGCTCTCTATCGCTCTCTATCGCTCTCTCTCTCTATCGCTCTCTCTCTCTATCGCTCTCTATCGCTCTCTCTCTCTATCGCTCTCTCTCTCTATCGCTCTCTCTCTATCGCTCTCTATCGCTCTCTCTCTCTATCGCTCTCTATCGCTCTCTCTCTATCGCTCTCTATCGCTCTCTCTCTATCGCTCTCTATCGCTCTCTCTCTCTATCGCTCTCTATCGCTCTCTATCGCTCTCTCTCTCTCTCTCTCTCTATCGCTCTCTCTCTCTATCGCTCTCTATCGCTCTCTATCGCTCTCTCTCTATCGCTCTCTATCGCTCTCTCTCTATCGCTCTTTATCGCTCTCTCTCTATCGCTCTCTATCGCTCTCTATCGCTCTCTCTCTATCGCTCTCTATCGCTCTCTCTCTATCGCTCTATCTCTCTATCGCTCTCTATCGCTCTCTCTCTCTATCGCTCTCTCTCTATCGCTCTCTCTCTCTATCGCTCTCTCTCTATCGCTCTCTCTCTCTATCGCTCTCTCTCTCTATCGCTCTCTCTCTATCGCTCTCTCTCTATCGATCTCTCTCTCTATCGCTCTCTCTCTATCGCTCTCTCTCTCTCTATCGCTCTCTCTATCGCTCTCTCTCTCTATCGCTCTCTCTCTCTATCGCTCTCTCTCTCTATCGCTCTCTCTCTCTATCGCTCTCTATCGCTCTCTCTCTCTATCGCTCTCTCTCTCTATCGCTCTCTATCGCTCTCTCTCTCTATCGCTCTCTCTCTCTATCGCTCTCTATCGCTCTCTCTCTATCGCTCTCTCTCTCTCTATCGCTCTCTCTCTATCGCTCTCTCTCTCTATCGCTCTCTCTCTCTATCGCTCTCTCTCTATCGCTCGCTCTCTATCGCTCTCTCTCTCTATCGCTCTCTCTCTATCGCTCTCTCTCTCTATCGCTCTCTCTATCGCTCTCTCTATCGCTCTCTCTCTATCGCTCTCTCTCTCTATCGCTCTCTCTCTATCGCTCTCTCTCTCTATCGCTCTCTCTCTATCGCTCTCTCTCTATCGCTCTCTCTCTCTATCGCTCTCTATCGCTCTCTCTCTCTCTATCGCTCTCTCTCTCTATCGCTCTCTCTCTATCGCTCTCTCTCTATCGCTCTCTCTCTCTATCGCTCTCTATCGCTCTCTATCGCTCTCTCTCTATCGCTCTCTATCGCTCTCTCTCTCTATCGCTCTCTCTCTCTATCTCTCTCTCTCTCTCTCTATCGCTCTCTCTCTCTATCGCTCTCTCTCTATCGCTCTCTCTCTCTATCGCTCTCTATCGCTCTCTATCGCTCTCTCTCTCTATCGCTCTCTCTCTCTATCTCTATCGCTCTCTCTCTCTATCGCTCTCTCTATCGCTCTCTCTCTCTATCGCTCTCTCTCTCTATCGCTCTCTCTCTCTATCGCTCTCTCTCGCTCTCTCTCTCTATCGCTCTCTCTCTATCGCTCTCTATCGCTCTCTCTCTATCGCTCTCTATCGCTCTCTCTCTATCGCTCTCTATCGCTCTCTCTCTCTATCGCTCTCTCTCTCTATCGCTCTCTCTCTATCGCTCTCTATCGCTCTCTCTCTCTATCGCTCTCTCTCTCTATCGCTCTCTATCGCTCTCTCTCTCTATCGCTCTCTATCGCTCTCTCTCTCTATCGCTCTCTATCGCTCTCTCTCTCTATCGCTCTCTCTCTCTATCGCTCTCTCTCTATCGCTCTCTATCGCTCTCTCTCTCTATCGCTCTCTATCGCTCTCTCTCTATCGCTCTCTATCGCTCTCTCTCTATCGCTCTCTATCGCTCTCTCTCTCTATCGCTCTCTCTCTCTATCGCTCTCTCTCTATCGCTCTCTCTCTCTATCGCTCTCTCTCTCTATCGCTCTCTCTCTATCGCTCTCTCTATCGCTCTCTATCGCTCTCTCTCTCTATCGCTCTCTCTCTCTATCGCTCTCTATCGCTCTCTATCGCTCTCTCTCTCTATCGCTCTCTCTCTCTATCGCTCTCTCTCTATCGCTCTCTATCGCTCTCTCTCTCTATCGCTCTCTCTCTATCGCTCTCTCTCTCTATCGCTCTCTCTCTATCGCTCTCTCTCTCTATCGCTCTCTCTCTCTATCGCTCTCTCTCTATCGCTCTCTCTCTCTATCGCTCTCTCTCTATCGCTCTCTCTCTCTATCGCTCTCTCTCTATCGCTCTCTCTCTCTATCGCTCTCTCTCTCTATCGCTCTCTATCGCTCTCTCTCTCTATCGCTCTCTATCGCTCTCTCTCTCTATCGCTCTCTATCGCTCTCTCTCTCTATCGCTCTCTCTCTCTATCGCTCTCTCTCTATCGCTCTCTATCGCTCTCTCTCTCTCTATCGCTCTCTCTCTATCGCTCTCTCTCTCTATCGCTCTCTCTCTATCGCTCTCTCTCTCTATCGCTCTCTCTCTCTATCGCTCTCTCTCTCTATCGCTCTCTCTCTATCGCTCTCTCTCTCTATCGCTCTCTCTCTCTATCGCTCTCTCTCTATCGCTCTCTCTCTCTATCGCTCTCTATCGCTCTCTCTCTCTCTATCGCTCTCTCTCTCTATCGCTCTCTCTCTATCGCTCTCTCTCTCTATCGCTCTCTATCGCTCTCTATCGCTCTCTCTCTATCGCTCTCTATCGCTCTCTCTCTCTATCGCTCTCTCTCTCTATCTCTCTCTCTCTCTCTCTATCGCTCTCTCTCTCTATCGCTCTCTCTCTATCGCTCTCTCTCTCTATCGCTCTCTATCGCTCTCTATCGCTCTCTCTCTCTATCGCTCTCTCTCTCTATCTCTATCGCTCTCTCTCTCTATCGCTCTCTCTATCGCTCTCTATCGCTCTCTCTCTCTATCGCTCTCTCTCTCTATCGCTCTCTCTCTATCGCTCTCTATCGCTCTCTCTCTATCGCTCTCTATCGCTCTCTCTCTCTATCGCTCTCTCTCTCTATCGCTCTCTCTCTCTATCGCTCTCTCTCTCTATCGCTCTCTCTCTATCGCTCTCTCTCTCTATCGCTCTCTATCGCTCTCTCTCTCTCTATCGCTCTCTCTCTCTATCGCTCTCTCTCTATCGCTCTCTCTCTCTATCGCTCTCTATCGCTCTCTATCGCTCTCTCTCTATCGCTCTCTATCGCTCTCTCTCTCTATCGCTCTCTCTCTCTATCTCTCTCTCTCTCTCTCTATCGCTCTCTCTCTCTATCGCTCTCTCTCTATCGCTCTCTCTCTCTATCGCTCTCTATCGCTCTCTATCGCTCTCTCTCTCTATCGCTCTCTCTCTCTATCTCTATCGCTCTCTCTCTCTATCGCTCTCTCTATCGCTCTCTATCGCTCTCTCTCTCTATCGCTCTCTCTCTCTATCGCTCTCTCTCTATCGCTCTCTATCGCTCTCTCTCTATCGCTCTCTATCGCTCTCTATCGCTCTCTCTCTCTATCGCTCTCTCTCTCTATCGCTCTCTCTCTATCGCTCTCTATCGCTCTCTCTCTCTATCGCTCTCTCTCTCTATCGCTCTCTCTCTATCGCTCTCTCTCTCTATCGCTCTCTATCGCTCTCTCTCTCTATCGCTCTCTATCGCTCTCTCTCTCTATCGCTCTCTCTCTCTATCGCTCTCTCTCTATCGCTCTCTATCGCTCTCTCTCTCTATCGCTCTCTATCGCTCTCTCTCTATCGCTCTCTATCGCTCTCTCTCTATCGCTCTCTATCGCTCTCTCTCTCTATCGCTCTCTCTCTCTATCGCTCTCTCTCTATCGCTCTCTCTCTCTATCGCTCTCTCTCTCTATCGCTCTCTCTCTATCGCTCTCTCTCTATCGCTCTCTATCGCTCTCTCTCTCTATCGCTCTCTCTCTCTATCGCTCTCTATCGCTCTCTCTCTCTATCGCTCTCTATCGCTCTCTCTCTCTATCGCTCTCTCTCTCTATCGCTCTCTATCGCTCTCTATCGCTCTCTCTCTCTATCGCTCTCTCTCTATCGCTCTCTCTCTCTATCGCTCTCTCTCTATCGCTCTCTCTCTCTATCGCTCTCTCTCTCTATCGCTCTCTCTCTATCGCTCTCTCTCTCTATCGCTCTCTCTCTATCGCTCTCTCTCTCTATCGCTCTCTCTCTATCGCTCTCTCTCTCTATCGCTCTCTCTCTCTATCGCTCTCTCTCTATCGCTCTCTATCGCTCTCTCTCTCTATCGCTCTCTATCGCTCTCTCTCTCTATCGCTCTCTATCGCTCTCTCTCTCTATCGCTCTCTCTCTCTATCGCTCTCTCTCTATCGCTCTCTATCGCTCTCTCTCTCTCTATCGCTCTCTCTCTATCGCTCTCTCTCTCTATCGCTCTCTCTCTATCGCTCTCTCTCTCTATCGCTCTCTCTCTATCGCTCTCTCTCTATCGCTCTCTCTCTATCGCTCTCTATCGCTCTCTATCGCTCTCTCTCTCTATCGCTCTCTATCGCTCTCTCTCTATCGCTCTCTCTCTATCGCTCTCTATCGCTCTCTCTCTCTATCGCTCTCTCTCTATCGCTCTCTATCCCTCGCTCTCTATCCTCGCTCTCTATCGCTCTCTATCGCTCTCCTTCTCTATCGCTCTCTCTCTCTATCGCTCTCTCTCTCTATCGCTCTCTCTCTATCGCTCTCTCTCTCTATCGCTCTCTATCGCTCTCTATCGCTCTCTATCGCTCTCTCTCTCTATCGCTCTCTCTCTCTATCGCCCTCTCTCTCTATCGCTCTCTCTCTCTATCGCTCTCTCTCTCTATCGCTCTCTCTCTCTATCGCTCTCTATCGCTCTCTCTCTCTATCGCTCTCTCTCTCTATCGCTCTCTCTCTCTATCGCTCTCTCTCTATCGCTCTCTATCGCTCTCTCTCTATCGCTCTCTATCGCTCTCTATCGCTCTCTCTCTCTATCGCTCTCTCTCTATCGCTCTCTCTCTCTATCGCTCTCTCTCTATCGCTCTCTCTCTATCGCTCTCTATCGCTCTCTCTATATCGCTCTCTCTCTCTATCGCTCTCTCTCTCTCTATCGCTCTCTCTCTCTATCGCTCTCTATCGCTCTCTCTCTCTCTATCGCTCTCTCTCTCTATCGCTCTCTCTCTATCGCTCTCTATCGCTCTCTCTCTCTATCGCTCTCTCTCTCTCTATCGCTCTCTATCGCTCTCTCTCTCTATCGCTCTCTATCGCTATCTCTCTATCGCTCTCTCTCTATCGCTCTCTCTCTCTATCGCTCTCTCTCTATCGCTCTCTCTCTCTATCGCTCTCTCTCTCTATCGCTCTCTCTCTCTATCGCTCTCTCTCTATCGCTCTCTATCGCTCTCTCTCTCTATCGCTCTCTCTCTCTATCGCTCTCTATCGCTCTCTCTCTCTATCGCTCTCTATCGCTCTCTCTCTCTCTATCGCTCTCTCTCTCTATCGCTCTCTCTCTATCGCTCTCTATCGCTCTCTCTCTCTATCGCTCTCTCTCTCTATCGCTCTCTATCGCTCTCTATCGCTCTCTCTCTATCGCTCTCTATCGCTCTCTCTCTCTATCGCTCTCTATCGCTCTCTCTCTATCGCTCTCTATCGCTCTCTCTCTCTCTCTCTCTCTATCGCTCTCTATCGCTCTCTCTCTCTATCGCTCTCTATCGCTCTCTATCGCTCTCTCTCTATCGATCTCTATCGCTCTCTCTCTCTATCGCTCTCTCTCTCTATCGCTCTCTCTCTCTATCGCTCTCTATCGCTCTCTATCGCTCTCTCTCTCTATCGCTCTCTCTCTCTATCGCTCTCTCTCTCTATCGCTCTCTCTCTCTATCGCTCTCTATCGCTCTCTATCACTCTCTATCGCTCTCTCTCTCTATCGCTCTCTCTCTATCGCTCTCTATCGCTCTCTATCGCTCTCTCTCTATCGCTCTCTATCGCTCTCTCTCTATCGCTCTCTCTCTATCGCTCTCTATCGCTCTCTCTCTCTATCGCTCTCTCTCTATCGCTCTCTCTCTCTATCGCTCTCTCTCTATCGCTCTCTCTCTCTATCGCTCTCTCTCTCTATCGCTCTCTATCGCTCTCTCTCTCTATCGCTCTCTATCGCTCTCTCTCTCTATCGCTCTCTCTCTCCATCGCTCTCTCTCTATCGCTCTCTATCGCTCTCTCTCTCTATCGCTCTCCCTCTCTATCGCTCTCTATCGCTCTCTCTCTCTATCGCTCTCTATCGCTCTCTCTCTATCGCTCTCTATCGCTCTCTCTCTATCGCTCTCTATCGCTCTCTCTCTCTATCGCTCTCTCTCTCTATCGCTCTCTCTCTATCGCTCTCTCTCTCTATCGCTCTCTCTCTCTATCGCTCTCTATCGCTCTCTCTCTCTATCGCTCTCTCTCTCTATCGCTCTCTATCGCTCTCTCTCTCTATCGCTCTCTCTCTCTATCGCTCTCTCTCTATCGCTCTCTATCGCTCTCTCTCTATCGCTCTCTATCGCTCTCTCTCTATCGCTCTCTATCGCTCTCTCTCTCTATCGCTCTCTCTCTATCGCTCTCTCTCTCTATCGCTCTCTCTCTATCGCTCTCTCTCTATCGCTCTCTATCGCTCTCTCTATATCGCTCTCTCTCTCTATCGCTCTCTCTCTCTATCGCTCTCTCTCTCTATCGCTCTCTATCGCTCTCTCTCTCTCTATCGCTCTCTCTCTCTATCGCTCTCTCTCTATCGCTCTCTATCGCTCTCTCTCTCTATCGCTCTCTCTCTCTCTATCGCTCTCTATCGCTCTCTCTCTCTATCGCTCTCTATCGCTATCTCTCTATCGCTCTCTCTCTATCGCTCTCTCTCTCTATCGCTCTCTCTCTATCGCTCTCTCTCTCTATCGCTCTCTCTCTCTATCGCTCTCTCTCTCTATCGCTCTCTCTCTATCGCTCTCTATCGCTCTCTCTCTCTATCGCTCTCTCTCTCTATCGCTCTCTATCGCTCTCTCTCTCTATCGCTCTCTATCGCTCTCTCTCTCTATCGCTCTCTATCGCTCTCTCTCTCTATCGCTCTCTCTCTCTATCGCTCTCTATCGCTCTCTCTCTCTATCGCTCTCTCTCTCTATCGCTCTCTATCGCTCTCTCTCTATCGCTCTCTATCGCTCTCTCTCTATCGCTCTCTATCGCTCTCTCTCTCTATCGCTCTCTATCGCTCTCTCTCTATCGCTCTCTATCGCTCTCTCTCTCTCTCTCTCTCTATCGCTCTCTATCGCTCTCTCTCTCTATCGCTCTCTATCGCTCTCTATCGCTCTCTCTCTATCGCTCTCTATCGCTCTCTCTCTCTATCGCTCTCTCTCTCTATCGCTCTCTCTCTCTATCGCTCTCTCTCTCTATCGCTCTCTATCGCTCTCTATCGCTCTCTCTCTCTATCGCTCTCTCTCTCTATCGCTCTCTCTCTCTATCGCTCTCTATCGCTCTCTATCACTCTCTATCGCTCTCTCTCTCTATCGCTCTCTCTCTATCGCTCTCTATCGCTCTCTCTCTATCGCTCTCTATCGCTCTCTCTCTATCGCTCTCTCTCTATCGCTCTCTATCGCTCTCTCTCTCTATCGCTTTCTCTCTCTATCGCTCTCTCTCTATCGCTCTCTCTCTCTATCGCTCTCTCTCTATCGCTCTCTCTCTCTATCGCTCTCTCTCTCTATCGCTCTCTATCGCTCTCTCTCTCTATCGCTCTCTATCGCTCTCTCTCTCTATCGCTCTCTATCGCTCTCTCTCTCTATCGCTCTCTCTCTCCATCGCTCTCTCTCTATCGCTCTCTCTCTCTATCGCTCTCTCTCTCTCTATCGCTCTCTCTCTCTATCGCTCTCTCTCTATCGCTCTCTCTCTCTATCGCTCTCTATCGCTCTCTATCGCTCTCTCTCTATCGCTCTCTATCGCTCTCTCTCTCTATCGCTCTCTCTCTCTATCTCTCTCTCTCTCTCTCTATCGCTCTCTCTCTATCGCTCTCTCTCTATCGCTCTCTCTCTCTATCGCTCTCTATCGCTCTCTATCGCTCTCTCTCTCTATCGCTCTCTCTCTCTATCTCTATCGCTCTCTCTCTCTATCGCTCTCTCTATCGCTCTCTATCGCTCTCTCTCTCTATCGCTCTCTCTCTCTATCGCTCTCTCTCTATCGCTCTCTATCGCTCTCTCTCTA
This sequence comes from Protomyctophum parallelum, assembly GCF_964188405.1. Taxonomy (NCBI): domain Eukaryota; kingdom Metazoa; phylum Chordata; class Actinopteri; order Myctophiformes; family Myctophidae; genus Protomyctophum; species Protomyctophum parallelum. The sequence goes on from NC_139718.1 coordinate 10,911,388, forward strand.
TCGCTCTCTATCGCTCTCTCTCTCTATCCTCTCTCTCTCTATCGCTCTCTCTCTCTATCGCTCTCTCTCTATCGCTCTCTCTCTCTATCGCTCTCTATCGCTCTCTCTCTCTCTATCGCTCTCTCTCTCTATCGCTCTCTCTCTATCGCTCTCTCTCTCTATCGCTCTCTATCGCTCTCTATCGCTCTCTCTCTATCGCTCTCTATCGCTCTCTCTCTCTATCGCTCTCTCTCTCTATCTCTCTCTCTCTCTCTCTATCGCTCTCTCTCTCTATCGCTCTCTCTCTATCGCTCTCTCTCTCTATCGCTCTCTATCGCTCTCTATCGCTCTCTCTCTCTATCGCTCTCTCTCTCTATCTCTATCGCTCTCTCTCTCTATCGCTCTCTCTATCGCTCTCTATCGCTCTCTCTCTCTATCGCTCTCTCTCTATCGCTCTCTATCGCTCTCTCTCTATCGCTCTCTATCGCTCTCTATCGCTCTCTCTCTCTATCGCTCTCTCTCTCTATCGCTCTCTCTCTATCGCTCTCTATCGCTCTCTCTCTCTATCGCTCTCTCTCTCTATCGCTCTCTCTCTATCGCTCTCTCTCTCTATCGCTCTCTATCGCTCTCTCTCTCTATCGCTCTCTATCGCTCTCTCTCTCTATCGCTCTCTCTCTCTATCGCTCTCTCTCTATCGCTCTCTATCGCTCTCTCTCTCTATCGCTCTCTATCGCTCTCTCTCTATCGCTCTCTATCGCTCTCTCTCTATCGCTCTCTATCGCTCTCTCTCTCTATCGCTCTCTCTCTCTATCGCTCTCTCTCTATCGCTCTCTCTCTCTATCGCTCTCTCTCTCTATCGCTCTCTCTCTATCGCTCTCTATCGCTCTCTCTCTCTATCGCTCTCTCTCTCTATCGCTCTCTATCGCTCTCTCTCTCTATCGCTCTCTATCGCTCTCTCTCTCTATCGCTCTCTCTCTCTATCGCTCTCTCTCTATCGCTCTCTATCGCTCTCTCTCTCTATCGCTCTCTCTCTATCGCTCTCTCTCTCTATCGCTCTCTCTCTATCGCTCTCTCTCTCTATCGCTCTCTCTCTCTATCGCTCTCTCTCTATCGCTCTCTCTCTCTATCGCTCTCTCTCTATCGCTCTCTCTCTCTATCGCTCTCTCTCTATCGCTCTCTCTCTCTATCGCTATCTCTCTCTATCGCTCTCTCTCTATCGCTCTCTATCGCTCTCTCTCTCTATCGCTCTCTATCGCTCTCTCTCTCTATCGCTCTCTATCGCTCTCTCTCTCTATCGCTCTCTCTCTCTATCGCTCTCTCTCTATCGCTCTCTATCGCTCTCTCTCTCTCTATCGCTCTCTCTCTATCGCTCTCTCTCTCTATCGCTCTCTCTCTATCGCTCTCTCTCTCTATCGCTCTCTCTCTATCGCTCTCTCTCTATCGCTCTCTCTCTATCGCTCTCTATCGCTCTCTATCGCTCTCTCTCTCTATCGCTCTCTATCGCTCTCTCTCTATCGCTCTCTCTCTATCGCTCTCTATCGCTCTCTCTCTCTATCGCTCTCTCTCTATCGCTCTCTATCCCTCGCTCTCTATCGCTCTCTATCGCTCTCTATCGCTCTCCTTCTCTATCGCTCTCTCTCTCTATCGCTCTCTCTCTCTATCGCTCTCTCTCTATCGCTCTCTCTCTCTATCGCTCTCTATCGCTCTCTATCGCTCTCTATCGCTCTCTCTCTCTATCGCTCTCTCTCTCTATCGCCCTCTCTCTCTATCGCTCTCTCTCTCTATCGCTCTCTCTCTCTATCGCTCTCTCTCTCTATCGCTCTCTATCGCTCTCTCTCTCTATCGCTCTCTCTCTCTATCGCTCTCTCTCTCTATCGCTCTCTCTCTATCGCTCTCTATCGCTCTCTCTCTATCGCTCTCTATCGCTCTCTATCGCTCTCTCTCTCTATCGCTCTCTCTCTATCGCTCTCTCTCTCTATCGCTCTCTCTCTATCGCTCTCTCTCTATCGCTCTCTATCGCTCTCTCTATATCGCTCTCTCTCTCTATCGCTCTCTCTCTCTCTATCGCTCTCTCTCTCTATCGCTCTCTATCGCTCTCTCTCTCTCTATCGCTCTCTCTCTCTATCGCTCTCTCTCTATCGCTCTCTATCGCTCTCTCTCTCTATCGCTCTCTCTCTCTCTATCGCTCTCTATCGCTCTCTCTCTCTATCGCTCTCTATCGCTATCTCTCTATCGCTCTCTCTCTATCGCTCTCTCTCTCTATCGCTCTCTCTCTATCGCTCTCTCTCTCTATCGCTCTCTCTCTCTATCGCTCTCTCTCTCTATCGCTCTCTATCGCTCTCTCTCTCTATCGCTCTCTCTCTCTATCGCTCTCTATCGCTCTCTCTCTCTATCGCTCTCTATCGCTCTCTCTCTCTCTATCGCTCTCTCTCTCTATCGCTCTCTCTCTATCGCTCTCTATCGCTCTCTCTCTCTATCGCTCTCTCTCTCTATCGCTCTCTATCGCTCTCTATCGCTCTCTCTCTATCGCTCTCTATCGCTCTCTCTCTCTATCGCTCTCTATCGCTCTCTCTCTATCGCTCTCTATCGCTCTCTCTCTCTCTCTCTCTCTATCGCTCTCTATCGCTCTCTCTCTCTATCGCTCTCTATCGCTCTCTATCGCTCTCTCTCTATCGATCTCTATCGCTCTCTCTCTCTATCGCTCTCTCTCTCTATCGCTCTCTCTCTCTATCGCTCTCTATCGCTCTCTATCGCTCTCTCTCTCTATCGCTCTCTCTCTCTATCGCTCTCTCTCTCTATCGCTCTCTCTCTCTATCGCTCTCTATCGCTCTCTATCACTCTCTATCGCTCTCTCTCTCTATCGCTCTCTCTCTATCGCTCTCTATCGCTCTCTATCGCTCTCTCTCTATCGCTCTCTATCGCTCTCTCTCTATCGCTCTCTCTCTATCGCTCTCTATCGCTCTCTCTCTCTATCGCTCTCTCTCTATCGCTCTCTCTCTCTATCGCTCTCTCTCTATCGCTCTCTCTCTCTATCGCTCTCTCTCTCTATCGCTCTCTATCGCTCTCTCTCTCTATCGCTCTCTATCGCTCTCTCTCTCTATCGCTCTCTCTCTCCATCGCTCTCTCTCTATCGCTCTCTATCGCTCTCTCTCTCTATCGCTCTCCCTCTCTATCGCTCTCTATCGCTCTCTCTCTCTATCGCTCTCTATCGCTCTCTCTCTATCGCTCTCTATCGCTCTCTCTCTATCGCTCTCTATCGCTCTCTCTCTCTATC